>NW_015091257.1:13646509-13754220 GCF_001431845.1 Calidris pugnax
TGTAAAAACAGAACGAGAAATACTTCCAAAGTGAGTAACACTTAAGTGTTTTCATCTACAGACCTTAAAAAGACATCTTTGGCGTGCATTTTATATGCTGTATTTCTGGTTTCACAATGCACAAGTGTTTTTTTGTTTTTTTTTTTTTTTTTTTTTTTAAAGAGAGCTGAATACAGCAATGTTTAAGAGCTTTTTTCCCCTTTTCTCTCTCTTCTTTAGGCAGTGTGAATAAAGTGAGAGACAAAAAACCTCTATCTGCTGTAAACTGTGATCTAAAAATTGAGGGGGCTGATGTGGATGGCTGCTGGCAGCGTGTTATAAATGTCATTTCCCTGCTGGAGTTATTCCAGGAGTGAGGGTGCCGCCATTAGTCAATACCCACGATTGTAGTATGCTAAAAAAACCCCACAGGGGCTCATAAGTGGGTGGCAGGGCACGAGAATTAGTGAGGAATTTCGCCCGCTGGCTGTTCATCCCATTGCCTGGTCCTTGGTTGGCATTTGGGTTGCATTACCCTGTTTTTTGGGTACCTCACTACCGAGGGAGAGTTTCCTCAAACTAGGGTCCCTCCTCAGACGCCTTCCAGAGGTGCTGGAGAAGGGAGGGTTGGCCCAGGTGGGCAGGCAGGATGCTGCTCAGGGGCTGGGACCTGGGCACAGGTCTCCTTCTGCCCAGGGCTCCAGAGGTGCCATCAGGGTGCTCTCTCTCAGCTGTCACTGTAGAGCTCAGCCTAGCTTTGGACTTTGATTTCCTTTCACTAAGAGTAGTTGTAGCATGATCTTAATCTGGAAACTGGTATCTTCCCACCGAGGTTGCATGAGCTACGCTGGTAAAGGCCTGGCCAAGACCATCTAGTTTGTGTAGGCTGGAAATTTACTCCCAAGTTGGTAAAATGGGGCTTTGTCAAGTCTGAGGTTGAATTTCCGAGTTCTTTGGCCACAGATGAGATTCACATCTCCCTTTGTTATAAATGCAAACTCATACTGTGCAACAGAGCAAAATCCTTTCTCGCATGGTATCAGTGCATGGACGGTGGTGTTAGGTGGGATGCTCAGTACAAGTGAAACCATGGACATTGTGATAGGTTAAGAAACACAGAAGATAATTTCTTCTTTTTTCAATCTCGTTATCTACATTCGTTGCATATGTATGTTATGCTTTCATCGTGGCTGTTCATTGAGGAGAAAAGGGAGCATTCATGTTGAATGTGTTTCTCTTTATACTTTAGCTAGGCCTAGACTGGGTTCGTTCGGATTATAAATAGATGGAAAGTGAGATAAGCAAGAGAATGGGATCCGTAACTGAGATGAAGCTGGCTCTGCACTGTCAGAAATTTCTTAGTATATTTTTTCCAGTTAAAAGGGCTGATTTCCTAAAAATTGAAAAGTTTCCCCCAAATTTGTCAATTGCAATTAAGTTTTATTTTATAGAATAGTTTTGAAATCTTCCAATAAATTTTAAAATTTCATTCTAAACATCATATTACTGAATGGTTGAATTTTCTTACTGGAAATAGTTTTCCTTTAGTAGAAACATTTTCTAAATTGATGTGATATAGGATCATGCAACCTGAACAAAGCACTTCCACTGTTGTTGAAATGAGAACAGAATTTTGATTAAACTGAAAGTATTCCTTTTTGTTTGATGGAAAATTTAGTAATGATTTAGGGGTTTTTCCCAGATTTTAAAAATAGCCCCACTTGGAATTTTGACTTTTAAGACTATTTGTTCCCTTAGGACCAATTTCAGTTTCAAATTTCGAACAAACATTATTCCTGATCCTGGAAGCAGAAGTGCCATTGGTGAAACTGCAATAGTTTGCAGAGAGAACAGCAAGAAAATTTATGCATCAGGCATCTCACATAAGGAGCAGGGAGCACACCATTTCGCTTGGTCGCAACAGGGAGAAGCAGCTTGAGATCCCTGCTGGGAACAAGGGAAGGAGAACTGGATAACTACAGAAGCATAATTCAGTTGCTTTGAGCCATGCAAGTGTCAGGCTAGAGGGTGAGGACCTGGTTTCATCGGCTGTATTCCCTTTGAGCTGGGTCAGGGGACCCCCATCGCACCGAGGGAACGTTGCCCGTTCAATTGCCGATGGAACCAAAGCCTCCCTTTTTTATCCCACTCCCTGATCTGCTGTTCACTGGTACTGGCAAATTTTTGTTTTTTATTTTTAGTAAATAAATAAATAAAGCGGCCCAACTTTTTAAGGCTGTTCCCTCCCTGTCTGTGTGCAGAGGACTGCAGATCTGTGTGCGATATAATGAAGGCCTAGGGGAGAATATTAGCACTTCTGAAAAGAGCTCAGGGAATTCTAGTTTTTGCTCTGACAACTGAAGGCAGAGGAGAGTTTTTCCTTTCATGTTTGTTTTCAGTACATAAAGTGATTGAAAGCAGTTTCCCAAAGAGGAGGATGGGGAGCGAGTGCTGAAAATTTTTAGCGTTTCTAATCCTCTGCCTTAATTTTGCTGCTGCTGCACTCTCACATGGAGTCAGAGAGCGAAGCAAAAGATGGGGACACACGTCATGTGGGCAAAAGCTGAGGATGCCCATGCATTGTGAGAGACACCATCATGGGGATGGCAGTGGGGCTGCTTTGGCTGGACCCTGGCACCACCAGCATGCTGAGCCTCCTGTGGGCAGGCACCACAGGGAGCAAGCTGGGGTCACCCAACGTGGTAACACCACCTCGGTGACTGCCCAGGTCCCTCCCACAGCACCTCCTGCCAGCAGTGGGCTGAGTCCCACGGGGCTGGTCCCAGGGGCAGGGAAGGGGAAACATGGACAGGAGAGGACAAAAGCAAAAAGGAGGATGGGCTGGCAGTTATTTTTCCAAGGGATGCTCTCCTGTGAGCTGGGGGGTGGAGGGACCACCTGGATTTGGATCAGTTTTGCATCCTTAGACGAGAAGCCCTCAAATTCACCAACACGGATGGAGTAGGTAGAGACTTGCTGTAGCCATGATGGCACATCAAAGCTAGGCTCCCTGTAATGGGGACCACTTCTGTAACGGCTGCACATCAGCTTCACTCCTTATTTTTTTAGTCACTTAAGCCGTAATAGTAGAGTGTCACACACCTTGGGATGGAATAAACCTCTGATGTCCCTATAGAGAGGAAGGCAAGGCAGGTTTCTGCAGTGCTGCTGCTCAGCTGGTAACAGGAACAAAACCAAAAGCAAAACCTTGTGGCCTCTTTAAAGCCTGCCCAGGAGCCTGTTCCTGTGTGTAGTATTTGTCAGGAGAAAAAGCAGTGTAATACCTGTTGCCCCTCAAAGTGTGCTAGCTGAATATTTTAAAGAAATGGATATTTTTGTGATTGACACTGTTAGGATGGGGTTGAGCAGATCCTCTGCTTTGGCCATGGCTGCCTGGGCTCTCCACCAGGTGCACTGTGGGCATGTACTGGAGAGGGGCCACAGACCCCGGTCTGGGCACTAGCTCACCTGGGGATTTGCCAAATCCTAATCCAAACAGCTCTTGTGGCCCAGGTTCCGTCTTGAGAAGTCCCTCAAGCAACTTTTGGATCAAATTTGGACCTGACCCAAAGCCCCTCTAGGTAACCATAAATCATGCCTTGAGTTTTGGTTGAGCCTGCATTGGGTTGTCTGCCCTGTCCAGCGGCAGAGAGGAGCTCAGTCTCCAGGACTGTCCATCTGACACCTTCCTCGGCAAAAACTAACTGAGTGGGGGTTGCCAAGAGACCAGAGCCCTGTCCCTCCATCTCGCTTTGAGCTCTGAATTTATCCACCTATTTTTGTGTGATGCCGGTCGGGATGGTTACAGCTATCGACAATCTCTTCTGCCAGCATCAGTTTCCCCTACTTCTGCTTTACTGGACTCTTGCTGAGACCTCCTTTGCCTGCGTACAATAAGTTGATGCTAGTCCACGTTATTTGCTTCCACGCACACAGTATCTGGTTTTGATACATAGTGCATTGGAAATGTGTAATTATGGCTGTGTTTGATGAAAGAGATGACCAAACAGCTACATGGAGTGGAGGGGATTAGCCACACTTGCTCTCACCTTTCCCATCAGGCTACTACTTGAATAACAATTCAGAAGCAAGAGCTTTGCATGCTGAAATGCCTCACTGCTTTTAGTTAGTGCTTAATGAAAAAGGAAGAACGATCGTGTGTGTTGACATATATATGGCACAGAGAGGACTAACAGCAGCCAGTTAATAATCTTTGTCTCCCTCACTGCTGGCACAGGTTTAAAACAAATGCACACAAAACCCGTCCCAGGCACGTGTGCTCACAGATGTCTATGCATGCAGGCATGGTTTAGCATGAAGAATCACGTAAATTAGCAGGTTTATAATTACTCTTTTTAATCCTTTCGCTTTGAACAAACAAGCTTTAATCAGCAGACGGGAAGCCCATTTAAAACCTGAAATGTAATCCAAGGTCAGAAGCTAAGGGTCACCACCCTTGATGGTGGACCCAACCACCAGGTGCGACCAAAAGTTGTAGTTAAAAATCAGGCTCTCCCCCTTCCCCTGGGGAACCTGAAGGGCACGGTGGCCGAGCAGGGATGCAGGGCTCAGCATCTCACGGCAGCCCCGTACTTGGAGACCCCTCAGGGCTGCGAGGGCAGCTGCAGATTGGGGGCACGTCCACACCTCGCTCCTGAGGAGCAAGGCAAGCAGCCACACAGAGGAGGGGTGGAAAAAGAGCAGGAAGCTAATAAAAGCAGTTCCCCTCTCCAGGGATAATTGGGGAGGGTTACAGTTAATTAGTTTATACGGGTAACAGAGGTTAATAGGGTTCTTGTTTTGGTTTTTCTCTTCATTTGATGGAGTGTGTCAGTTGTTTAAAGCTAACAAGCTGAGGAGATAAAAAGCAAATTAAATACGTGATCCAGGTGTCGCCAAAAGTTGAGGCAGAAGTGTTAAAAGGAAAAGCTTAGAGAGTGGGATAGAAAAAAAAATAATAAAGATGTGCATGTTAAAAAAAAACAAACACCAAAAAACCTCAACCCATGCCTTGCATTATTTGTGACTTGGGTATTTAACTAATGGAGAAAAAAAATTGTAAGAGTGAACAATGTAGGTATTACAAACCTCCTGCTCCCCTCATACATATCTGTTTATTAACGTACTCCAAAGTACTGCCATAAGCTTGCTGTCTTTGAGTTCCTTACCAATAAAGAGTAAGAGACTGAGAGTTCAGTTCCATGAACCATACAACAGCTTTTTCTGCCCAGGCAGAATAACCCCACTCTCTGATATCCCTGGACTCCTTAACATACCTTTCTGACTTGTACCGGATCTTGTGCAGGAGCCTTCTAGAAACGCTGGGCAAGGGCTCACACTCAAAGCCCTGCTCTTCCACATGGCACCATGGGGATGTGAAAACTGCCCAAAATTTCCTAATGGTGCTGTATTCATGTAAGAGTCAATAACAAAAGTGAACACACCCATAACAAACTATTCCACCACCTCAGTCTTCCTGAATCCTTCATGTACCCACAAGTCCTACTGCCTAAATTTTTAGTGAACAGTTCAAAGCTCTACTCCTCCTTTTCACCCTCTTATCTCTATTAATTTTTTATATTTACTAAGCACTGTTTTCCACTCCTTTAGTCATCACCCGTTTAAACTGGATCTATAGATGTGAAGATGACCAACCCTTATAACCGGAATACCCATAAGATCTCTGGTTGGGAGTAGCAGTTCACCTCTTACTCCTAATTTTAACGAGTCATTTTAGAAGGGAAATGTCCATATTGGAAAATGTTTAATGGGAAGGGAGTTTCCACGCCACATGGCTGGGCTCTGTAGATGTAACCATCATCCTTCCTTAGAATTGGGGCCAGTTGTAAGAGCAGAAGTTGCCCTTCTGAAATGTGTGATTCAGCACTCTGCAACCAGCAGGAGAATCACACTGCAGGTGTTGGAGGGAAGCACACCCAGCTGGCCAGGCAAATAGCTTGTGTGGTGAAGGTCACTTCCAGTGAACGTCCTGAAGGTGTTTTATCTCGTGTAACTGAGTTTTGAGGTATTCAGGGATGCCCTGTTGGAGGGAGCCAAAGTTACCAAAGGAGATCCATGGGTATACAAAGGCACTGAGAACTGACACCATCACTGTGGAAAATAGCCCTCCTCTAAGCTGCATGTGCTGCTGGGTGCTTCTAGTTCCAAAATATTTTGTAGACAAACCACTTGGCTGTTTTATTAAGTTGGAGACTGGCATAATTGCTACTGCTTCTGCTGCTGCCTGGAGAATAATTTTAAAATATCCCCCAAGAAATAGCAAATAGAAGGGCTCTCTCTGTAACCTCTCTGAAAAGTGAGATTTGGCACATCAGCCCGTGATTTGCAGAGATGTTTGTGGGCAGGTCTTTCCTGGGACGTTTATTTAGTACAGTGGTGTAGTTCAGATGTGGGGAAGGAGGGAGAGACGGAATTCCTCTCACAGTCACCAATAACTTGAGAAGAAAGTCCCACCAGCCAGCCTGTCAAAGTATGTCAAAGGCCCGGTCCCCTGTGCTTCACAGCCCCCTCCTTGCTCACCAGGGTATTAGTGAACTTTCTGCTACAGCCCGTCTGTAACTGTCCTTTGCCCCACATTCCTGGGGGAGTACAGACTGTCAGAAATACTCCAGAAGAAAGTAGCCTTGAGTTCATGATGTCCAGACCTGGGATATCCTTTGAAAATGCAAGAGGAGTGTGTTTGCCATGAAAGGGTAGAGAAAAAAAGGTGACCTTAGAGACCTTGTTGCCACCAACCATCTCTTCCCTTTTGTGGAGAAAGTTCCAACAGCAAATTACATCAACCCAGAAAAAAAGAAGGGACCAAATGTGCTAAAATGCTCTGCTTTCCAGTCACAAAAAATTCTGTTTAGTCCATGTTTATGGGTCTTGTCTTGGATACTCTAAAAATAGCCTTGCAGGAGTGAGTCTCTGATTCCCTCCAGGAAACCCTACACATTCCTTGCATAGAAGAGCAGTTTAATCCTGATTTTCACAACAAAAAGAACAATTATTTTTAGCACTTTTGCAGATGGACTTCTGTTGCCCAGTGGTGAGTTGTCAAACCAAGGCATGAAAGATGTGTCCCTTCACAGAAGTGTGGCACAAGTTGACGGATTCTGGATGACCAGGACATCTGACAAGAATATGGTGGTTCAGATGTCTCAAGAGGTGTTATGAAGTTTTCAGGCAAGGCTCTCGGGGAAATGACATCCTGACAGTGCTGAAGTGTGAGACAGAGTAATGGGGCGTGCTAGGGAGCAGTGTTGAGCCTGTGCAAATGAGGGCGGAAGCAGAGCATCGTGCCTTCTTCTGGCTGAGGCACCAGGATATCTGCAGAGAACAAATGTTTCACAGCCAGCTGGAAAGTTACAAGGAATATAATAGGATCTGGTTATGTCATGACGGCAGTCTAGTTAACTCCTGGTCCTAGGGAAATCAAAAGCCAATCTCTCATGGACTTAGGTCAGCCACGGTTCTGTCATCTGGTCTCTGACAGCGCTATCTCCTGTGGTTTGTAGATGGGTCTTGGAGCACAAAGATTTCATAGGCATTCCTGCATTCCTCTTGTTGCCCATCGAAACTCAGTAGATTTCCCACATTGTCCATCTACTTGCCAAGTTATGAGCAGAGCTGTGCACGCTAAAGCTTTTGCAAGGAAGTACAGCGTGCTGTCTGCTAGCGGTACTAAAGCTCATCTGAGAATCTGGACTTAGTGTTCAATGCCTGACAGATACGGGAAGGAAAGACCTTACCTGGAAGGACCCACCAGAAGTTCATAGCCTAACAGAGCACAGAGGCACTTGCTCCCTCCTCTGAGGGTTTATCTCCTATAATCACCGTGTTTAAGTGTCTGGCACATTGACTTCTGGGACAGGCTAGTCATCTGGGCTCCCTCCATGGTCAGTGGAAAGGCCAGGATTTCTAGAAGGTGACTATTGCCTTTCTAAGATGTCAAAAAGCCTAATATGTATTGCTGAGAATATGGGGGAAGACAAAGGAAAGCAAGAGTTTCCTAAGCTGGCTTTGCTGATACAGAAAATAGGCCGTGTAACTACAGTCCAACTCTTCTTTAGGATGGTCTGTATCATATATTTGTAGCTAGCTTTTCCCAAATATAAGTATCTCCAACGACGCTGTAGACAACTACCTTCCTAATGTATACTTCCCACGCACCGTTTTACTGATCTGCTCCAAAGGGTGCAGCTGGAAGATCTCAATTTGGCTGATATGCCTTGAAAGTGATGGGGTAGTGCTCATCTGTCAAACAAAGCTGGGAGAGAGATGAGATGCTTATCTCTTACAGACAAAACACCTGGCTGTCTGGCTTTGTGAATGATAATTTTGCAAGCTCAAAATAAAAAAAAACAACAAACCAACCCAAACCAAACCCCCCTCCACCGCTTTTCTCCCAAATTAAAATAAAAATATTTATAGCACATTTCCATCAGCCTGTATTTCAGTTATATAGAATGCAACTTAAAATCCATGGAAGAAGTGATGAAGAATTACCTTCTTTTTCAATGGTTCTAAATATGTTTACTTAGTATTCACTTAAATGTTGTTACTTAGTATTCACTTGTGGGCTTTTTTCCCTTTTTTCTTTTTTTTTTTTTTTTTTTGGTGTTTTGTTTCCAAGCATTTGTAGACACATCATTCAAACTAGGCTGGGTACATAAAATCCCCCTTAATAATCTAAGTTGTCAAAACCAAGAGCATTTTTGTAAAATATCAGAAGAGCCTCAAATTGAATAATGATGAAAATATTGAGGTATATTTGGTCTGCCGTTGTAAACATGCCTTGCACATGACTCAGCAAGTGCAGTCTTTGTTATTCTTGCCTTCTGTTTTTCATGCACTCCTTCGCTTCTACTCCCGCAAGAAGATGGATTTTCATATGAAGTCTCTGAAAAGTACAATGCCTTATAAAATTAGGACTTCCTTATAAAATAGAACTGACTTACTGAAACACAACTCTGTCCTAACTGTAGTGGGTAAACAGATGGAAGCAGCTCATAAGGGGAAGAAATTCCCCTCTTTCAGAAACAGGACATTTTCTTTTGCCAATTAACATGCTATCACTTAACGTGTTAATTTGAATTCATAAGGGGTTTTGTAGGCTCTGGCAGTGCTCAGTTTCATGCTTACTGATACTTTCAGCTGTAATGCCTGTAACTTCTCCACCATCAGCTGTCAGCAAGATAGTTCAGTTTAGTGCACACAGTTAATGGAAAAAATAGAATTTTGTGATAGTTGCTGTTTGTGTTTTTCTCTTTGCTTTGCATTTAATGAGCAAAGACCCAGAAACCTCTGCTACAGAAGCAGCAAGCTGCAGTAGTCAATTAGACAGGAGTGAATAACACTGTCTCTGCTGGGCCACAAAGTCACGGGTGTTGATATTGCAGGTGGGAACAGAGATCTATAGCCAGAGCTGACTTGTGCCTTGGGTTTAAACCAGCATCACCACCTAAAGCTGAACATTAAAAATCCCATTGGACTTTCCAGAAGCAAAAGGGTAATTCTTTGCCCTGAAAATAAACTGGACCCCTGAATTCTTTCTGGGTTTTCCTGCCTGCTCACCCCACAGCCGCAGGGCTGGGTCTTGGAAGTGCTCTCCTTGGTGGTAGCGTGGTTGGTGAGCACTTGCTGTAACATGGAACTGGAGCCATACTCTTCAAACAAAGCTCTTCCCTTGTATCTTCCCAAAGTAATTCATAAGCAATCACTGCCAAAGTTTTGGAGGCTAGCTAAATATTAGATGTTTGTAAGCGTAATTGCAAGCTGGAGGACAGTGGGCAGGAGGAATGTATGGTGGTACGCTAACAAGCGTCATCGTCAGACCACTCCAGCTTTGAAAGGGAACATTAAGGTGTCATTTACTCGTTGCCCTGGCTTCCTATGGAGCGCTGCTAATGAAAGACCTCTTTGTGTGTGCGGTCACTAACTACAGAGAACAGTCAAAGACTTTATGGGCATAACCATAAAAAAGAGAGCCTGTAGGCCAGAACTGATCCTACAATTAGCTCCTGTCTGTGTGAGTGGAAGCACCTGCTCTTGCTGCCATGCCTTTCAAAACCGGAGACTTTTAAACCTGTGTCTGCTCCAAGGACTGCTTTTTCCCTTGAGGGACTTGCCCGTGTTCCCGCATGTGCAGGTATTATATACCAAGCTTAGTGGAAAACACTAAGAGAAAATTGCAACTGGAGGCAAAGACAGGCCTTGCATCTTCATGTAAATACCATCTACTTGGGGAGGGCAGAAGTTTGGGGAGACTTCACAGGTGTGACTGACAGCCCTACAGATCCATGGCCATTCGACACGAGGCTTTAAACATCTGTCTGTCTCTGTTCTGACCTTTTCCTTTCTGTACAAACGGTTTGGTTTGAGTGTTTGCTTCTCTTGTTGACTCTCCTTGCCATGGTAAGAGCAACCCGTGACAGGAGCAGGAGGGGCTGGAACTGCCAGGGGCAGCCCATGGCACTGCATCAGGGCTGTGCCTCTTGGGCACGCTGCATTGCATGGCTCAGGCCCCCCATTTCAGAGCTGGCTTTCCCTCAGGATGCCAAGCAGAGAGTATGCTCATTGCAGGAGGGGTTGGACTAGGTGGCCTTTGAAGGTCCCTTCCAACCCAAACTGTTCTATGACTCTGTGCTGATGCTCTGCTGCTCAGGGTGGCATGTGTAAAAATGCTTGGGTTGTGCAACAGAGGTGTTGCCAACCCTCGGTGCCATGTATATCTCACATCACATGAGAAAACACACATGAGAAAACAGCTAAACAAACTTTTACAGTGAGAAATTAATAAATATATTAAATATAAGTAAAATACATGCAGGAGCCCATTTTTAAATGCATCTATAATGCACACAAAGGTGACTGAAGAGAAACGAGTGTAAAATTGCAGGTGTGTTTGACTTTTCAGCTGTAGACATCTACTTCGATACAAATCTGTTTTCACACTAAATAAATCAGTACCACGTCACTCTTTCCTCGTGTACCTGAATGCTCAATTGTTTCAACAGCATTCAGTAGATTTTCAAACCTCTGATATTGCTCAATAAATAGTGAGCTGCGTGTTTAAAAAAAGTCAGATTGGTAGGAAAATCAACCTTGCCAAAAGATATCTCTTCTGAAAATCAGAATTAATTTTGAATGTGTTGTCAGCTTGCTGAGCTATTTTGCCTTTGACTGCCAGAAGAATTTAATTTTCCAGTTTCAAGTGAAATTCCTCTAATCAAATCAGGTCTGGGCCTTATCATCAGATAATGCCACTCATGGAAAGCACTACCCATGTGTGCAAGGCAAATCTCTGTCTAAAGGCACAGCATATAGCTGGATGCACATAATAGCACATCTGCCATCAGAGGTTCCCTTCCTTGCATTCACCGCTGGGCAGGCTGGACCAGCCTCAGCAGCAAACTCCTGGGTGCCTAAATGCACTGGGCAAGCTCAATTTCAAAGTTGAAGTGTTTGAGGATAAAAAGGTAATAAAAAACCCCACACACTTTGGCTTCACGGGAGAGGTTTTGTTTGCCACAGAGGATGCCTGAGCTTGGCAAAAGCTCAGCAGAATTAAAAGCAAAGACTTTCAAATTTGCATTACATTACAGCCCATCTGACTTTATGTTCATTTAAATGGATTTTTAAACACGTACCATAACCCACCTGTCAGTGAGGTGGTTATTTCGCAATTAAAAAAATTAAGCCACTCCACCAAGGTGGTCTTTCGCCTCTGACAGCAAATTGGTAGTGGAAATGAGGGAAGAAAGAAGGCATTTATTGCAGTAATTGCCTAATGCAGTTGTTTATTTAGTTCCTGCCGTGCAGCGTGAATTAGAGGGCTGGTTGCTGACGGTTGTCAGTCAGGAGAGAGGAAGGAAAGACAGCTCTCCCAGCTGGTGGCCTGGCACCTCTGGGAACAGGAGCTCGATCTGTCACAGAGCACTTTCTCTGCACCTTAGCATATAGAGTGGCATCTACGCTTTGGATGGGCAACCTTCGGGCAGGAGGAGCTTTGAATTAGGCAACCGAGAAGATGTAGGTCAGAGCTGAGGCAGTGGCAGAGTTTGCCAGAGGGATCTTGTATAGCTCAGAAATGGGCTAAGTTGGCGCGCACAAGCACTAAAATTAATACTCCAGAAAATTCAGGGTGTTGGAAATATCCAACTTATGCAGTAGATGGGATTTTAAACAGCCCCTTGGAGTCTGGGAGCGTATATAATCGGCATCATGAAAGAGAAACAAATCTGTACACCTTTAAAAAACGTACTGCAGTGTAGATCCCACCGTAAGCCACATTATTCTGTATTTTCATAGTCTTCCAGTTATTCTCCCTTTGCTAGTTCATGTTCTTCTAAATTTTAGCAGTGTATTTTCCCGAGGGCAGGCTTTGGTCTCTCTTTGCTAGGAGTAAAGGCAAGAAGGGTGGGGAAATACTCTTGGCAGGTACGGGGTTGCAAAGGCTGAATTAAAAAGTCCTGGATGTTTTCTTCTCGAGGGAGTCCTCCTGTCGAGCTCAGAGGATGCTTTAAGCCCCTCATGCTTCTTGCCTTCCTGAGCTGCTGCCTTGCTGGCGGAACAGTCATGCCTCAAGGAGGGTTAAAAAACAGCCAGCCTGGGTATTTTCATTTTAAAGGAGTAACCAGGGTTTGTATTTTGCAGCTTACCTCAGACAGCTGACAGGCTGCTTGACCCTACTGCGGGCAGGGTTGCAAAACCTCTGACTTGAAGAAAAAGGGTTCTGTACCTTTTAAATACACACAAACGTGCAAAGAGACCGCAGCCACCCTGCCACCATCTTCTGTGGCTGCGCTAGCATCTTCTCTACAGAAAGGTTAGGTCACCCATAAAGCCCACCAAGTAAAAAATGGTGTATTTCTTGAGAAATAGCATGATGCTGTCAGTGCTACTGTGGTCTCCATTTCTAAAAGCCAAGTGGCTTTGCAGAGCTCTTTGCCTGGGCACCGTAACCAAATTTGTTGGCATTACAGATCAGCAGGTCTGTAATGCCGAGCACCAGGTAAACAGAGACCGGTGGGTTAGGAGATGGTCATTGTTATTTCTCCATCCTCTCTGCAGTGTTTTGTCCAACCACATCTAACTGTTTCAGCTCCTTCTCCACCACAACCCAGTGATCTGTTGGATAGAAGTGGAAAACATTTCCAGAAATGAGCATGTCATCTGCTACTGTTTGCTGAAAGGCATCCCTCCACTCTAGAGGGAATTACAGCTTCCATCTGCTCCCTAATACGAAAAACATGTATGGGCCCCCATGCTGCAGAGTCACTGTGTTACCAAGCTGCGGAAACTCCTGGAGATTGGTGACTGTTGACATTTGATTCGAGGAAATCAGGCCGCCACTCTGCAATTACTTCATTAGGCCCACAAATAATCAGATGAAGGGTGGTCTGAGATTTGAAAAGCCGGGCTGTTGGGACTTTGAAAGACATCCAATTCCTCACATTCTCTTTTAGCTCTGTTTAGATTAGATACGGCATGTGTTTGAAGTTAAAAAATGCTGAGTTCCAGTGGGGAAATGTTTTTAATGTGCATTCAAATAGTACGTGTGTTATTCACGTGGACAAACGGCCCCACGTCCTTCATCTCGTGCGTGCGTAAGATGCCTGTTGAAAACCTAAGCATCCTCTATACAGATGCAGGAAGGATGTTTAGAGAGAAGGTCCCTGCTGGTTCATCTGTGCAGGGTCAGGCTTGCCCTGGTGGAGTGGAAGTGTTCAGCTTTACGTTGCTGTGCAGTGGATGGGGGACTTTGGTGCACTTTCAGGGGAGAGCTTGCTCCAGGACTGAGCACCAGTGGGACCCAGTTCAGTGCTACAGCGAAGCACTACAGAAGATAACCAGCACGGTGAGTTGCAGGCTGTCCCATGACAGGAGCTCTTTTGGCACTGCAAGACCCTTAGCTGTGCACCCAGACACCTCTCCTCACAGGAGGAACTTCCTAGGGAGAGACCTTAGGCTGTGGTTCCCCCCCAGACACTTGACATTCATGACCCCCATCTGCATGAAGAAGCAACCTCTGGAGTGGGAGAGAGATCAAGAGGATATTTGGCCAAGCATTGGCTTGGTGGCTATAAGAAAGAGATTTGCAGGGAAGAGTGATGAGGGGCTCCTTCATGCCATACACTTCCTCCATCCATGCATCTCTGTCCCTGTCACTCAAAAGTGCCCCTCTGCTGGGTTATTTGTGGCATAAAGTGGTTTTCTGGTGTCTGGGGCTTTAAGACAGGAGCTCCATAGCAAATAAAGGAATTAGTATAATGAGGAAAAGCCGCTGTTTGGCCTAATAACTGTACAATTAGTAATACTAAGAAGCGGATGAGGGCAGGCTTCTTGTTTGGCTGTAATCTTTTGGCATATCGTGTTTTAATTACAGATCATGCTGCCATCTGGAATATTAATAATCTCTTACTGTCACTCTTCTTGATTGTTTTGTCCAGAGAGAATGAAGTCCACCTTTCTTTGTAGTAATTTTTTTTTTTCAGCTGGCTACATTATTTTGAAATACATTGTACTCATTATGAGAGATTGTAGTTAAGTCAAACCCCAGTAACCAGAACTAATTTATTTGCTCTTAGTTCCATACATGAAAAGAAATGTTGGTGGGTTTTTCTAAATTAAATTCAAAACTCATTCCTTTTCTTTAGCTTTGCTTCACATTCCTTGCAGCTACTTATTTCATTACACACAGACACAGCCAACCAAAAATAGATAACTTTTAGAAAATATGTCAATGAAGCAATTTCACTAGTGATCTGAGAAGGAAGAAAGATTGTAATTTTTGTTTTTGTTACTTAAGCACTTGCTAAGAACTCAGTACCACAAGCGGGGATTGTGTAACTAGAGTAATTAGAAAGAGAAATGAAATAACTTGAAATAAGATGAGACATTGCAAGTAAAATCTTTTCTCTGAAACCAAACTGAGTTTGATTGTGGGTTCTCTGTTGCTGATGTTATCTAGATATCCATTTTTCCTGAACATTTAGCTGAAATTGATCAAACTGCAGTACACTCTTGAGAACACTGATACCAGAGTCTAGAATCAAACTATTTATACAGCTGTGTATTAAATACCATTTTGCTTTTATAGAACAAAAATCAGGACAACTCTGTGTATAATTTTTTTTCGCGTGCTGACTTGGGCAAATCCGTTTAAATCTCCGTGCCTTAATTTCCCTGAAAGATCAGTGAATAATGCCTGCTATTGGGAAGAGCAGAGACATTACCTTTTGTTTTGAGATCTGCAACTGATTTTTTTTCTCTAGGCAAAAAATAATCCTTTTGTGTTTGCATTATTCTGTATCTGGTTGGTGCTCACACAGATGGCAAAGTCTGCCACTTTGAACTGGCTCTGCAACTTGCCTTGCTGGCTTATTGCATCTGATATTTTCTATTCTATTCTGTTCCATTCTATTTTCACTTATTATTAGGCAGGCTCCTTTCTCAAACACTAGTTGAGGAATTTGCAGGTGATGCTGTCTTGGGAAGAAAGGAAAAGCCAGTGAGAACCATGAGCAGTCCTGAACAGGGAGACAGGCAGGCCTTGCCAGGTTGGAAAAATGAGCAGAAAATAACAAAGTGAGACTTGACTTGTTAAAACACAAGTTTAAGCTCCAGGGAAAAACATGAAACATGGTTTTGATGTTTTGAAGTGGAACACAGTTGCGCTAAAGGAGCATGTGGGAAGGTGGGTAGCGCTTCACTGACTGGCTTCAAAGAAGGTTTAAAACATCAGGTGTTATGGAGAGACTTCAGGTCCCAAGGAAGGAGACGGTAATTCCTGTCTCCATGAGACTCGATCTGTAACTGGAATTTTGGGGTTGGTTCTGATCCTTCGATTGCCAGAGAAATAGAGGTAATTTGGCTAGAGTTCAGTAAAGGGCAGCAAAGACAGAGCTGGAAGGGTACTAGACTGTCAGTTGTGCTTTGCAAGAATTAAATCTGGCTGGCTTGGCAGTGCCACAGCTGAGGAGGAGACACAATAGTCTGCACCTGCAGAACATGCAAAGACCAGGGCAAGTGAAGAATTACTCACAGTAGTAACCAGCAACTCTTCAAAGGAAAAAAATGCCCTGTGCTGTGCAATAATTTCCAAACGGAATGGTGAAGACAGGATTGTTGGAGCAGTTCACATCAAACTGAAGGAAATCAGTGTTTGCAGAGCCTCTTAGGCTAGTATATTCTTTGGTTTACTCCACTGAAAATACTAGAGCAGCTCCAGGCTCAACGGGCAAAAACCCTGCGTGAGCATACACGTGTGAGTCACAGCTCGGCCCATTTTCTCAGCTATTTATGGCAAAACAGCCTGCCACACCTGCCATAGCCTGCATGCTATTTATGGCCGTATTTTGGGTAGCAATGGCATCCGTGTATACGTGACTGTGTTTCCATGTGAAATCCAGGCGGTGGGTTGGAGCCGGCTGCCTTTGCTCCCGTGGATGGGCTGAGCGTCAGTGGCCAGACCTGCCTGCTCTCTCCCACCAGCCACATACCCTGGCAGCGTCCCCATGTGCCCCGTGCTTGGTGGGGAGGAGGTGGTGAGGTGGGGTGGGCTGCAGGGGGGGCAGCAAGGTGTCCTGCTCCTCCCCAACCCGCACCCTGGATTCCAGAGGTGGGTCCAGGAGGACGCTCCCCATAATCCCCGTTGGGTTTTGTATTGCAGCGTGGAGTGATGCCAGGCACAGCAGTTCACCCTCCAGGTGAAACCAAACCAGAAGATGTGTCCCAGGAGGACATCCAGTGATTTTTTGCTAGCAGGCACTCAGTCCGTGGAGCAGGCAAGAGCTGGAGGGGTGGGCGGGGGGGGCAAAAGCCCCCAAACTGCAGGTCCTGTGGACATAGAATCAAAGAATCATAGAATCGTCTAGGTTGGAAGGGACCTTAAAGATCATCTAGTCCAACCATCAACCTAACCCTGACAAAAAAAGTAAGTAAGAAATAAATAAGAAAAAAAAATCACTAAACCATACTCCTGAGGACCATGTCAACTCAACATGAGGTCCTCAGCGATGTTTGACTCTGCAGATCAGCTCTTGTTGCCCTGCACCACTCGCTAGCATGCAGCCCGAGAAGAAGCTCTCCGAGAGCCTACACGCCCTACACGGGTGATAACTGCTGCCTTATCTAGAAGTGATGCAGTATCAGGTGCCCCCTCAGGGCCCGGCCACGGGGCTACGGCCATAAGTCACAATGCGACAGTGTTTCTGCTGAAGGAGGTATGTGTTTTGTAAGAGTTAACGGCGTTTCAGGAGCTCTGCGAGGCAGCTGGAACAAGTCGTAAGGATGGCCGGTCACTGCTGACTTGGCATTTGAACTGGTCATTTAGAAGAAAAACGTGATATAGCAGGGTAGGATTAGCCAAGACACCCAGCCTGCCTTGCCTCCTTTCACTCCAGGCAGGCAAACCAGATAATGTAACACCAGAACAACAGGAAGGCTATAAATACTCAAGACTGTTTTTTGCTACTTGTTTGTGTATCTGTCAAGTTATCACAATGCAAACACGGATGGCGCTGATGGGCGAAGAGGTAACGGAGAGAAGACAGAAAACCAGACATACAAATTATTTCAGATAACATGGGAGCAACTTCTGCACTGGAAAGAACATTGTCTGGAGCCTTAGGCTTTCATTTCAGCATGCTTGATGTATATAACTCGTAATAACATATGTGGGATAACAGCAGTGATTTCTGGGGCCAGGAATAAATTTGGGATTACAATGAGGTAAGTATCCTGGGTCGAGGCAGCTGAGAGGTCTGCCTGTTTCTCTTTGCAGCACGGAGATGTTGATCCCCATCCTGTGACCTTAGCAGCAACCCATCCCTAAATCCTTGGACTGGGGTGCTGTCTCCAGCGAGAGGGAGGAACCCGCCTTTCCCTCTATTAGGAGCAGACCCCGTGATCACTCTGTGTCTGCCTTTGGAGCAGGGCTTGGGTTTAGTGGGTTGGGGTTTTTTTTTGCTTTCTGGAAGCTGAGCTGGCAGCTTCTTTTGGATTATGTTTATAGTACCCTAGCGTGCTATAGCTGATGAAATATAAATGACGGAGTCGATTCTGAGGGCTGTAAAATAAGTCCGGTGCTGGAAGTGCAAAGGCGAGTGTGCTTTTGCTCGGTGAAGTATTTGTTGCGTTTCCAAAGGGGTCGTTATTTCAATTTTCATGTGAGTTTTCATCACTTAATGGAACATATTATTTTGCACATTTGCACGGCTTTTGAGGTAAGTGCTGGAACATAATACTGAAATAGTGCTCCTGCTTAATCCTTCCCATGGACAGCACTGCCAACTTTGGTCCCTTGGACTACTTAGGCAGGCAAGGTAAAGGTCAGACACCACCAAAAAAATGGGGGAATCCAAGATTTACCCGAAGGCAGGGCCTCACGGCTTCAGAAATTGTTAGTTTCTTTCCTGGGCCTCGCACCCTGTCTGGGTCTCCTAGAAACTGGAGGCTCAGTTTTGTTTGGACTTAGAACTGGGTGATCACCCAGGGCTGGTTTCCTTGGTACATCTGGATGTGGGTTTCCTGGCCATGGCTGGCCGATGGCTGAGGAGAGGACGGGTTGCCCTCCCATACCATAGAGATCCCGCCACGGTCAGAGGTTAGCAAGCGTTAAGCAAAAATCATAACTTTTTTCAAGGCAAACTGTCATCGAAAGGGGAACGTTTCTCCTCACATCCAGTTCCAGCAACTCAGCTTAGACTTTAATTTAAGGGGTGGAT
Organism: Calidris pugnax; assembly: GCF_001431845.1. Taxonomy (NCBI): domain Eukaryota; kingdom Metazoa; phylum Chordata; class Aves; order Charadriiformes; family Scolopacidae; genus Calidris; species Calidris pugnax. The sequence goes on from NW_015091257.1 coordinate 13,665,223, forward strand.
CATATTTGAAGGATTTACCAGTTTATGCCAAACCCAGCATGAGTTAATTCCTTTTGCTGCTGACTGGAAAGCCCACGTCAATCTTTTCCTGAGACGTGCGCTATATTTAGTCAGGAAATGATAAATAATGCTATTTGAAGTACATTCTGCTTCTTTCCCTTTCCTCCCCCAACCTTTCTTCCTCCAAAATAACTATGAAGTATAAATAATTTGTACATTTAACCTGAATATTCCTTGCCTACTTAGGTGTGCTCGTTTTCCATCCCTACACAAGAAGTCACTAAGTGGGTTGAAAGTTGTTATTTTATTGATGTACGGTATAAATAAGTCACTCTACATGAGATGATTTGTGGTTAACATGTGCACGCGTGATTCTGTGTCCTCTGCTTTCTCATCCGACGTGCCTTTATCGCTTGAACTATTCACCTTGAGAAGTGAATTTACTGTTTGATGTTTAAAGGGAAACGTTTCCAGAACTGGCAGAAAACAAAACACTAGCTGCTATTCTCTGCCTGCAGTTTCTTGCTTTGGCTCTGTACTTGTTGGAATGTCTGCATTTTTTGGTCCAAAATATAGAGATTTCTGCCTTTCTGGTAAAGGAGGATTGCGTCCTTAATTAAACATTAGGTAATGATGATGTAAGAGATTTGTAATTTGTTTCTCATCCACAGTAATTTTTTGAACGAAGCAGAATGTCTTCGTTAATAAGGAATTTTTTCTGTGAAAACCTTCCATTTAGTGTGCCTCCAAAGGGATGGTATTGATTTGGAAATCACAAGAAAATCTTTATTCCTTTCAAAAAGCATCTTTTGCCGAAGGAAGTTTTCAACAGGCTCCCATAGGTACAAACATCTTGCTCGCCATCGCTTGAGAAATGCGGATAAAACCTTGGATTTATGATCTATGAAAATGTTTTAGGCCAGGTGTTTTTGATGGAAATCGCAGGAGACAGATCGTACGAGTTATTCAATAAGGCTGGGCTGCAGGATGTTTGCATCGGAGCGGCGTAAGGAGGTTGTAAATCAAAGGAGAGCTGGGCTCCGTGTCAGCAGCGAGGTAGCTGCTGGGGCCGTGTTCGCTGGGAGCCCTCACGCAAGGACCAGAGCTCGTGCACGTAGCAAGGGAGCTGTTTGGTAAGCGTTGTTTGGCATGCAGAGTCAAGGTTAGTCTCATAGGAGGGGAGAAAAAAACAGACAAATCATCAGTTTTCAGTTTCAATTTTTCTGCAAAAGTTGCCTCGCAAGTTTATTTATTTATTTAGTGCGAGGCAACCTCAAAAAAGTTTGAAGTTTCTGTACATACTGAAAGGCTCTGCCTAGGTAGTCATTCAGGGTATCGAATGTATCTGTTTGAATTCATCTTTCGGAGAGAGAAATGGGTTTGAGAAGGAGGAGGAACTGTGCTAGTGGTGTGGGATAGACACTTCCCTACCTGAAGCCTGAATTGAGGACTTGGGGATTTGAAAGCCTTCCCAATAGGGATCTCTGCCAGGAAACAAGGAAGAAAAGACTCCACCTAATTTCCAAGGCTGGGATTCATTTTGTGTAATAGCAGGTCCCTAGAATTGAGTTATCTGGTCTACGGTGCTCTGGGCTCACTCTGGAGTCAAGGTAGAGTTGCCTACGCTTGCAGGTGGATTTCCATGCCACTGTGATGGAGGTATCCAAGATAAGCCACATGAGTTGCCCTCTGAAGGTGTCTGTCTCTCTCTGTTGACTCAGAGGAGTTTGGATGACTGGATTAGGGTAGACACTTCACTTTTAGACAGCTGGTGTGAGGTGAGCTGAATTTCACCCTATGGGGCAGGTTTTCAACAGGGTTTAGTCCCATGGAGGTACATCTACCTCACTGGAGTTTTCAGAAGCGCTCTAATGTGTCACCTAAGCATCACTGGAATCATGGGCAGCTGAAAATCTGTCCTTCCTTTGAGAGGAATTTATCTATAGGTATGCGCATATACTTGTATCCTTTAAAGCACCCATCAGGAACCTTCAGCGTGCACCTCCAGTCCATTTGAAAAATCTGACTGATACAGTTTTGTGAGCATCAACTTAGATAAGACAGGTCACTTTTTGCAGCAGCTTTTATCCAGCATGATCCACTGCCTTAAGCTGCCACATCTGAAAGGCCATCAAGGCAGGAGTAGCCCTGCAGGTGTTTAACAGTGGTACCGGGGCTCATTGGAAACATGGTGTGTTAGTTCAGGCACTTCAGCTTAGTTTTTCCAATTAAAATGAGAAAGGCATGTTCTTCTAAGGCAGCTTGATTTGAAGAAAAAGACCAGTAGTCATTTTGTGAGTCATATCATCAAGATCTTTAATGACCGCTACTGGTTGGGACATCAGCTTTTACAGCACAGCCGTTCGTCCCTCCACTGAAGAAAGACCAAATCCAGAATGATTCATTTAAATTCAATGTCCTTGTCACAACCAGTGACTTAAATTAGGTATCTGAGCATGTAGCGGCAAGCACAGAAGTATATCCTCCACAGCTGAGTCTGAGAAGGAGCCGAGCACTCACAACTCCTACTGTAGAAAATGGAAGCTAAGAGGATTAATGATATATAACATATGCTTGATATTTAGGGCAATCTCCGAAGTCAGTAGAGCTGTTGTGGACTGATTGCCATCAGTTGTGTATGTCTGTCTGGCAGTCTGCTGCACAGGGAATCAGTGATCCTGCATGTGAACACACTCACACATGTGAGTACAGTATTTGTAAATTCCTAATTCAGTTAAAAAATTGCTTCTGTAGGGGTAGCTGTGATCAGCATGACTAGCAACACCTGATCACAATGTACTGCAAAAAAAATAATCACCATTTTCACTCATTTCAAATTTATTTGCACTCTTTTTTGCAGTTTGTCTTGGATTTTCATGTGCTATTAAAGAAAAAAATAATACCTCTTCTGCCTCTGCAGTTTCCTGCCCTTGTCCTCTCTTACTTCCAGCAGCCAGAACAGCACCTTCGTACTGCAGACAGGTACTGGAGGCTCGCAGGAGGGTTTCAGCTTTGCATTGCAGATGACACAGCTGCATAATCTCCTGGCTGAGCAGCACGGATACACGCAGCCAGCTGGGGGAGAGCTGGGAGTTTGGTATTTCTTACCTGTTTTCCAAATCTCTTTCATGACTCTGAAGAGACACGAAGAAGGGTGTTAAAATGAAAAGGAAGCGGTTTATTCTTTTTTTTGCTCTGCTGCTGCTGAGATTGCCAGTGACTATTACCCGAGCAGCAGCCAGCAAGTTTCTGCAGGAGCGTGTGGATGGAGCGAGTGAGTAGCGGTGGCTCCGAATAAATCATTTATGTGTGCACTGCAGACTGTGCTTCAGGGATTGGCATTAACGGTGGCGCACTCTCAGACAAACAGAGGAAAAGGCTTTCACCCAACTTTTTACTGAAACCTCAGAGGAATAAAACAGGTCAGCGGTGAATATTAAATTAACTCCTGGCCATCTTCCAAAGTGATCTGGCCTAGTTAGGAAACATCAAGAAGGAAGAAAGCTTTGCTTCTTCACATCCTGATTTCTCCAGGGAGGGGAGAGAAGGAGATCTGTACGTGGCATTACAAAGGCAACCTGATTTTATAAGTCAACAGTTCTTCCGTAGGCACACGGAGACAGCTCCATGCAAATCTGCCTAACACCTGCATGCGCTTTTCTTGCAATGCTGCAGCAATATTTCAATCCCACGCATTGTTTCATCAGTATATTCTGATGAGTGTGACTAGATCAACGGGGTATTTATTCTGTTTTGTAGGTTTTGTACAGCCTTATAAGATGGGGCATAGCGTGACTTTGCTGCCCGTACCTTCCCAGTGCCTGGGGTAGGACTGGTCCCTCACTGAAGAGTGTACTGAAGAGTGTATTTCCATATCTCTGCTGTGTGAAAGCCTGGCAGGGCTGACTCCAGTGGACACAACTTAGCAGCCACAGAGATACTGCATGGAAATACCGCCCTCTGTTTTCTGCATTTTGGATGTTTGTCCAAAACACGTAATTTCTTTCAAGAAATGATACCTTTTTAGTATCAGCCAGGGTGTTTAAGGAGAAAGTAACAGTGGGGTTAAACCATCAGTACCTGTTGGCAATCCCATGAAGAAAATGAAGAGCTCTGTTATCTGTTCACGAGGGAAAGAGGGGGAGATGGGCGAGCCCTTTGCTGAATTTGCAGTAAATCATCCCACTCAGAGGTGTGTGCAGTGAGAGATACAAATAAGCCGTTGGAGCCAGTGGAGAGCCTTGTTGCCTCCCCAGCATCTCCCAGGCCATGCCTGCAGACAGCCTCCCACTGGGACCGGGCTCAGCATGCCTGAAGAGGGCTAATGTTCGTTAGCCCAATTAGATCTCCCGCAGGGAGCAGGGCTACTGAAATGAACTGCTAATGAATCTGCATGGCCACCTTTCTTTCCCCATCACTTCAGCATGGGTTTGCTTTAGGGGGAAGCGAGTCCCCAGCGAAGTGAGGCAGGCTGTTGTGAGCCATGTTTGCCTCCTCGGCATCTCGCCCCGCTTCCTTGATGGTCTTCAAGCACTCAGTTGGGCAGCTGCGGTTAATGCTGGAGGTATTTGTCAGGACAGTCTGAAAAGCTCTCATGCAAAAGAGGGAAAACGCTTCAAGGATGGAGCTTCCTCTGGCTTCCGTGGTCAAAAATGCGATCAAAGGGTTTTAATAGGATTGATTGGTCAGAAACTGTTGTGATGAGTGATTGGTTTTTTGGTGGTTTGTGTTTGTTTTTTTTTTCAGTAAAAAGTTTTCAACACAAACGTAAAAGCCCCGAAGCAAACATTTTCTGACACACATCTCCAGCTAAAATTCAGCAATGATGCTGTGGAGCCATATGGGAACTGTACTGCTGCAGGGCAGACTCTCTGGCTGAGTACTTGCTGGGGGTACTTGCATTCCCCACCCCCTTTCATTATCAAGAACCCTGGCAATGGTCCTGGGGCAGCGAGGGAGGTGCAGCCTGGCTGAGGAGCCCAGCTCCCAGTGAGGATGGTGGCACTGGTGGCCTTCCTCACCTCCTGCTGTGTGTCCACATTAGTGCTCTCCAGGGACCAAATCTTTCCAGTCCAGGGGAATTTTCTGATGGGAGAAAAAAGCTTTGCTCAAATGATCTTACTGGGTCAAAGACATTATTTTCTCTGGGATGGCAGTTATGACAGATTTTTAAAATTTTAATTAACCTCAATAATGTCACAAGCTCGAAGCTGGCTGCACCGTGTGAAAGTTCCCCTGAGGAGGGCAGGGAGGTGCCAAAGACCCCATCTCTCCCTCCAGACCCCAACCGGGGCTCCCGCTTCTCACCCCCAGCAGGAACCAGCTGGGCACCAACGGCCACAGCAGACAAACCCAGCCATCTCCAAGGTTTTAGGGCTGTTGGTGACCTTGACCAGGTTTAGGCTGTGGGCTTCCTCCCCAAACATTGAAGGGCGAGCTGCTGAGCCACCAAACCTTCAGTTATTTTCCACATCTGGGTTTTATTCTCTGCAGATAAACAGCAGCCTTGCCATTAACAACAAAAACTTAATTCACTGAGGTTTGTTCAAGCACTGAGAGCAAATATTTTTCCTGTGCAGCTTGGGGTCATTTTAAGGGAAAAACAGGGCTGGAGGTATATCGCCCCTTTAAAAATTATTATTACTTCCTAGAGAAAATAAAACGTAAAGCACTTCTTCCTTCCATTTGTGAGGTTATTTTTATGGAAAAATTGCTGGCTTGGGAAGGAAATATTGCTTTGTGCCTGACTTGGGATCATAGCAGGGGATTTGAATAAATGCATGGATTAATTTACCTTTTTTTTAAAAAAAAAAAACGAAAATGCTCGTTCGTAAGTCATACCTCAGTAAAACCCTGTAGAAATATTTGGTCTGCTTTTCTGTCATCTACTCCCTCTTGGTGCCAGGGGAAGGGAGGGGATGGAGCAGCCGGCGAGTACCGCAATTACAAGTATTTTAGGAAATGTCCGTGGCTGTATAAGCTGCTGATTCCCCTCACTGCTGCTTGGGAGGCTGAAGCCCCTATGTAGGTCACGTTCTCCAAGGCTGCTGCCTCCCTTGCAGCCAGACCTGCTGTTGACTTGGGCTGTCTTAATGCATCAAAGAGCCTCTGCTATGCTTCAGCTCCCCTTCTGAACTCGAGCTGCACCACTCAGCTCTTCTTGTAATCGCTGAGGTGGGTAACCTGACCAGGGGAACTCGAGCATTAATCACAGCCTTTCTGGTTCCCCGGGCAGAGAAGAAAATTTCTCATTTTACCATCGCCGCTGTTATTTTTAAATCTTTGAAACCTTTCCGTACATCTCTTTTCCCGCCTTTTCTCTTTTTTTTTTGGTTTCCACGTATCATAACCCAGTTATTATTATCAACAATCATAGTAATCTACTGAACCAGAAGAGGCAGTTAGAACTTTTCTTTTTATTAAGAAACACTTTTAAGAGAACAAATGGAGATCCACAGAAAATGAGAACAGGAATGCTGCTGGAGAACGTTTCTCTCTGCTGCACAGTGATAATAACATCGGAGGTGCCATTAGATGACGGAGCAGCCTATTGAACAGCCAGTGGGTTTGGGATAAGGGCTGCTCCTTAGCTGAAAATGACCTTTTCCTCCTTGCTGTTCTGCACAGCATCACCTCCAGGCATGGGGATCAGAAACTAAGAGGCTGGAAGTACACAGCTGGCAATACTCAGGGAACCTGAGGAAGTATTGCAGAGAGGCACTGGTCATTTGTCCCTCTTTGCTTCAGTTTCCGTGCCTGGCATCGCAACGCCGAGCCTTGTGAGCAGTGCCATGTGGGGTCAGCTTCTGCTGGCCTTCACCCGGCCGGGAGAGTGGCACGTGTCTGCTGTAATTGGGCATTGCTCAATGCACAGTGAGCTGCAGCCGCTGGGCTCGGGCAGAAGGAGATGCTGAGTGCATGCTGGCGAGAAATGGCTGCTTTTAATCACATCTGTGGGGTTTTCACTTTTTCTTCCTAGCAAATTTTACCAGTTGTGATTTTTCCCCCTTGCTGCCTGGGTTAATTCTTAAACACTCCTACCTCTCCCAGCCACGGCAGGAGTGTTCCCCTGATGTCTTTGCTGTTACAGCAGAGCAGAAGCTAAGCTTCTCTGGGGCAGGAAAGTGTTAACCCCCTCACTCGATGGCCAGCAGGAGCTGGGGGGGATTACTGCCCCCAACTCCCATTTGCCTTCCTGGGGAGATTAGGAGGACCAGAGTCCCAGGGCTGGACCATCTGTGGCCCTGGAAGGGGAGTGGGGAGGCTGGGCAGAGGCTGGGTCTGCTGGGTTGTTTCCCCAAGCCCCTTCCTCTCCAGGGGTGAGGGACAGAGAAGCCCCTTGGGCATGGGGCAGCTTTGCTCAGAGGCATAGCAGGGTGTGCAGCCATGGCCTGGAGCTGCTGGGGGCTGAAGAGCAAAGCTAGAGTCCTTTTTCTGCCAGGGCTCCTTGCGGGCGCCGCTGGAGGAGGGAGGATGTTTTCCCCAAACTCCTGCGGAGCAGAGCTCGCTTTCCTGCACAGTCGCACCTCATTCTATGGATGCCTCCTCCCTTTTTTTTTTTTTTTTTTTTCCATTTCCAGAGCCAAAGAATGCAATAAAACTTTCAGTAACAGGTACTTCTTATCAAACCTGATTTACAGAGTGCTCAGGCTTTTCAGTGTTTGTCCTTGCTTTCCGTGAGTTGGCGAGCCTGCCCGAGTATTTCATTTTTATGATTTTTTTTTATTTTTTTGTTTGCACACGGGCCTGGAGGCTTATCTGAGCGGGGAATTCACTGAGTCCCCGGCGCCATGCCCCACTGCCAGCCGAGGGGCAGTGGTGCAGGAGCAGAGAGCTGGGCTCTGGGCTGGCTCCCTGCCTCCTCCCCGGGGCTGGTGGTTAATGGGTGGATGTCAGCCATTCCTCAAACCCCGCTAACCGACTGCAGATAGCTTCACGGGGCAGTGGAGAAAGATGGGACTGGTCTTCGTGTAATAACCTTATCTGAAATTCAGCCAGCCTTCAAAGCCAGCTGATACACACTTTTATTTATTTTTTTCTCTGCTGCTTGCTTGCAAAGCATCAGTGGGAGCGGGGTGGGGGTCTCTGTTATTTTTTTTTAAATGACAGCACTGATATCGCCTAATTGGTTTGGTGATAAAATCTGTAGAAGAAGGTTGTAAACCCTTTCTGATTTGTTCGGTTCTGCTACCATGGAGAAACAGCTCTATTTGTCTGCTCCTTGCAGAAAAAAAAATGCAGACTGGGCAGGATTTTTTTTTGTTGTTGTTGTCAAACAAAACACCAAATTAAATAAATAAATGAATAAGCCCCCGGGCAAAATGCAGATTCAGTCAAACATTTTTTGCATCAGATGCATGATCAGTTTAATAAGGGAGATCCAGCTAAATGCTGGGAGGGAGGGAGATGGTAGAAGAGAGGGCCAGAGAGGGAGCAGCAGGATGAGGCGTGATGTGTTTAGTTAGGCTGTTAGCTCTTTCAGCAGTTCTCTCCATAACTTGAAGGGTTGGTAGGATAAGGTTTGGTTTTGTTGTTAAACCTCGTTAGTGTCAAATCTATCAATGCCTGGTAAAGATTACGTTAACGTGTAAGCCTTTGGGGGCTGTGTATGTGTGTGCATGCACGTGCAACTGCATTACTGGCAAATGCTGATCCTGATGGGTTAAAGGGGAGGTCAACGACATATATCACTTAACTTTGTGGCCAGGGCTGGTGATCTTAAAATATTGTCAGGGGATGGACGGCAACCGATGACAAAAATGTCAGGCATCCGTGTGTTAATGACTTAATCATCCCCCCCCCACATCTTCCCCCTTTTTATAGTCCCCCTGGAAATAGTGCATGTGCCTGCTGCTGTACTCGAACAGCTCTTTGCTTTGGCCTGACGCTTTTGCTATATAGTGACACCTCCCAGTGGCACTCTGCAACATTTCACTGGAGTCCGTACAGAACTGCTCCTTGACAGGTTTATTTGTACAAATGAAGCCTTATAAAATGCAATCCAGCTTTGCAGGTACATTCTTTACGGAAATCATCCCATTCCTCCCTCCCCCGAACATTTGGGTTCCCCTATTAATTAATAATTAAAAGCAAATAAGTGCTTTCTAATTATGCCTTCAACAATCTGGCATTATGGCACAAGTTCCCCAGACACAATCACGTCCTGTGGCTCCAGAAAGCAATGTCCTATTCCAGATATTGCTGCTGTTGTTAATGGGTTCATGTTGTGAGAATAATCTCTCTGGTCTGTTGGTGTAATTGTGAGCAACACCTGCTAGCAGCGTCCAGGGCCTCCACAGACCTGGAATATGCAACTTCAACACATCTCACTCTCCTAAATCAGAATTTAGGGAGATACAGACGAGATCTAATTATGGTAAATTACCAGGTTCTCCACTATCAGCAGAGCTACGTCCCAGCATCTCTGTGTTCGGTGGCCTCCATATACCTCAACTTAAAACTTCCCTCTTTTAACAGCTTTCTCTGAGTTACAGGTAACACTGTTTACCGTGTGGATGAGTAGCTGTATGGTACTGTACACACTGGAGCATCTCTGCAAGCTCGTTGCGGGTGCACCCTTAACTAGAAACAGCCCATGAAGCCACTCCTGTATAATAAGGGCTTTTTTGGTTCGGCTGAGCTCAGCTCTAAGTCTTTGTGTATGTCAAAAATATATTGTCACCTAAATAAAGGTGTAATTATAAAACAATTACATTAAAGGGATGCAGACCCTAGGACAGACAGCGGACTGGGCTATTTTTCTTTAGCAGCTCATTTTGGGTTCAGCAGGAATGGGATAGGTTCTGTCCTCCTGAGGAAGTGGAGCTGATGTATAGCAAGCGCAGCCATGCTTTGATGATAGCTACTTTGGAGTAGCTGCCTTTGTAGATTGTCTTCCAGAACAAATAGAGATTTTAGAAATGATTAATATTGTGCTTCTTGGATAAAACTACTTTTGTTATGGACCAGAGAGTCCTCACGGGAAGCTACACATACCATGTGCTGGTGAAATTCCTCATTGGACGGGGGCCTCAAAAGGCCTTTGAAATCAGTTTGCTCCAAACCAAGCAAGAACTGCATCTCAGTTTAACATGGAGGGTTTGTACCTACCTACCATTTAATAATGTATCTTTATGTAAATCAGTGCAATTTGATCTGTGGACCATCCCTTAATCATAACAAGAGATGCTTTACTCTTCCAGTAGTTGTACCGAAGTCATCCCTGTGGGAAAAGAGGTGGGTCCAGTCTGGAGTAAGGTAAGATTTGTAAAAGAGCTATCAGAATTTGATCAATGAAATTAGGAAAAAAAGATAGGCAAAATATGAAACATGACTCTGCGAGGGTCCTCTGTCTGGCTCAAGCCAGCGAGTGCAAAGAAATTCAGACTTGCTGTCAGCTAAAGCTCCAGCACAGCCCTTTGACATAACTATGTAATGCAGCAAATCTGTTTCTCGTCATCTGACGCTCCACTGAGACCTCTTGCTATGCTTAGCTGAGAGCTTTGAATGTCCTTGCTTTTGTTGGCCTCTTATGAAGTCCCTCAAAAACACAGTTGATCTGATATTTCACTCTGCTGTTGCCAGCTATCCTGGTTGTTGTTGGATAGCAGAGAGCTAGTAGCAGCTGGTGGACTGGTGGATTTTGCATTAATTCAGTCGTGGTAGCCAGGCAGGAGTTGTGCTGCCCGTGCAACCCCTGGCAGGGCATGGGCAGGATGAAGTGGGGACCGTTTTGCTCCGAAAAGGGCAGCATGGAGGAAGGTCTCCACTTCGTAGCCATCCTTGTGCAGCAGGAGCCCCAGCTGTGGTCCTCTTACTCCTTGGGACCTTAAGCCAGTTTTCTCACCCTCGGAGGCAGTGGCCTCTGGAGCTTTTCTAATGCTGGGTGCAGAATAGGAAGCCAGGTGCCTGCCTTGGTGCTGGTGGCTTGAGGCATCTCAGCCAGTGAGTGCTGCAGATGCTCTCCGTTTTGTGTCTGGCAAGTCTGTGCTCACTTTCATAAATGAGCAGTAAGTGAGGAATGGAGTCATCCTCTCACCTGTTGAAATCTTTGTGTCCAGCCTTTGGATGCCTTTTACAGCCCGTAGTTTGGGAGAGCTTCCACTCACCTGAACTGGGGATGCACTGGGGTTTCACCTGAGGGTGAAGCGTGGGCTGTAGCAGTGTCAGACCTGGGAGGAGGTGCCTGTGGATGGACATCCTGAGTACTCGTGCCTGTGTTCTTTCTCCCCTGCAAAGCTATTAGAAAAGGACATAGCACTCATGTTCACCTCACCGTAAGGCATAAGCACAGAAACAGAAGGGTGTGCAGGAGTCCCCCTTGGCTTTGGGCTGGACTCCCAAACCCAGTTGCAATTTCCCAATAGCACAAGTGGAGCACAAACATTAGACATCAATAAGATGGAGAAAACAAATGTTTTGGGAAACTGGGAGAAAGGAGGGGTCCATGGAAATGCTTCATTCCCCTTCTTACATGGATGTGGATTACATCCACAAGTAGTCAGGAGAAACTTACGATTTAGGTTTTCAATGCACAGTCGGCCGCTGCGAGAGCCAACACTCTGTCTGTGTTACACTCACTGGGAATCACCTCTGGCCACCAGCAACTGCAACTGCCAAAGTTTTCTGCTTCTGCAAGACTCGGCAGCAATTTGGAGTTGGGTGATTAATTTTGAAATGCAGTTGTGCTGTAAAGCCTGTTCAGAGCGTAAGCAGTCAAACAGCCAGCCTGTGGCTGGAGGAGATGGTCCGCAGCTCCTGACCACCCACAGAAGCAAGGGCACTGCCACCCAACCTGTGATGTCTAGCAGACTGGTGGCACCCCTGCATGCATGGCTCACTGAGCTTGGAAAGCCACTAAAGGAATGAAGGCTTGATATTTTGGGAGGGGTTGTATGCTCAACACTGTAAAAACACCTGGGGATGAACATACCAACTGGTATGCACTCTGGGGAGAGAAGGGCAGAGAACGGATTGAGAGCAGCCCTGAGGAGAAAGGCTTGGGGATGTTGGATGATGAGAAGCTCAATATGAGCTGGCAATGTACACTAGCAGCCCAGAAAGCTGACCACATCCTGGGCTGCATCAAAAGAAGCGTGGCCAGCAGATTGGGGGAGGTGATTCTACCCCTCTACTCTGCTCTAGTGAGGCTCTACCTGGAGTACTGTGTCTGCCTTTGGAGTCCTCAGCACAGGAAGGACATGGACCTGTTGGAACGGGTCCAGCAGAGGGCCATGAGGATGATCAGAGGGTTGGAGCACCTCTGCTATGAGGACAGGCTGAGAGAGCTGGGGTTGTTCAGCCTGGAGAAGGCTCCGGGTAGAGCTTATAGCAGCCATCCAGTACCTGAAGGGGGCCTACAGGAGAGACGGGGAGGGACTCCTTCTGAGGGAGCATAGTGGTAGGATGAGGATAACAGTTTTAAACTGAAAGAGAGGAGATTTAGGTTAGATATTAGGAAGAAATTCTTTACTGTGAGGGTGGTGAGACACCGGAACAGGTTGCCCAGAGAAGTTATGGATGCCCCATCCCTGAAAGTGTTCAAGACCAGGTTGGATGGGGCTTTGAGCAACCTGGTCTAGTGGGAGGTGTCCCTGCCCATGGCAGAGGGTTGGAAGTGATGATCTTTAAGGTCCCTTCTAATCCAGACCATTCTATGATTTTATGAAAATATGCTTTTTCAGTGAAAAAGTTGGCCAAAAGAGCCATATTCTAATACCACATTGTCCTGGTTTGGGGTAGAACAGAGCCAGCTTTTCTGTTCAGTGAGAGAACTTGCTTCTACTTGTTGCTGTGGGAACCAGGGTCAGCTGTCTTGGTTGTTTACCCCATGGAGGGGTTGCACCTGTGGGGATGGGTGGGCAGATTAGGTGACCCAAACTGACCAATAAGGTGTTCCATCCCATCTGCCATGATCAATATAAAATCTGATGGATCAAAGGGGTTGGTGTTGGTTCTTCTATTGCTCTGCTGTAGTGGCTGTTTTTCTTCAATGATTGATATCTGAGGATGCTGTCAGTTCATTTACTGTTGATCCCCATCAGCATGTTCTGGAATCCAGTTTTGATTTTTTGCTGAGTGCAGTCTGGAATTTCCCCGGTGCCTGCTGGTGACATCTCCCTGCGAGCTTGATGCAGTTTTGTATGTATTTGTATATATTGCATCTATTCCATTATTTCCTTTTTTATTTTATTACTAATATTTCATTAAATTAGTTTAGTTTTTTCTAAACTCATAAATCTCTTTATCTCTCTTCTTGCTCTCCTTGGAGCAAGAGGTGGGAGAGAGAATCTGTTGTATTGTCATTAGCCAACCTGGTCCAAACCATGACACACATATGGGTCATTATTATAGCTTGATGTTGATGATGCAGGACACCAGGATTCAGGAGAAGTGGGTAGTGGATGCATTAGTTTATAAGCTGCAAGGCTTGGAAAGCTGCATGAGGTGTCTCTAGTGGCCACTCAGAAAGCAGCACAGGATGCAGTACAGGTGTCTAAATCCTTCCTGGCCTCCAGCTGCTGCCCCAGGGTCCTATTTTGTGTCAACCAGCCCTGTATAGATGTGTCAGATACCCCAGGGCATCTCAAATGGTACCAGACACCTTTGTTTAAGCAACGGAATCCCACCCTAGGTCTTTGCTCAAGATCATATGTAAAGCCTCTCTGAGAGGTGGGACCCAAGCCCAGAGCTCTTCATGTGCTATCCAGCATTTTGAGCACTGGAACGTGCCCCCTCTCAGGAGTGAACATATCCATATGGTGGGCTTGGTTGGATTTATTTTTGCTTTTCTCATTTTGGAATAATTTGACTAGCCAAGGGTCCTTCAAGGAAGTTTTGCAGTGGATGACAAATTATTCTCCACAACGTACGTCATGTACAGGGAAGGGGCTAAAGTCCTTTCACCTAACCTTATTATACTTTCTGTATTTTTGTTTCAGCCGTCAGTGTTATTATGTCTTCTGTGCTGGGTTTTGGAAGGAAATGCACGTGCTGTTTTAATATCCCTGTGCTGAGTCTCGCCCTAACTGTGCGGCTGCCTTGGGTTATTTGTTCTGCTATTTGAGAAAACGTCCGTGTGAGCCGACAGTATGAAAATCACATGAGACAAAGTGAGAGGGAGAGGAAACCCTGGGCTGGAAGGAAGTACACAGGGAGGTGGGGTGTAGAAAAGCAGCCTCATGCATGGCAGAGGACCAGATGGAAATGTCAACAAGACAGTCCAAAAGTTCATCTGGCATGCAGTAGATGCCATTAACGTTTTCAAACCAACCGTTTAGTGCAGGGCTTTCTAGAATCAAAAAGATTGCTGGGCTGCATGTTTGGAGCAATAGGTGGTGGTGGGGAGAGCCTGGGATCTTGGCTGACAGTGTGAGGACGTACTGGCCTGCTAGGAGAAGTGAGAAAATTAGAGGCCTGGGATGCAGAGAGAGGAATAAACTGAATTTGGAAGCATGAGATCAATAGTTTGTAATACCACTTTGGCTGAGGCTTGTATCAAATAAGAAACCTGCTGAAAACAATTATCTGAAAAAATGAAGCTGCTCAAATTTCTGCTTTATAAGTTTCTCCGTTGATTTAACCCCCCTCCCTATCCGTTCTGTGAGTGCTGTGTCCGGTCTAATGAGGCCCCCTTCGTTCTTCTCGTTTGGGCAGCCGTCTGAAAGCGCTCTGTTCCAGAAGGGCTTTTTCAGCCCCAGCGGCTCCCGAGGGGTTTGGGGGCAGAGAAACGCAGAGTTCAGAGGAGTGGTGACTACTTGTGAGAGTTAACGAGGGGAAATGAACTCATTTGTGACACTTGTAAACTTGAAACCCGGTTACGGGGAGGGGAGAGTGCTGTGTTATCCAGCTGCTTGTAATGCAGGCAATCCGGGGAGGGACAAGCTGCCAGCTCTGGAGAGCTTGGCTCTGCACAGAGCCCTGTTCCTGGTTTATATGGGATTCCTTTGAAAGAGAGTCCAAGTCATGATAAAAGAAAAAAAAAAGAGGTGTCCTTGTGCCATTTTCAAAGGTCCTGTCCCAGGGCCTGGATGCTGACAGTGTGTTCTGTATCCCAGTGATGCCTTTTACCCTCAGCTTGTGAAGCCCCCTGAGCCTTTAGCCTGGCTTCTTCCTTGGCAGTGTTGACCTGCTGGAGGGTAGAGAGGCTCTGCAGAGAGATCTCGACAGGCTGGATCGATGGGCTGAGACCAACGGGATGAGGTCCCACAAGGCCAAGTGCTGGGTCCTGCACTTGGGTCACACCAACCCCAGGCAGCGCTACAGGCTGGGGGCAGAGTGGCTGGAGAGCTGCCTGGCAGAAAAGGACCTGGGGGTGTTGGTCGACAGTTGGCTGAACATGAGCCAGCAGTGTGCCCAGGTGGGCAAGAAGGCCAACAGCATCCTGGCCTGTATCAGGAACAGCGTGACGAGTAGGGCCCGAGAGGTGATTGTCCCCCTGTACTCGGCACTGGTGAGACCCCCCCTCGAGTACTGTGTCCAGTTTTGGGCCCCCTCCCATAAAAAAGACATTGAGGTGCTGGAGCGGTTCCAGAGAAGGGCAACGAAGCTGGTGAGGGGTCTGGAGCACCAGTCTTATGAGGAGAGGCTGAGGGAGCTGGGGTTATTCAGCCTGGGGAAGAGGAGGCTGAGGGGAGACCTTATTGCTCTCTACACATACCTGAAAGGAGGTTGTAGAGAGGTGGGGGTCGGTCTCTTCTCTCAAGTCACAGGCGACAGAATGAGAGGAAATGGCCTCAAGTTACGCCAGGGGAGGTTCAGGCTGGATATTAGGAAAAAAATTTTTCACTGAAAGGGTTATCAGACATTGGAATGGGCTGCCCAGGGAGGGGGTTGAGGCACCATCCCTGGAGGTGTTCAGAAGACAGGTTGATGTAGTGCGGTTAGGTATGGTTTAGTGATGGTGATGCTTCTTGTTTGTTGTGTGGGTGTCTATTTTTGTCAGTTAGGTTGACGGTTGGACAAGATGATCTTTAAGGTCCCTTCCAACCCAGAAGATTCTGTGATTCCCACTGCAGCCGCCCTCAGTGGGATGGTGCTGATTGACATCCGGCTGATCCCTTACCTTTGCGGCAGGTACTGCAGAGAGCTAAAGTACTAACCAAATTGAAAAAGGCTTCACTGGCCACCACTCAGTGTCTCATGCTTTATGTGGGTTCGTTGCCACAGTATATTTCAGCGATTTAAAAAGCAAACGTGAAGCAGTCAAAGACACATATCACTAAACTGTACTGTTTGTTCCCAGTTTTCCCCTGAACAGCGTCTCCCACTCCCATGCGCCCTTCTCTTTGATCCCTAAAAAGCCAGCTATGGCTTTAAATAAACTATAAGTGGGGACATGACTCTGCTTGATGTCTGGCCTGCAATGGAAGTGAAGTGTCACTTCCAATTCTGTGTGGGAGCCGAACAAAGATGCCTGTGACCAATCCACTGGTTTTGTTTGAACAGGGAGATTTGGTGAGAAGCGTATTTCAAAGGGCCAGGGAAGAAGATATTAAAAGCTGTCAAAGAGAAATGATTTCAGCTTTTTTAATTCCCATTCATGGTATCTTGTGTTTCTACCTCATGGATGCTGTGCAGTAACCTTGCAGTAGGCAGCTGGAGCAGCGTGCCAAAGACTGGCTTGGCCCAGCAGGTCTCCATCCCAGGACAGGTATTGACCTATGTGAAGCCAGCCAAAGCGGCTGAGCATGGGGGTGTTTGCAAGTGGAGGAAGGGTAGAAGCAGAAAAGCAACAAGGCAGTCAGCAGCACTGCTCATTTACAAACAGCAAAGCCTAACCACATTTGTCTAACCAGCTTCAGTCACTGTTGCCAATACAGAATCAAAAAGCAGTAGGTCTGTATGAGCTAATAACTTTCTGTTTAGCTGTTGGCACAGTATTGTTCAAAAAGAGTGCAATGACCAAGGAAAAAGGACTTTAATAAAATTAGTCCCAGATTGAGTATGAGTAAGACTTTAGCCAGGTCTCCTAGATGCTAGGAGGGAGAAGCTATTTTCCTATCAAATAGCAGTGTAGTTGAGTAAGGAATTGAGATAAATTGTTGGGACGACTTCCAATTGTAGACTGTGGTGAATAAATGAGGTAGGTCATGCCTCCCCAGCAGCCTGGGTTTCAGTTTCACATCAGGCAGTTTCATATCACCATGTCTGTCTCTTCTGCACCATTTGCTTCATATACTATACGTACATCCTCCCCTCCCCCTGCTTCCACTCTCCCTTGTAAATATTTAATCGTAAAATCTCTCTGCCTTTCTGGTTCCTTATATTTGACGTGTGCTTTATCCTGGCTACTGCCTCTGGGAGCTGGTCCTTGATGAAAAGGGACAAAGCAGACCATCAAGCTATCATGCTTTGTACAAGGCATTATTTTTCCATCTGTCAAAATTAAATGGCAGTTGGGCTTTTCCCTTGACCTGTCAATATTTTCACAAAATTCAGGGCTGTCTAATGAAACTCTGGGACAACGGTTGCATGATGGCATTCCCTTGCATGTCGTCACCATGTCACACAGCTCTGTGCAGACATTTTGGGGGGGCTTTTTAAAGATTGATCCACAAAGAGGATTACCACCGCTGCTTATTGCAGCCTAGCCGCTGCACGCATCAACCTCAGCCACCAGCCTGCCCGAATAGGCTGCTGTCTTCCAGGCTAAGCATTTTTAGCATCGATTCAGACATTTGGGATATAGAAAGCACTTGGGATGTCCACAGCCTTGGCCATACCCGAGTGCACCTTGCTGTTGGCTCCAGCTAGGACAGAATTTCACCACTGCACCATTTCCAGCTGGAGGTGGCCACCGTGGCCTCCTGTGGAGAAAGCTTTGTTGTGGCCCAACTCCCTTGCCTATGAAGGAGTCTGGCTTAAGGCAGCTCGTCTCTAAAAAAAGTAGCCATTCGTTTGCAGGACATGAAGGCTCTAGGCTTTCTCCTTTCTTCCCTCCTCTGAGCTGTTTGTGGCTGCTAATGGACAGCATGTGGAATTGCTTCAACTCATCTCTCTCTCCCATTTGATTACGTACTTCCCTCTCTTCATTTTCCCAAAGCAGTGATGAGGACAGGGATGAAATACAACTGCTCTCCCCGCTCACTGTCACTGAGGCAAGCACAGACACCAGGCTTTTAAGCTATTTTTTAGCTAAAAGCAGCAGGCGGTCAAAGCTTGTCAGAAGAGACACCTTGTCCCTCAGTCAAAGACACATGCTCAGGTGCTTTCTTCATCCTGCTTTCAGTCTGGAAGGGAAATTTCAGTAGCAGGCATAGCTTTTAGGGACACATAGCCAACTGCGATAAGATTGAGAAATCTGAGGGCACATGTATCCTTTCCAGGCTCTTTTCTCCCTTGCCTTTGCCATGGCCATCCTTGTTCCTCCTGCCACCTCCTCGGCCACCCTCTGCAGCAGAGCTCCAGGCTCCAGACAGACAGCTCAGCCCCACTACCACAGGCTGTTTTTTCTGTGGTTGTAGCACAAATATAGTGCTCCTAGCTCACAGGGCAAATGATGGTGGACTCCTTCATAGCTGGTAGATGAAGTAAATGAATATGGAGGAATAAATACAGAATTCCCACGATCGTCTTAAATTCTGTTTGTGTTGAAAGGAATTGGGGTGGTTCTCCTGGGGAGGCAGATGGCAAGCTCGCCTGGGGATAATTCCCATTGGATTATTGTTTTTGTGGTCACTACTTATAGAGGTCGCTAATCCCATGACCAGGCTTGGCTTCTTCCTGGAGGCCACTAAACATGGTGGGATTTGGAAATCAAGCACAGTGTGTACATGCTAAGTGCTCTAACAGGGAAATCATGAGTAGTATTTTAATATGTATTACATCTCAGACTCTGACAAGACAGGCATATAGATGATGAATGTAATTTGTCAGTAAAATTCAGCAGATATATCTTAAGGGTTTAACTCGATATCAAAGCAAGAAGGCAGCGCTGAAAATATAGCCCTGAAAATCAGACACCCCAATCCTTTTCCATCAAGTGATATTAATTATTAGATAAGTAATAGTGATTTGTACCAAAGCAGTCAGTATGGAGTGATAGTTCCTTTGGTTGTTATTTGGGTTTGTGGGTAGAGCTTGCGGCAAAGCGCATGATAAATAGTATGGGTTTATTGCAGTTCTGCCTTGTTATAACAGGTCAGAATAGGGCAGTTCTTGCTCAATGGTTTGCAGGCTTTTCAGATACAAGTTGTGCTACGACAATGACATGGTTACTATTTTAGGCAGTAGGTTACTTGAATGTGACTCGTATTTCTTTTCATGTTAAAAAACCTTACAGTCTTTCCAAGCAGTTATTAATCTGTATTATAACAACTGTGTCTGTAGCTGTTTGAAAAGCAAAGCCCTGGCAAGCAGAAATATAGAGTTGCCAGGCTAAAAGCAAAATATATTAAGTCAAACATCAATATTTATGACACAGTCAGTAGTTCTTCTGAAATAAACAAGAAAAAAATCTAGTGAAAAGGATGGGGAAGCCTGGAAATGCTAGAGAGAGACAATAAACATAACATAGTTACAGTATAAAACTCGGATAACTCAGGGCTCGGTTCTTCTAAGAAGCCTGGCACTATCACCTGTGCAAAGACTTCAGACAGACAAAGGGAGTGATGTACTGTTGTGTAAAAGAAGGGTGAAGGAGTGGATCTTTTTCTGCAATCCTTGTTTTGTAATTGGTACCCAAATAGCATGGCAGTCAAGGCATTACTGGATTATGTAGAACTGAATGGAGCCACATATTCACACCTCTCAATTAGTGAGTCGTAAGGGAAAGGTACATTATGAACCCAAGGTATTTATACTAGTACAATTCCTATTAAAAACACTTTCACTCTGCTCTTGGTGATTAAAAAAAAAAAAACCCACCCCAAGAGGCAAATATATTGGTTCTGCTACAACATCTTTTTATCATTACAAGACTTGTAAAGCACATTATAATTCTCTGAAAGCATGGGATGCACACCCTTGTCACCCCGGGGCGGCATGGAAATGCAACAAGACAGTGGGATTAGTAACCAGGTAAAAAGTTTCCCTGTTACCCAGGCAAGGAGCCAAGATTCAGTCCGAACTTTTAATTTTTGATTCCCTGGCAATCTAGGTTCCATTTCATCGCCTGATGCATTAGCTTAAGGGAAAGAAATTTTTAAGTCCTGGTGAATGGGAAGTTTTGCTTCTTCGTACTAGTTTTTGAGACTCTAGTACAAAGCAGGAGCAGTGTTGAAAACCAGTCCCACAGCAGTGTATTGCACAGGGGATGGCACACTCTTCTCATAGGTAGGAAATACAGCATTGCATCTCTCCAAGGATGGTTTGCATCTGTGTCTCCTGGGCTCTAGGTAAAGTATTATAATCGCTGCCCTGCTGGAGACTTGGGGGGATACAGTTTTCACTAGGTGAAGGTGACCTGAAAAATCCCATCCTTTCTTCCATCTGTGAGAAAAATTAATTTTCTGAACTGTCGTTTTGCCGGTGTCACCTACCCTGTGCTGATCTGACCGAGGTTTGCCAGCGGGCCATGGTGGCTGGGGAGGGGGGAAAGGTGGAGCTTGGCAGGCAGCAGGCCAGTGTGATCCCATCCCGCTTGCTTCTGTAGGAATTTCTGTAGGAAATGAGGCTAAAAGCTGCTTGTATGGTGTATGTGTGCGGCTGAGCAGCACCCTGTAATCACAGTAGGAACAGGAGCAGAAACCTCTAATAATCTTCACCAGCAAGTCCTTGATAATTCGTAGCTGCTGCTACATACAACTTATTTAGGAGGTGGCCTTTTATAAATGAGGTGCAAGGAGATGAGACGTAGCTCCAGTGACCTTTGCCTGGTGCCTGTCCACTGGTGCCAGCATAGCCGGGCAGCCTGAGGCAGTGCAGGGAGACCTTGAGGAGGGTCTCACCTGGTCAGCCACCCAGGGGTTGTGCACCCAGGTAGCCTGGAGGTACAGAGAAATGGGTCCAGGAGGGCTTCTCCCCTCTGCAGTGAGAAAAAGATGTTCAAAGGTGCTTTAAAGAGCTACCTTAAAGCTCCTAACGCCCCTTCCTGGAGCCACCAGGAAGCCCAGGTGGTGAGGAATCCCCTGGAGAGTTAAGGCACTGGCTGTCATGTTATTGCTGCCACCAAGATCCCCCATGCTTGCATGGCCACACATGAAGGAAGGGGTCACTTTCTCGCTCGGGTGACCATACTGGGGGCTGGAGCAACCACCTGGGAGCCTGATGGCCTGGAGCTGTGGGAACAGAGCAGGGGGTGCTGGTGCAGCCCTGCTTTAGCCCCTCTTCCTTGTTCAGTGGGTGCTTCAGGGGCTGAAGGAGCAACGGTGGCCAAGATCAACTTCTTGCTCTCCACAGCTTGAGTCCTTTTACTCCTGCTGTTGGAGCTATGCACTAGCAAGTCACATGTAGTACATTTACATGCATATACACACACAATGACTATATTTATGTGTGTGTGTGTGTGTGCACGTATCTGTGGGACTTGAAATGCTGCACCTTAAAGTGTTTGCACAAGTCCCCAAAATATACATACCAGACAACTTAAATTCAGAAACTCAGGTAGGGAAAAGGAATGTGTCCTTCTGATATTTCCAAACATGCTTCCAATTTTAAAAATTATCTGCATTAGATAAAAAACAAACTGGCCAAAGGAGTAGCAGGGAAGTTTTAAAATCTTCTGACACATCTGTGGAAGCTTCTCCCATGTCAACTCCAACATGCGCAGTTGCTACAGCTGCAGCAAAACCAATACTAAAAGTACAGGAAAATGGGAACAATTGCCCAAAAGAGCCTTGTGGTCTGGTTTGTGTGCCAGGGTTCCTCTTTCTGGAAGGGAGGGTGTAGGGGGAGAAGAGAAGCAGACACCTAGAAGGACAGCTGTGAAGGTGGTGTCAAGGCTCACAGCTCACCTTGCAGGTGCTTCAGCCAAAAGTTACCTCCTGCCAGTGGTACTCATCTGCGATGACGAGCGAGAGTCAAAACTGGTGGAGGAACAGCACTTGCCTTTTACCAAATACTTATTAATTCTGGTTTAAGAAATGACAGTATATAGGACATATAAGTGAATATAAGAAAGGCCTGGCTTGTAGCGAGCAGAGGAATTGTGCTTTGTGAGTTGACGTCTCCTTGTAATACCGTGTGCTTGCCTTGCAGTTGTGAAGAGACCTCCCTCTATCCTAGTGTAGTAAGGTGGGCGTTGAGATTCTCAAAGCCAAGTGGTTTTCTTAGTGGAAAGTGCCTATCTGGACCTTTCAGAATGGCTTCGACAATCTCACTTCCAGGTGTGAGTGCGCTATTAGTTATTAGCACTTGCATTTTCTGGTACTTTACTTTTGGTATTTTCCATTGCTAATAAGCATCTACAATATGTTTGATGTTGCTTGTGACAGAGCAACATCCATTTCACATGGATGGCAGCTAGAAGACCAGGCTAGAGAACAGTTACTGCAAAAGAGGAAATGCTTTCAAGATGATATTATTACCCTGAAGTGTGTTTGCTGCCTCCCATCATCCCTCCCCACTGCTCCAACTCTGACACTTCCCCTCCTGCCTTCTCAGAAGTGTTCAGCCCAGCACATCCAACAACATATACTACATTTTCTGTATTACAGTACAATTATTTTTGACTGTATAATTATTTTTTACTATGCTTTCTCCCCAATTTGCATTTCCTCTGCTGATGTCCACAGCTACTTGAATTTACAACAGTCACTTCATAGCTCTAGAGCGTGCAACAGAGTGTAGAGGGAGATGTGAATACCAGGGAAGTTGTGGATGCCCCATCCCTGGAAGTGTTCAGGATGGATGGGGCTTTGGGCAACCTGCTGTAGTGGGAGGTGTCCCTGTCCATGGCAGGGGGGTTGGAACTTGATGAACTTTAAGGTCCCTTCCAACCCAAACCATTCTATGATTCTTTGTGCAGTAACAGATGGGAAACGTCAGGTTTAAAAGGAACTGGGAGATGCAAGATGGGTTCTCCCGTGTCCTGTTTCCACTCCTGCCTCTCAAGGCCAAAATGGGGACATGACAACGATGCTACCAGGCTTTTCAAGCATGCAAGTAGAAGAAAGAGTGAATAGCTATGCTAGGGCTATTCCCCTAAGAGGTTTAAAAGCTTAAAAGAGGAATGTTGAAGTTCACACCTGCCTTTGCAAGGAGCCTGGCGTGAAGACTTGGAGGCTGGAACTAGGTGTATGAGGGTCACTGAGGCCACTGCTTGCTGGGGACATGAAACCCAGCAGTGGTGAAGTAAGTGCAGCAAAGGTGATGCGGTGAACATGTGAACTGTATCATGCACCCAGTGCATGCCTGCCATTCAAACTGTATGGCAGTGGAGAGTGGAAAATGGCAATCATCCCTGTTCTTCCTTTCTTGTGTGTTTATCTTCCAGCTTTTTCTTTCCTTCCTCCTTTTTGTCTCCATTTCTCACTTCGCAGCAGCACTCCACGTGGAGAGTGGAAAATGGCAATCATCCCTGTTCTTCCTTTCTTGTGTGTTTATCTTCCAGCTTTTTCTTTCCTTCCTCCTTTTTGTCTCCATTTCTCACTTCGCAGCAGCACTTTGCTGAGCTATGTCTGTTTATGACGGCCTGACTAAATAAGAAGCATAACCCCAGTAAGAATCTCCAGGGTCAATTGAATTGTCATCACTTGCTGGATGGTGGAATGCTCAGAGCTGCCCCTGCTGAGGACAACGCTCTGAAATGGGGGCAGCGGGCTGGAGCAGCCTGGTTTTAGGGTACCATGTAGTCACATGGAGCAGGAAGGAAAATAGGCAATGAAAAAATGGCATTGAGATTTCGTCTCAGAGGAATGCCACACTGTGCTGCCTCCTTTTCTTGTGTCAGGTCAGCAGAACTGGTACTGGGTCTTATTTTCTACTTTCTTTCCTTGAGAAGGTAAAATAGAGGGGAGGGAGGAATATTCACATTGCTTCTGCTTAAAAGCTAACTTTTATGTAGTCCAAATCAGCTTTGAAATTGGAACCTCCCTGGGATAATGAAACAGGAGAGGCTCAGTTCCTATTTAGACTGATACTATTTGGCTGAGGGCAGTCTTTACTCAAGAGTAATTTAGGGAAGTGACAGACAGCCATGACCTTGATTTACTTTGTAACAGTTTGGGTTGAAATGGAAGAGTATTAAAATTTAGATTTTTTTTAAAATTGCAGGGACATCATTAAAGAAGGGGACTTTCAGTTCTTCCTTTCAGTACACTCTGTACTGTTAAAAATAGCAGAGGATGTAGATGTGTGACATTCATCTGCTGACTTCTTCATGTCTGTTACCATGATTGTCTTTAAAGACTGGTCAAAGAAGAAAAGTAGTCCGGGACTCTCAGCTCACCTCCCAGTGATTCTCAAAATGGGAACCACCCATTTATACGTTATAATACATTTGTTAAACTGTGCTCCTGGGAGGCATAGTGCTAGATTGAAGAGGATATTGGAAATCCTGAATGAGGTGCGTTTGCTAAGGCAAGTGGCGAATTCTTATAGTATGGAGGATATTCTACCCCATTTACTTTGGAGATACCCCAAGGTACACTGAAATGCATACATTGAGGCAGCGCTGCTGCTTGACACTCATTCATTTGAGCACTGATCTTCAACTCAGTCACCCAAATACTTGAAACAATCTGCATTTGCCAAGTCAAACTATTAGTTAATATCAGTATAATAGGAGGGGAAATGGTGGGAGAGGTGGGCAAGCTCCTCTTTCTTCTGGCTGGAAGGATTTCTTCCGCTTTGATCGGGAGGTTTGGGAGCTCTGGATGTAGTTTCAGCCCTCCTTTATTTATGTTGGGTTCTTTCCACCCTCCCAGTCCTGCACTTTGTTTGCCTGCTCCTTCATACAGGACTGGGTTTGTTTGCTTTCCTACAAAAACATCTCATGACCAGGAACGAGCGTGGAACTTGTCAGGTCTGAGAGCCTTTATAACCAGCCAACAGTCTATGAACGCTCCTGGCTGCAGATTAAAACAATGCCATCGCTTAGGAGAACCAAAGTAAAATGAGAAGAGGGTGTTCAAAGATTTCTTCAGAGAATAAAGTACGTAGGCACTTGAACTCTGAAGTGCCGATACACCTGTGAGAAGCAGATTTAGGAAGAGAGAACAGAAACAATAAACAAATTGTCCCATTAACCAAGAAAACCAAGAAGGATGGACTTCATGTGGGTTTGTCAATTTGTCTTTTACTCTCTGAAATGCTCTCTGCCTTCTCAGAAGAGCCACAGGACACCTTTCCTTCTCCCAGGGCTAGAGGACCACTGCTAGCCCAGGGCCAGCCAGCCAGTACATTCCCTGTGGAAAGCACAGTAGATGTATTTTAGCTGGCTGCCCTCAGTGAGGATGGCACTGATCTGTTTGAGGTTTTTAAAATTATTTTTTCCACCTGAAATTTGTAGGAATGTAATTATATAGTACATAATCAAATTATTCTGGCAAATTTGGGCAGGAAATTAAAAAATTATGGGGATGGGATGCAGGGGACAGTCAGCAGGTTTGCCTTTTTTCCTTAAGAAGCTGGGTTAAATACTTATTTCATTCAGAAGGGAAGTATGGAGATTTATCTGGTGAATTGGCATACTCTCTGCTTTTTTTCTCTTTTGATCTGCTGTATGATGTATAATCGATGTTACTCCAGAGATGTTATTGATGCTGCTACATGTACGTAGGATCCCCCTTCGCTAATGACTGTGATATCCCTATCAGACCGGTGAGAAAACTGAGGTTTGATTAATGAGTGGTGGCAGAGGACACACACTTCTGTATTTATCTGAAGGTTCACACGGGAGGAGCTTTAAAGATGGTCCCACATCCCTAGCCACCAGAGTTACTCCTCCTCAGTCTTGGGCTCTGTCTTGCCCATGCCAGAGGCCTGTGCCTGCTCCTGCCTGGAGAAGATGGGTGCAGCCTGGCAGGGCTGTGATTTGGAGAAGAGGACCTACAGGGCCATACACTTGCTAAAAGATGGAGATGACTCCCTGTAGTGGAAATCCCATCCCAGGGTAACACCACCTTCTCTTTGCTAAGTGTGTAACGTTCTTCTGTCCCAGATGGCAGCAGATGTCAGGTTTTCAACCCTGGCTTATTCAGAAGGGCTTTGGTGTTTGATAGGAATGTATTACCAGCCCACGTGCAAAACACAGCTCTGAAGAAAGGGAGGAGGGGGAGGGAGTTATGAATGAACCCTGGGGCAAGATTATGACTGACTTCCTTCAACTTCCCGCTGGCTTCCTGTTGCTAGCAGGGATTTTCGGTGGGACCTGGTGCACCGGCATGTTCCTAATTCAGAGGGCTGCTAGGGGTTAATTGCTGAAAGATGTAAGATATTTCTAGTGTGCAAAGAAGTACCCCTACATGACATATGTATTAGACATCCCTATGCCTTTCAGAGGAGCTTGCATGACTTTTGCGAAGCTCTTGCAGCTCTATGGCAAATACTCACCTGTAATCGACGTAGCAGCAAGGGTTGTGTTTGTGTGCAGCCTGTATAGGCAGGTAGTTGAAGCTTTTACAGCTCTATGGTAAATACTCACCTGTAATTGATGTAGCAGCAAGGGTTATGTTTGTGTGCAGCCTGTATAGGCAGGTAGTGCAGAAACGACTCCGAGCACGTTTGCAAATGCAGCCTTTTCCCATCGCTCCTGTCACTTGTGCAATATCTGAGGCGTCTGCGGCACTGCTGGTAGCGGTAAGAGATCCAGAATGCACGCCTGTGTTTATATCTCTGTGTAGCGCTCTGTGTCTGTGATAGGTATAGGAAGGCATATGTTATATATATATATATGTGTATGCACGTACACACAGACTCCTCTTCCCTGCCAGTGCTGTGCCAGCCACCCTGAGCTTGGGAGCGCGCGAGAGAGGCTGCGGAGCCCAGGAGCCCTCGGGGCTCACCCCAAGCCACCCTGGTACCTGCTCAGCACAAGCCCCAGCTACCCCAGGAGAGAAAAGGCAGGGAGGGGAAAATAAGGTGGTGGGTGCCCTTGGCAATGAACAGGCCTTGGCTGGCTCGGCCGAGAGGTGCTGGCTCCTGCAGCTGGCAGTCAGGGGTGACAGCGTTTTCGGCGCTGCTTCAGAGTGGGACCTTGTGGGAGCAGAGGGGGAGCGTGCCTGCTGCCTGCTCACAGATCTGGCTGCTTTGTAGCAGCCAGGAGTGCTGGCCGAGGGATTTTGCTGCAGCATCCTTCCCAGCGCCTAGGGAAGGGAAGCAAACGGGAGTTAGGAGGCAAAGCGTGGGTACCAGGGGAGTGCTCTGGCGGTGCCTCCTCACTCTCGGTGCAGCTGGAGCCAGCAGGGGTAAGAAACAAGACTGGTCTCAGCCCGGCAGCTGGGTGCCCTGGTCTGCAGCAAGCGCAGGGTTATTACATCCCGATGCCACTGTGTAAGAGCAGAGGATTTTATAAGAAGCGACAATTGCTTGGGAGCCAGCATCGCCTGGGTCCTCCAGATGACCTCGTCCCAGGTAGCTCTGCTTGGGATCCTCTTTTTATTACAGAAGTAGAGTTGGTGCCTGATGATGTCACGCTCAGGGGGAGGGAAATAAAAAAAAAAAAAAAGATAGATTGCAGTCCTAACGCAAAGGAGGATGCAGCAAACCACAGAGAGGGTCCTCTCCTTTAAGGAAGACGAAGCAAAAGGCAGAGCCTCTAGGAGGGTCTCTCTCTCCTTCCTGCTTCAGAGAGGAAGACTGTTTGCCTTCTGTAAAAGGAGCTGGCTGTGTAATGCATTATACATCCGAGGTTAGACCTCTTCTGCTTTCTTAAGGGAAAGGCTATTTTATTTCTCAAGTGGATGCCAGCGGGGATGCTGTAAGAGCGAGCAGAGACGGTGCATCCTCCGTCCCACACTGACACCCACCCGGCACGGTCAACTGCAGACCGGGAACTTGGCAAGGATCGAGGACCAAATCTGGAGCCAATGCAGGGGGAGAGGAGCAGCCTCAGCTTTTTTAGCAAGTGAATGGGGAGGGGGAGGAGGGTAGTATGAGCAGTGATGTCATTTTTAACTAGTTCCTTGCAGAGTCGGGGAGTGAAGTTAGAGGAAAAACCTGCAGTCTCAGAATGGCTCTCAGCCTTGACTGGAGACTCTAAATGACTGAGGGTCCCCATAATGGTAACTCATTTTCTTTCCTATGCAGAACTGTTCTGGTAGACCTTTATTTTGGGTCAAGCAGAGGGCATTTCTGGTGTTTTTTTTTTCTCTCTCTCTCTGTATGCTTTGAGGGTTTTACTTCAGCTTTTGCCTCCGGTTTGTTAAATACCTTGCAGGTTATTTGAAGTTTTGCCTGGGTAGTTTGAGAATTTGTCTCTGGTGTGGGAATCCATGTCATTACAGGAGAGAGTTCAGCATGCAGCGTTTCTGCTACTTGTCAGGAGGGGAGATGCAGAGGTTGCCAAGCACACAGCTTTCTGCATGGGAAATGTACTTTTAAAATTACAGGTGGAAAGAAAGGGACTTGGCTGGCATTTGTTGCTGTAATGGATGGCATTTAATGTTGCTTGTAAGAGGCAGGAAGACTTCTGGTCAACTATATACATAGAAATGAATCTTGCTTTGGTGACAATTTCTTTGCTTTTTGATTGTCAGGTTTTTATTATGAGTGTTTTAATTCCAGTGGAACTGAATGGGAAATGTCAACACGAGAGGTTCTGGCTGTACGAGGCAGTATATGCAGGTATATTTCTCCATGGCATGCATTAACCACTCGCCTGCTGCTCCCTACCACTGCACTTGCCCTGTTGCTGTCTTCCATAGAAATCAGTGGGCTGATGTCGGCAGCACAGAGGGTTTTGCTGCTCACCGGTTCCTGGACTCCAGCAGCAGCAGCAGTCAAGGCAATTTTAGATAAATAAGGTTGCCAAGACAGGTCCATGAAGGGTAAAGTGTCTTAGCCAAAATGGCAGGCAGGGAAGAGCATCCCCAGTTTATACTTCCAAGGGTTCAGGTACTGGTGTTGCTGGCACATTTTGGGTTTGTGGTTGTTGTGGTGCTGCTTAGTCCAAAGGCAGAGGCTGTAACGCTGAGAGTTCTATTTGCTGTAGAAGGCTCATAACATTCTTCTCTGGGCTTCCGTTTGCTGGTGGTGAGACTAGCTTGTCTTCTCATCAGGAGAGTGTCTGAGATAGCTGAGGAAGCCAGACCTCAGTTTTACTTTCTAGGGACTTGGGACAGGTATGTGATGGTCAAATACCCTCTGCTGTAGCCTATCATGGCAACTTTGAGCTCAAAGGTGGGAGACCTGGGCTCAAGAATGAAAGAGGCAGAAGAGGAGTGGGAACATTGTGATACCTTCTGAGTATGAAATGTTCCTTCAGGAGGTTCCTGCTGTTGATAAAGGCTTGGGGAATCCATTGCTCCCCCTGAGAAAGCTCTCAGTGAAGAGTATGTGGGAGGAATAAACCTCTCTTTTGCCAGCTGTAAACCTCTCTTTTACCAGCTATCAGCAAGATGCTGGCAGCTGTCACAGGGGCCATTTTGAACTCCTCCCCCTGCAACACACCATGGTGCAGAGGGAGAGTAAATCTGGTAACCTCTTTCTTCTGCCAGTCCTCCCAACGTTAGCCTTAGCGTTGGAATATGTAACTCAGAGCCAAAAGCCAGGCTTTGGAAACAACATGTCCATATCAGTGTGGTTTCCATCCCGATGCATGCTTGCTGTCACTGATAGTGCTGATGTGGGGGCAGTGTGCCTGGCAGGTGGAGGGAAGGGATAAGAGCCTGTTCTGAACTAGTCACCATGGCATATGGAATCTTTCCATCTCTCTAGTGCTAGGCTGAATCTGCTGCTGTGGGCAGACAACTTTGGTTTCCTCTGATTTTAGAGAGGCACTCTTCACCAGCAGGGAATTAATGCATTTTAAAAAAGGAGAGCAAAGAACTCTGCATCTGGAGCAAGCATCGCTTCATCATCCTCCTTTGGAGGCTCAAATATTCCTCCTGCCCCCTGCCTGGAGGATTTCAGGGCGCTAGTTCTGGCTTGTTTGTCTCGGCTTAGTTCATCTGAGGTGAGTGATTACAAATTCACGGCACTAGAGGTGGAGTCCGCTACCCAAAGAAGAGGGGAGCTGCATGTGACTGCAGCCAGTGTGCCCGCTTCTGCAGCCTTCCCCCTTAGGAACCGGCTGACTTTGCAGCAGGGAAGGTTAGGAAGACCTTTCCAAGTGCAAAGAGAAATAAAACACTGGGACAGGCATCCTACGGAGCTTGTGGGATGCCCTTCTTTTAGGCTTTTTAAGAACGAGTAAGAAGAAGATAGAAATGCTCAGGCTACTTCAGAGCAGTGGATTTACACTTGGCTTTGATTTTGGCATTTTTAGGGCAGGTTTGGTCACACATCAGTCAAAATTCACTATAGGAAGCATCTTCCGTGTCTGAAGGTGGGTGCCTCATTTGCTGTTTGTAGCATTTTAGCTGTGTTTCAGGGTTGGAGAAGTCATGGACCAGACAGTTCTCTCATGGTTCCTTCCTGCCCTCCATTTCTACTGCAGTATGACTTAGCCCCATTGAGGTCCTACCACCAAGGGGACAAGAGTGGTTCAGTCCCTGAGCCCACTCAGCTATAAAACTTTCTACTGCTACTGTCAGTGAAAGCATCACTGCTGTGTCAGTGATGGACATGATTTTTAGGAAATGAGAACCAGTGCACAGAAGTGACTGTAAAGGTTGCAGTATCTCTCTGGACTTCAGTGAGCTTTGGGTCTTAACTTTAGTTAGCAACTGTGTTTGCTTACACTGGACTCCGGTCAAAACTACACTTGCTCTGGAGGGGTCTCTTGGAGAGGGTTGGGGCAGTGGAGCATGAAAGAAAAAGACTTCACCTGAGTGATGTAGTTGACCACTGCCTGCCAGGAAGCACATTTTTCATACTGTGACACAGTATGACTTTCAGTCTACAGTGCAATCCTTCTGTATGTTTATGTGGTAGAATTTACCTTGCGTGATCTTCTCAGGGGTGGACAACATAAGCTCCTGGGAGAGAATTCAAGCTAACAGATGTGCCAAAGAGCTTTTTATGGATGCATGGTGATCAAAGTTATGGACTGAGGCTGGGTACCCAAAGCCCCTGCAGGAGGTGAGGAAATCACTTACAAGGGATGAGATCACATCTGTCCTAGGGAAGGATCCTAATCAGGGCTGCAGAGAAAGTGCAAATAACTCGGGGGGAGGCGGTAGGGGGATGGGGATGGGGGAGAGGCAGGGATAAGAACTTCCCAGTCCCAGATCTAGCAATGAGTTCAACTCTGTGCGCGTGACCAAGAAATACTAAGGTCAAGTGTCTAATTGCATTTCTGCCGTTGTCATCCAAGTAATTATCTTTTCCCCCTGGCATTTCAACAGGGTAAAACTGAAGTGGGTTTGGGCTGCTGTAGTCTGATAAGTCAGAAACTAGGTAACCTCCATGGCTTGCCTGCCGGGCTGTCCCCTCTCCTTTGGGCTCTGTTGGTAGAGCAGGCAGTGCTTATATTCCTCTGAGATACTTTTTTTTTAGGCTACGTGTTTAAGTTTGGAAAAATCTTTGTAATCATAACAATTCTTGGAAGGCTAGAAGAGTACCAACCCCCCTGGATTGGAGTGGTGGGATTTCCCACTGTGTCCTCATACGATTGTATGTAGGGGTTGATTCTGCATCTGCTGCAGATGGGAGTGGGATCAAATATAATATATCACTATAACAGCACCTAGTAAAGACAGATGATTCTGGCCTTTTGTGATACATGCATGAACCCTAATACCTTCAGTCATTTTGATGGATAAAAGCTGATGGCTCCCATAGGCACGTAAGTGAAGGAGAAGCTATTCTGTGCCACGCGGAGTGTGCAGACACAAGGTGCTTAGGGGCTGGCAGCCTCTATACATAGGACTTTACTATCGTTGCTGGAAAACAGCACCCTTTTCATTCAGCCTCGTAACAGCCAAGCTGTTAATGCCAGAATATCTTACAGGAATGAATCAAGCGCAAAGCTGTTCTTAAGAGGGCTTTTAAAAGCTGACAGTTAAGTTTAAGACGAGCACTAGAACAATTTGCTGAAATCTGAAGCCATTTTGTGACCCTTGCATTTTGAGAACCCTCGGGATATAACTATAAAACACTCTGCTATTTTCTGCCGGTGTTTGAAGGGGGAAAAAAAAAAGCAATGGGAAAGCAGGTGAGTTCTGTACAATCTCCTCTTGTTTCAGGAAGGATGGATGTTTTTTTCCAGGTTTGCACAGCAGTGCTGCACATCATTCACCTCATAATGGTAATAGTATATAATCTTCATAATAGTGATAATCTTCATATGCAGCTGCAGATTTCAAATTCCTCCCTGGTTTTAGCGCAAATTTTGTTTGATGGCATCAGAAGGCTGGGTTTTCATGTCCCTGCCTATTTACCCCTACATAACCTCACTGCTAGCTATCAGAGCTCAACTTTTGATAAGAGGAAAGGTGACGCACCAATGTCAGAATATGCAGATTCACGTTTCACGGTTGTACCTCAGCTCTCGGGTACCTGACAATTATTTTTTTTTTAGTTTTTGGCACAGCACAGGCAATCAAAATTTATCTTCCAAATTAAGACTGTAATTATATTTTGATAAAGATCTGGCAATTCAGTGAGAATGAAATTTTAAGGGTTGCCGGGATACAGATGACTCTGGGTTATGGGGAAGCGTTTGCATGTGGAATACTAATAAGCCAAGGTTGTTCAGCATCCTTATCTAGACTTTTCCAATAGTGTCTGATAACACAGGCAATCAAGTGCTTGTTTCTTTGCTATTATTCTGGCAAAGTGATTAAAGATACAGGCTGCCTTTTATGAATGAAAAGGCGCCATGCTCAACATGGAGCGACACAGATACGTCCCCCTGTTTGATACACAAGAAAAGTGGGGGGATAGAGTGCTGACCATGCCCACGTTATTGGGCCCACCAAAATAAACTTTCCCTGAGGTTTCCCTGGATCTCGGGGACGCCAGGGAGCCTTTGCAGGAGGAGTGAGCCTGTTCCTGGGAGGCAAGATCCCTGCCCCTCATAGCTGCTGCTGGGACCTCCTTTCACAGAGCTGGCTCCCCACTGGGGAACGGGAGCTGGAGGAGGTCTCAGGGATAACCAAATACTCCAGAGCTTGCTGTCTAGGCAGGATGGCCACAGAACTAACAACACTGTAGAGCTGGGGGAGGTGACAAACCGCTCGATGGAACCCACGGTTGCCAAAAGGAAGGTCCTGGCTCACATGCAGGTACTTTCTTGTGCCAGCCCAGCAGATGAGTAAAGCTCGA
The DNA here is from genome assembly GCF_001431845.1 of Calidris pugnax. Taxonomy (NCBI): domain Eukaryota; kingdom Metazoa; phylum Chordata; class Aves; order Charadriiformes; family Scolopacidae; genus Calidris; species Calidris pugnax. The sequence continues at coordinate 13,698,472 of NW_015091257.1, forward strand.
CCTCAGCACCGCCATGCGATGAAGGAAGAAGAGCTATAGCACTTTCTCTCTTTTAAGTGTCTGGTCTGTATGTGACACTAATTAGTTATTAGGGAAAGTTATTGCTATTCAATAATGTGGCCAGCTGACAAGGTGTTATTTACTGGCTGTGCTGTGGTAGCACTTCGCAGGGGTCCGTCCCCCTGGCAGGCAGCAGCCCTGTGCCAATAACCCGCTCCCCTCTCCCACTTTCTGCAGTGCAACTGCCCAGCAGCGGGGCCCCTGCCTGTTTTAGGACTGTGTTAGAACTTTGCTTGAGCTCTGCTCCAGCCTGCTTCAAATACAGCTGTGGTTGGGGAGGGTGGGGGGGTGGCAAGGGAAAAATCTGTTTTCCCTTGCACTTAGTCTGTCCCAGACTTCCTCCACCCTCCCAAGGCCATTTTATTTCCATGTCTAACCCCAAGTGTTGAGCCAGCCCGCAGTAATTATTATGCTTCTATTCAGCAGTGGTTTAGGGACTTAATTGTAGCACATGGTTGTATTTTTACTACAGATCAGAACAATTCTGTGACTTTATGTTGTTTGGTTGGTTTTTTTTCAATTAACTGTGAAACAGCGAGCTTGTCATATAACAATCAAAAAAAATATGTTCTGGTGGGATGTCAACTTCATTGAAATGAATGGTTTTACTTCCCTGCTGGTCTGAATTCCTCCAGGGTTTTTTGTGACTAAATTCTATTCTCAAGGTGTTTTTTCATGATCTGTAAGAAAGGGACTTGACTCACAGCAGTGCAGTTTGAATGGCAGGTGGCGCAGATGTGATTCAGGAGGCTGGGGTTAATGAGCATTTTGGGAAGGCAGAGTCCATTGGAAATGCTGCAGCTGTAATACAAGAGAAAGGAGTCAGCCCCTTCTGTAATACATTGAAAGGTCTTTTCAGCGTGAGGTGTTCACTACTTAAATGGTCGTCTCCTACTCTTCTAAAGTTCAACCTGAAAAAGCAGTAATGTGCTTGCTTTCTCCTTCTGTACTATGTATGGACATGTGGCACCAATCTTGGACAACTCTAAAACTGCCGGGTTGTGCCCCAATCTTGCGATTTGCTGTAAGCTTTGAGACTGACCAGAGAAGAGACTAGGTTGCTGGCTTGATGTCTCCAGCCTGGCTCTTGCAGGGCCTTAGGAAAAGGGTGTTCATCCTGGAAATACGCCTCAGGATCCCCAGTTCTGGCATTATACTGAAAGCTCGGTCCTGGTTCTTTGGGGCAGTCCAGGACCATCTCTGTCTTATGGCCTAAACCCCCCTTTGGTAATTTTTCACTCTTTCATCTTTGGAGGAGTCTAGCAAATATCTGAGAAGAAACTGATTATTCATGTTTTGATAAAATCTTTCCTCTCAAGTTGTTTCTATCTCAATATGTGACTGACTGCTGTCCTTTTCTGCCTTGAAAGTGTCAGGTGCCTACTCATGTGAGGAGAAAATGAAAAAATAAATAAACCTGTAAGTTTTGTACATCACTGCACAAATGTACCAAAAAGTCTTTAGCCAACGGGGGTCTGTTGCCCTGTTCAGTGGCTGGCTGATATGTCTGTTTTACTCCAGCCCCATTCTCTGAGCTTGCAATGGGTTTCTGCTTACTGCACTTCATTCCATTTTTCTTCTGCGTGCTCTGTGGTGTCTCTTCATAACACCTACACCTAGTGGTAACTTTTCACAAAGCCATCTTTTCTGCACTGATCCTTTCACTTAGCCTTGCTCATTGTCCAAACCGGTCATTCCCATCCGGCCTGGTCTCGTTGTAGGCTCTGAGCCTCTCTGGAGGAAGGTGATGCTGGAGGTGTATGTCCAGGCTGCTCCCCTCCCGTGGTGTTGGGGATGGCTCTCCAACCACCCCTGAGGCCAGGGACAAGCTGTGGCTCCTCTCCAGGGAGCAGGCAGTGTAATTCCTGCCGCCTCCTTGAAGCATTTTCCATAGGTAAACAAGTTGGGAAAGGAACGGGAGCAAGAGGAAAGGAACCCAGACCTTTATTGCAGCCTCAGCAGAAGCGGTGATAGGTGCAGAAGCGCCATAGCTCTGCTGCAGGTGGGAGCACAGAAACTATTTTGGTCTTTGTGGTCTTGTTTTCTGCAGTGGGGGTGACTTGTCATAGCCTCTTGGCTAAATAATGGAGCAAGGAAATGGTTGTTTCCACGGCGTAGTCAGCGTGCAGGTCCCAGGTTGTGTCTGGTTCCAGCATCACAGTGAAGTCTCCTTGGGGTTATCAGAAACCTTTTTGCAGGCAGGCAGAGCCCTGCCTTCATCTCCTGGCAGCCACTGTTTAAACAGAGGTACTGTGCAGTTTGTGATACCTCCAAGAGATGCAAGAAACAGTATTTATATCACGAATTGTGATCCGTGGGCTATCAGAATAGGATTTGGTACACAAAAGAACCCTGAAGAGCTTACGATGCCAGGAAAAGGGTTTTCACATTTGCCATGTGGAAATTTATACTTGCTGGGCAGAAGTATTTACTCAGTAGCTCAAGTGGGAAAGGATCAAGGGGGCAAAACTGCAGTCAACGAGGGCAGGAGGAAAAACTGTAGTACAGCAGAGCTCCACACTTCTAAATCCCTTTCGTATAGTCTGAACCTGAAAGGTTGTGTTCCCCATAACAAGTCTGAATGAACATGCTGCTTGAAGCTCATTTTCTTCACTGCTCATTTCTGCTTGTGTAACAAGTCTGAATGAACATGCTTGAAACTCATTTTCTTCACTGCTCATTTCTGCTTGTGCAAAGGTATGGGACACAGCTCTGAAAAGTGTGTCATCTTTGACCAGTAAAAATGTGCCAGCCAAAGCCATTACTACCATTTATCAGGATAATGTGTCTTTTTGATGAATGTGGGGTGTGAGGAGTAGGCTAACTGCTAAAATGCAGTTCTGTCAATGTGGCTGCAGCCGCTTTCCCAGTATAATGTATTGTAGAGAGACAAAAGTCATTTTGTTGCGTTAAAACCCGAAGAACCTTCATAGTTTGAGAGCAGAAAATGACCCCATATAACACAGCTGGAGTCAGCTAGACCCTGAATTATTTCCAGAGGTTAGATAGCTCGTACGCACAATACATGGCCTTGTACTGCTCAAGACCTCCCAACATTGATATTTAGAGTTCCTGCATGTAGTGAGTTGTCAGGCTGGGGGATATTATGAATTTGAAGCTTAGATATAAAAATAGCGGCATGAAACATGACCATTCTGTGTCATGTTGGTAGAAAGAATGAAGTAGAACATTTTCAGTTGGAAGGGACCTACCATGATCATCGAGCCCAACTGGATGACTGCTAGTACAAAATTCAGAATGAAACTCTGGTTGTCATCAGCTGTAATTGTAAAACCAGTGTTATATCACGTAGCACCTGGCTGGAAATGTTAGGTACCACTGAGATATGTACCCAATGGACAGCTAGCCCCAAGTCTCCCTGGCTTCATCACATTAAGGGGGGGATTAATCACCTGATGATCTGTGCCTCCATTGATGCGGCTGGGGATGACGGCAGCCAAAAGGCATGTCTGGAAAATTTACAGCTGTGGTTTGGTGGATCTTCACCTTGCGGGGCTCTGGGCTGAGTGTGGAATTGGCTGGAGGAAGAGAAATTTTTCTCCCTGGTAGGATGAATGAATCGTCACAGACCAGGCAGCGACGATGCTGTTGCAAAGCTGTGCTTTCTGTAGTAGGCAACAAATTTGTTTCAGTTTGCCCCCCGCCCCCAAAAGAATTTCTGAATACAGAGGTACCTTGGGGATTACTTGAATAAGCTCAGCTCTAGGCATGTATCTGTCTCAGTGGGTCATGAATGGAATGAGAAAGTGTTTCCTGCCCACAACCCTACTTTGAGGCTTGTTTCTGCGAGCAATGTGTGGCACTTTGGTTATCATTGCTTTGTTGTAGCTGCAGTGCTTCTGGAGCAACATCATCCTACACTCACTGGGTGTCCATAGACAGAAGGGCATTGGAGGAGAAGGAAAACATGTATCTTGTAGCCATCCCTCAGTCTTAAGTTATCGTGGATGTGGCTGTATCTTCAGTAACAATAGAACTGGAATTTCTTAAAAGCTTAAAAAGTATTCCATTGTCCTCCAAAAGTATCTACAAAATAAATTGTTTTCTGGGTCATAATGACAGTCTTTAAAGTTTAATATTTTCTTCTGACAGGCTGAAGTTTTGCTGTAGCTTTACCATCCCAGAAGTATGTGTAAAAGTTTGCAGAAAATAAGGAGAGTTGTACTAACTCTGGGGAGGCTGCTCTGGCCCTTGTAAAGTGAAGAAGCATTCTGGTATTTGTAAGATGTGACTGTTGCACAAATATTACAAAGACAAAAGGAATCAGGATAGTAATAGAAGAGAAAAGGGCTAACTCGAATGAAAAGCATCAAAATTAATCTTTGCCAAACAGCCATTTTCATAGGTGAGTAGTGGCTGAACTTTATAGATATTTCTCCTTCTGTGCTGTTGCACAGAATCCTATTTTTTGGATTAAATCAAAGTGTGTTAAGTATGCCAATACCCAAACTTCAGAAATAACTCTGTGTAACAAAAACATTGCCAAGCAGTGAGCTCACACCCTCACTCGCTATGCAAACATGTACTGCATCCCACAGGAAATCAATACTTACTAATATGGATAAACATGAAGATGAAATTATCAAAGTGGCAAGTCAGGGAAACAGTCTTGATTTATCAGAATTAGCTGTGATTTAAATGCAGGAGTTAAAAAACCTTGAGTGGTAAAGAATCTGGCAGATGGTCAGTGAATTCATGCATCTCCCCATACCGTGTGGGTCTGGGCTCCAGTGGGAATCAGCCCGGGGTGCCAGGGTGGCTCATTTTTCTTTACTGACCATGGCAGGTTAATTCTGACTAAAGAACCACCCGTTCTTTATCCAGTCCAGTGATTTGGAGGTGCTTGTCAATGGCGGAGTTGGTTGTGCTGCAGGAGCCTGTGGGTCTGAAACTGCAGCCCAGACAATACAAACCACAGCTCATCTGCAAAGGCTCGGAGCGTGCCCTAGCAGGGAACAAGCAAGCCTGCTTTTATGTGAAAGAATAGAACACTGAACAAACCCACCAATAAGGTATTATTGGACTAGCACATGAAATGTGGGGCCTATTATTGTACGTGTAAATGCTTAGTGTAGAAGATGGTTTCTGCCCCTAAGACACGAAAGTAGAAATAAGACAGAAAAGGCTAGGAGGTCCCTGGGAGGATGAGAGATGGCTTTGAAGGGCAGGAGATGACTTGCCCTGGGCCAGAGTGAGAATGTGTCGTCCTTCCAGGCCTAATTGCATCTCCGAACAACTGCAACCCAGGCACCCATCATTTGAAAATGCCATCTCATTTCTTTGCTTTTCACTGTATACCAATTCCTATATATTCTTCTTCTTTTTTCTTTTTTTTCTTCTTTTTTTTTTTTTCTTCTTTTAAGCTCAGCGGCAGGGATAAGAGCTTGTTTTCATATTCTCTATAACACCCTTGCAATGCTTTAGACACTATATAGAAAATAAGCAGATGGCTGTGAACCGATCTGTATTTGTATAAAAAATGTCATCATGAACAATATCCATATTATAAAAAAAAAGTTGGCTGGGGTGGCTCCCGCTCCCCCTGTGCTGGCAGATGCCACAGGAGTTGACAAGATGTGAAGATTGATTGCTCCCTCCCCCCTCAGACAGCATCCTGCCAGATCAGGCATGGGCTATATCTGTGGGTGTCGTCTGTCGTTCCCTGTTCAGCATGTAGAGCATCTCAGCCTCTAGAGCAGTCTGGCACCTCTTCCAGCACTTCTCTTTTTTTTAACACCGCTTGGAAAATCCACACAGAAAGAAGAGGGGCAGAGAGGAGAAGGCAGTGAGTGGGAAGGAGGTAATTAGGGCCAGATCTGATGTCCCGGCATAGCCGAAGGGGCCAGAGAAGTCAGGCAGAGTCGCAACTGAGAAAGGACAGAGGAAGGACAGCAAAATTTGACACCCGATCCAGCTCACTGTGTCACATTTTTGAGCGTCTTTTTACCCCCCTCTTCATAAAAATGGATGGTTTTGTTCAGTTTCTCAGGCAGTCCTTCACGTTTTGAGGTAAAAGTCACTTTAAGCCTTTCTAGCTTGCTTGACTGTTGTCCAAATTTGTCTTTTATTTTACCATTAAATATATTCAACAGGTAAATTCAGGAACCCATCCATAGCTCACAGACACATATTTGTTTCCAAGTAGGTGGTCTTGCTCCCCCATAAAGGCAGCATCTCCCCTCTTGGTGCCTGGTGGTGCTGGGGCACGCTGGCCCAGCACAGTCTGTCTTCTCAAGGTCCTTCCACAATGAGCAGAAGGGAACAGGCTCTGCCAGAGGACTATTTGGAACTCTCTGAGGCTCCTTCCTACTCAAAATCAGCGAGGAGCCTATCTGTTAGCTACAGAAATACCCCACGGAGACAAATCTCCCCTGGGGAAAGTTACTTTTGTGATTGCTTTCCGTTGTCTGCTTCTTTCTGCTTGGAAATATTGTCAACTTCGCTCCCCATGAACAAACCCAAGCATCCCAAGAGTGCTCTCTCCCTTGATTCATCATTCCACTCAATATGTGATATATTAAGGTCAAACACTGTTTGCTACTCGACAGCCCCGTTTTTCACTTACACTTTCTGCGTGATAATTTTAATGACAGTGCCCTTTCCTCCCCTTTCCTCCTTTCCCTTCCTTTTTCATTTCCTGACAGCATTTCCTCGTTTAATTTCTTTTCCTGTGGATTTTTTTTTTCCTGCAGCTGGTTTCCTGCAGTTCATTTCTATTTTATTTTCGTCACTGCTTGAAGGCTTCCTGTCCAGTGTGGCAGCCACAGTATTTCGGATAGTTTCCAGTAGGTGTTGACACCTGGCATTTCTGCTCCAGTTTTGACTGGATGCAGTGAAACATATCCATTTCGCTGCGCCTTCTGTTTCTCTTCTTCGTGTGCAATACTCGGTTATAATAAAATATTCCACACTTAAAAGTAATCACTTTATGTGTACATTAAGTGAGCAATTGTTTACCACTCTGTGTATTTGCTGCCCTAAAGCCAACGTGTTGAAAACTACCTTGCACTCAGTCCAACACATGCACAAAGACGGATGAGTTACAAATGTGCAAGAATTTGCTGTTTGCTATTAAGTTCTGGATGAAAACTCTCGCTGGAGTGTGGTCCACGCCCCTCCAGCATCTGACAAACCCTGTAGCTCTTCAGCGGTTGTGGCTTTTCAGAAATCCCATCAGAACTCAATTAGGTTTTCTGCGTAAGTATGTGGCTTAATAATATAAATGTGAATACAAACAATAGGATATGGTTTTGGCTCATAAAGCTATACTAGCCATAATAATAAAGGCTAGTCTGTGTTATGAGCTTTATTAACACCTTTGCAAGAAGAAAATGTTATAAAATTTATTTTAGCTTAAATGTTTTCACGCTGCATTTTCTGTGCTAGTTGCCTTTAACCACGATGTCTCAATTTGAAGGGGGGGTTAGCAGGGTAGCATGAGCTGTGGGGGCTCCCTTGCTGACATGTACATCCTCTGCAGGGACGTACAAAGAAGGGGATACAGCTAATAATGCTCACCTCTCGGTTAAATTTGCAAGCTAGCCTTTACCATTTCAGGCTCGTGGACCATTTTAGGTAAGCAAGGGCCTGAAATACAGTAGGAAAAAAACCAAACAACCACAGTGCAACTCTGCAGAAAAAATATCAATGCCTAAGGTGAGCAAGCTGAGAACATGTTATTCAAATAATAATAACAGTGGGAAAATAACTTATCTCAACATAAGTTATTCATCCTGCAGTCTAGGTATACAATATTACTGACAGGCAGTTTTGAAGCACTGCCTGAATGGGTTCCTTCTAAAAAAAGTAATCCAGTATATCTCAGTGGCTTTGTATACATGTGTATAGCAACTACTGTAAATAATACAGCCCATGGCATATATCATGACGCATCTGTGCTTTATGGGTTAAGGGCTAATTTTGAGCCCAAAAACCTGGAGGGGGGAGGCTGCAATACCTGGGTGGGAGCTGGAGCCCCAGCGAGGAGTGGTGCTGGGACACATCTGTGGTGGTGCAGCAGCACCCATCAGGGCAGCGCTGGGCCAGGTGGAGGGGACTTGCAAGGTTAACAAGAATCCATCATTAAGCAGGTTTCTTCATTAAAATCCATTGAGTTGAGAAAGGATAGAAGGGGAGGGGGTGGCAATCTATACTTTCAGGCAGCTCTTCATCCTCTTACAAAACAAAAAGGACTGTATTCAGTATTGTTTTGACAGGTGAAACTCAACAAGCCAGCTAGGGCTGGGAGCTCTGTGAGTACGGTTCACAACCAGTTGTCTGAAACTGGGCTTCAAGTAAACCACTTGGGAGGCTGGGCCAAAAGGAGTATCTGAGAGGGCTGGTGATGGGGGACTTGGGTATTCGCTGAGTTTGGGGAAGAATGTTACTGAAAGGACCCAGAGAAGCTACACAGTGAACTGATGGTGTCTTTAACTGCACCCCTGTGCACAGCCAACCCTGGGCCACCATCAGGATGGCATGGGAGTAACCTCATGGAGATGTGCATATGACTTTTGTTGCTTGACCCAAAGAACAAGCTGCCTTGCCGTTATGGGGAGGAAGCTTCATGGGGCAGGCATGACCTCCAGAGCAATTGGAGACCTGAGACCGAGCCGAGTCTCTCAGTCCCTCTGCAAGAAGGGACTGATGAAGCTGAAGGAGCAGCAAGAATATTTCCCCAGGGGAAGGAAGAAGAGTTGCCTTTGGTCCCTCTGAGATGATTGACTTTCTGTCTTCACCCAGATGCCCATGAGTAATTTGAGGGAACCCATGTAGCAACAGTAGCATAGTATTTACTAAATATAATTGGAAGAAACTGTTGCTACTTACCTCAACTTGCAGTTAAGCAGCCTTCAGGGCATCCAGCCAAGCACACTGAAAAAGACTAGTGAGGAGGAAGACGTGTGAAATATGAGCCACCATCGCTACTCTTAACACATGGCTTGTTCCTGAATTTTGGGGCGTTGATTTCTCAGCCCATGTGCGGTGCCAGGGAAGGGACAAGGGGACCTCCTTGTTCATTTTCTGCATAAACTCTTCCGTCTTGTTTTTTGCTGAGGAGCCGCTTCTGACCTCGGATACTGGCTTCCCCATGCAGTTTGTTGAAAGCAAGAGGGCCAAACTCGTGCCAGTGAGGAAAGTCATTCACAGAAAAGCATCCCCAATACCTTTATAGTAGACACGAAACGTAACCTGTGTCTTTGGTTTGGGTTTGCTCTTCACATTTCGTGGTGGTTTTTTGCTATAGCATATGTGTTGCCCTTCCAGCACAGTGACTTTGTCCTTACCCATGGGGAGCCACATCAGGGACTAACAAGATTAAGCAGGGGGGGCAATAGGGCTTTTTTTTTTTTCTTACAGGTTATCACCCTGAATGAAGGATAGGTCAGTAGTAAACAAAACGCTGTCACCCACTGATGGCCTTCTGATGCCCTGTGTAAAATAAGTTGGTGCCCTCGATCTGCAGTCTGAGAGACAGACACGTGTATCACAGCACTGCTGGTGTAATTGATGCTAAATGCCACTTCAGAGAGCCAAATGGAGATGGCACAGAGATTGATAGAGACTAACTCTTGGAGCTTTGATGGAAGGTTGTAGTTTATGAAGATTTCAAGCAAAGCGGAAATATATTTGCTGTACATGGAATAAGTCATCTGAATCTTATCTCCCAACACTCCAAACAGACCATATTGTGCGTCGAGTGTCATCTTCCAGAGTGCTTTTTCAAAGCTCCAGGTGTTTTACAGGCAGGCTGCACATTCACAAACATGGAGAGGATGTTTGTATCATGGGTGCTGATGTGGAAATAGGTGCTCCAATGTGTGAGCTTCTGGTCTTCTTGAAAAAAAGGACCCTCAGCATAGAACTGAAAAGTCTATTACTGGGAAATGACCCCTTTAGGTGTAAATGTTCAGATAGAAATATGTAAGGGAATTCAATGTTTTCAGTAGGAGAATAGGCAAGATACAATACAGGTGCTGTCAAAACATCGTTTGACTTACCACAGAAATGTCTATAGGCTGAGGAATGTGAGTGTGGTTTTTTTTTTCACAAGATCCTGAAGGTAAGGATTAACCAAGGAAGGCAGAATAGTAAATGAATTTTGTAAAGCTTTGCTCTTGAGTGCTTGCTTGTGAAATCAGGATGACCGATTTGAGACCAGCATCACTGTGAACCGCACACTTCTGTGTGATAAAAGAGAGAGCATTATGGTGACCTGTTGGAGCAACTCGGGCAGGCTTAGTAGTGATTTGGGCTGAGTCAGTACAGGAGAAAAATAGCAGAGCAGTGAGGGAGAATCGCAAAGGATGTCTAAAAGCGTGCTTACAAAGTGTTTTATAGAGACCACATAGTACACTGCTGGAGATAAAAGTCTTTTATCTTGCTGCATATCAAGAGTGGGAGTAATGTGAAGGGTCAGCATGGGAAGAAATCTTTGTTGACAAGCGCTGACAGTGAATCAGATTGAATGGGCTTTCAACTAATTAAGCATGTAGGATTGCAAGGACTATCTTGAGACAGTGATTTCAGTTACATGCTCTGGCGTGTGTGTACACAAACATGTGTATGTGTGTGCATGTGTGTGATGTCATTTCATCCCTGCTATAACAATCCATCCTTACCATTAGGTCTGGTAACCTTAAACTAGTTGGGTTTGGGGTTTTTCTTTAACACTGTTTATGCCTTTACTGTTTCACTGGCTAATTAGCTTTTTGTTTTCTCATTGAGCACAGTAGCAAACCGAAATAAATATGAACTTATCCTGCAGAATAGTTGACCTAACGGCAACCTTAAGCTCGCCAGGCAGGACTCACGTGCTGTCTGCCTTCTTTACCATTGCCCTGCAGGCAACACCAGTCCTGCCTCTTGTATCACTTCCACTCACTTAGTTGGGGCATGAGTCACTTCCCAGCTGGGGCATAGTCTCTGAAGACGTAGAATTGGATTAAATGTTTAATTTTATGCATGCACAACTGAGAAAACTCTTGTCTAGTCATATGTTCTCAGCTGCCCTGGGAATAAAGCCCGACCTTATTGGTGTTCTTTCTTGCTTACTAACCCGCTTTCCCTGATGGGCTTCCTGCTGTCTCTGACTGAACAAGAACCATAGAAACACCATGGCTACACATACATTATTGAACATTTCAGATGTTTATTAATAGATAAGTATGTTGCACTTCCTCCAGTGCTTTCTGTCACCATGCATTAGAAGAGATGTGCACTGGGGGTGATTTCTCTGCTGCAGAGCTGGGTGTGATGGGGTGGGGATGTATGCACAATTGCACATATTCATGGATATGTATAATACGTAGACATGTGCACTTAAAAGAAAAATGCCATTCACCTCTCATGGGTGAGAAGGGCAACTCCATTAATGAAACCCTCCAACAGAAACCTGCTGCCTGTGTCTACTTTTGCTGCTATTTCGTAACTGAGAGCATGAAGCTATTTCTCTCCCAGCCATGTAAAACATAGACTGGAGAAAAGGAATAAAAGGAGAGGAAGAAATCGCTGGCTAGAGAAACTTCACAGGAATGAAGGCTTGAACGTATGAAATACTGTGTATTTCTGAGAGGGTATTGTCTATCCTGCAGTGACAGCTTTGAAATTCTTTGAAATACCAAGTCCCGTTCTGGCCGCCCTAACTTACTTGACAGAGTTAGGAAAAGCAGTTAAAAATATGTTCAAACACCGCCAGCAGTGATTGAAAGCAGCAAAGCCAAGAATAGGATTAGCATGTGGTACTCTTCACATAAGTGCATATTGCTTAACAGCCTAATCTTCTTACGTGTATAAGAACCGCACACTTCCCAGCCCACTTGAATTATGTCTGTTGTTGTGCCAGTTAACTGAATAGCAGGTAAATGCAAAATGCAAGGATCTGCTCATGGAAATGACATCCAAATCATATGCTTTCCAGTATTTTAACCTTTCCAGATAACTGAATGCCAAATATGGATGGGGTTTTGTCCACTTGTCCATTTTTTTTCCTGAATAGGTGTTATTTCCGTGTGCGGCATAATGGGAGGCAGAAAAATGTCACAGGGATGCGCTAGGAAACCGTGGTTGAAACATGAGAAGTTTCACTGTATTGGCAAGAAACAAAATTACACAAAGAGCATGAAAGATCATGGTCTTTCGCAACAGCTTCTGCTGCCGGTGAGGTTTCTGCCTATTTGCTTGAGCCCGAAGTATTTGCTAAATTGTCCGTCCGTGAACACAGACCAGAATAATAATTGTGCTCCCGTTGTTGCCCACACGTAGCTAAAGGCTTAACTCGTTTTGTCATGTCTCCCCTCCTGTTTTTCCAGAGGGCAGCTGCAGCCCGTGTAGACAGAGCTGCGCTGGCTTTGATTTGCACGCGCGAGTGCCGGTGGCGGGGCAGATGTGGTGATCCAGGCTTGAGGTCCAGAGTGGTTGCCCAAACCATGTCTCAGGGCCTGTGCCGCTGCCTGGAGTTTGCTCCTCACATCCGTCCTGGAGTCAGGTGGCACAGGACAAAAAATCCTGAGAAATCATTTGGGTTTCTGCACTGATAATAGCAATAACAAGATACAACAATTCAGAGAGCCATGACCAGCCATGTTTTCTAGTCACTTCCCAGGAGAAGTATCCAGGGAGCAGACCACCTGAAATGGTGTGTCAGTCACCCACGGCCCTGTGACAGCAGGGGCTGAGAGGACCTGTGAGGACTTATGTGAGAAGTGTGCTTAGAAAGCTCTCTCAAGGCCTAGGTAGCACCTGCCCCAGCTCTCACATCTGCTGCTGGAGCTGGATCACGCACCAGCCTGCAGGGGAGGAGAAGGACAGGGAAGCACAGGCAGGGCCCTCAGCAGCCCCTGTGGTGCTGAGGTGCCTGTCCCATTCTCATTATCTGATGTCCCTCCCTGGCAAAAAGGGCTGTCACCGTCAGGCATTGCTCTGGCACTGGCATGGACAGAAATTGCCACTTCTCCTTGGTGGGGAAAGAGCACGGCATCCTTCCCCTTGCCAGGGTGAACCAGGTTTGCAGTGTCATCAGGGTTTGTCTGAGTTTCTTGCTGCAGTCACCTGAAATTTTTTTATCTAGAGGTGTGAAGGAAGTTGTGTGCATGGCCATGCTTGTAGGTACAGTGGCTGAAGTTATAGGGAGGTTGCCGTTGTTCAGCGGGGTGACAAATGCTGAAGAACCAGTAGCAAGGTCCTTTGCAAGGAGCAGCAGCCCCACCAACCCACTCCCTTTGCATGGGCATTTTTCAATCCTTAATAAAGATGAGATGGGAAGGTAGGTGGTCCAAATAGCTATCTGCGGTTCCAGTTGGTGGGGTTTACCATTGGCAAACAGGTCAAGACTGGAGGAAGAGTCTGGGTGCGTGTACAGTTGGGAGCAAGCACAGTTGTACAAAGGAGAGCGATTGTCCCAGCTCTGAGGAGCTCCAGGCTCCTGTGTCCCTGCTGGGTGAGCCCCAGCACCCAAGGTGCCATCACTGTGGTGCAGCGGCGCAGAGGGAGCTGCTTTGAAAGTACTGAGCTTGCTGATGCGTTGCACAAAATGTGGGACATGTACAGCGGAGAAGCCACTGTAGATTTTTACCAGCCTTGTAGGCTTAAGCCCCCTGGGTGTCACAGTGGAGACAGGAGTACTTGGGGGAAGCGTACATTTGAGACATGCAGGGCTATAAATAAAATTCACATCAGAGTCAGCACTTGCCTCGATGAAACATTTATGCACTAAAATGCATGATGAAGTCGGATGTGTTGCCAGACTGCCTAGTCTTTGAGATAATCTGGTCTTCCTCCGAATTCATTTTCTTGTGATGTTTTGCACACAGATTTAGGAGACAGTAGCTCACTGCTGACCTGGGCGGTAGGGGTGGAGGAGTTTGATCAGGTTGAAGTCTGGTGCTGGCCTATTTATGCGAAACTGGGTGAACATACAGCTTTCTTATGACACTGAATCACAGAAGAAAAAAGTCATTATTTTTACCTAAAATGACTGGAAAAAATGACATTTGCTAAAATGAGAAGTTAACCATCTTAACCCTGGAAAAGAGGGGCTTCCCACACAGAGCCTGGCACAGTGCCTTCAAGGGCATCCTGCATCCCTGCAGTGCCAGGGGGAGAAGTGGTGGAGTTTCCCTGGAGTTTCCCCCAGCTCCTCCGCCTCCTGCAAAGGGGTTGGGTGCTTAGAGCCTCTCATAAGAGTAATTAGGCTCTGGAATAGGTTCAGTCGCTAGTCTGATCCTTTTTAACTGTGGGTTTTGTCTTTTGGAAGCCAGATACTCTAATAAGGACTCGGCAGCTGAGGGTTTGACTTTGCTTGTACAGGAGTTCACGGTGTGGCAGCTCTGGGCTCTGTCCCTTAGCACGAAGGAACCTTCCTCACTCACTGCTCAAATCCTCCCCAGGCTGCACACTTTTTCACACCTTACACCAAATCATATTCTCTCTTTGAACCAAGAAACATAAGAGATTATCTCCTCCCCCACCCCGACACCTAATGGCAAGTATAATACAGAAAGCAATAATAGAAAGTTGAGAAACAGAAGGAGCAGGGGAGGGGGGAGGAAGTGTCTAGAGAAGCAGACAGAGTTGAGGGAGGCGGGGAAACCCCTGGCTCTATCAAATAAATAGAGCAGAAATCTTTCTTGCTTGGCCTTTGTGGTGTTATTATTAGAACAACCACGCCTGAGTGCACTAAAGCCGCACAACCTTCAAGCATCCACATCCAGCTCTGCTACGGCAGGGTCCTTTTCCTGCTTTGCTGAAGGAGGGAGGGAGAGTGAATGAGAGGCTGAGAAGATGAGAAGGGTCTATAAATGATAAATATGATCAACTTGGATAAAACAGCTATTTGGAAACCTTCAAAAATCTTCTCATGAGAACAGCCATTAGCGTATGTCTGTTTGACTTTGGTTGTCAGGAAACCAGCCAACGTTAATGGATCCACAGAATGTAATGGAGAATCCATTTAAATGGTCTCTTGTCGTTTTGTCATCCCACAAGACAAAAAAACAATTACTTTAACTCGGGAATGAAATGAACATGATAGTTTATATGATTCACTTGTATATTCTAAATTGATCAAAGCGCACACTAAAAATATATTAACAATCTGTACCTGATGCCTGAAATGCAGCATTTCCTATATCTGTACAGGCTTTATTTCTCATTCACTGTGGTGTCCAGCTGTTAATAATTTAAAGACTGTGGCTTTACAGTTTCTGTATTGCTTTATTTATTATGCTTATGATGATGATGCTGAGGGCTACAGCCACGCGCAGGCTTGGCGTTGTAAAAACAGCCTGCAGTGTAAAACACCGAGTGAAAGGCAGGGCTGGCTGAAAGAGATACCTTATCCCCATTTTACAGAACCAAGGCATAGAGAGTCTTAATACTTAACCCAAGCTCCTAGCAGAAGCATATGGTGAAGCTTTGACTGAGCAGGACTTCTGGTTGTCAGTACAGTGGTCTTTGACTGATGAATTACCCTGCCACAGGGTTGGCTTTTTTTCTTTGAGTGGAGGTAAGAAATTCAACCCTGTGCAGGAAATTAGATGTTCGGTGGTCGTGAAAGCTCATGGTCCACTCCTGCAGTTGCATCCTCTGGCTTCAGCTCCAAGCAGTGGTGCCCAGCTCCCAGGGGCCCATGACCAAAGAGCTGGGCATGGCGAGATGCCACTGCAGGAGCACAGCCAGTGTGCAAAGGACATGGAAGGACACATGCAAAGGACAATGTGCAAGGAATGAAGTGGAAGTGGGTCCCTCTTTTGGCAGGCAATCACATCTCGTAATTCCCTTCAGAAACAATGTGGGCTCAGTCATTTACCAGTGAGCTTCTTCCCTCTCTTTCCCCTTTTCCGGGCGGTTTTTCCAGAGCTTTGCTGCTCTTCAAGCATCCAGCCTAATTGCATTCATGGCGGGTTTATACTTATTTGTCCTTGGGCCAGCATTGTCCTCTACCCTATCCAGCACTTCTCCCTCCCTCTGAGCTTCTCCACCACCGCAGGCTGAGAACATTCATCCCCTCGTGGCTTTTTTGCCAGCTCTTTTAGTTTCTATTCTGGACCGCCTAGAAAATCCACTCCGTCTTTGGAGTATTTTAAAGGACTGTTCAGTTGTGTGTGTTGTGCAATATTTCTGCTTTCTTGGTGTCAGTGGGGCATATTCCCTGACATGGTGAATCAGAGTTCCTGCAGGGAAAGGCAAGAAGATACAGATGTGTGCTGGCTGGGGCCATGGCACAGGGTACTGTAAGCTTCTTAGTGCCCTATCATTTGAAGATAAGCAATGTATTTGTGCTTTATTTTTCTTCTGGTACAGCACTATGCGCAGCTCTGCCAGGTTTGTGGGCTAAGGGAGCCTTCTTGGATGGCTAAGGGGTCACCCCTTTATCTGTGAACAGCAATGTGTGTCTACATCAGCAAGCGTGGAGCAGAATTGTATTAGCTTGGTATCACTCTTAAGTCTCACACAAAGTATTTTAACACAACTCCCACTCTTCTTCTTTGTAAAACACTGCTGCCAAAGCCAGGAGAGCTTTCTACAAGTTAATTTTTGCAGCGAAATCTAGTCTTGTCTAATGAAATGTCTGAACATTTCATAAGTAGGTAAAACTTTGCACTCACTTGCTGAGTTCTGTCACAGACAACTACTAGAGCTGCAGTCTAGACAGTTTTTTTCTGGGAGTAGGAAGGAACTGCTTGTGCCTGCCGTTTCATTAGCCTCCAGGGTACAATTTATGATCATGAATATCACATATCCTCAGCAATATAAAGAATGGGTGGGGTATCATTACTATCTCTTACAAACTTTTGTCCCAAGATGAGCTTCCCACGGAGGCAGCGCGGCTCAGAACGGGATCGGAGCAAGTTGCTTTGTGTCTCAGTACCCTGTCTGTAAAATAGACCTAGTGCTTCCTTACCCTCAAGGGGTAAAAGAAATATAAAAATCAGCTCCTGCTAGTGAGATATTCACCTACTGCAGTGGTGGCAGACAGACAAGCCATCAAAAGCTCTGCTTGCGATTTGGCAACATTATGCTATTGCAACGTTGAAAATTTAATTAGTAAATCCTCATGATGAGCAAACACCTACAGGTTACCGTCATTCAACCTGCAAACCCCTCCACTATCAGTCATTTTTTTCTCACTTTGGTACCATTCCTTGCACTGACACCATGGCCAGTTGCATGGAGCAGCACTGCAAACATGCTGTAAACTGAGTGAAATCCCACCTGCAAAAATCCATTGAGAAGCAAAGCAAGGCTGCCTACTGGAGTTCAGGGTCCCTTCAGTGGTGCTGAAGCTCTGAGAACCTGAACTTCAGCAGGTCTACCACCATATTATACTACCACTTCCATCATGACACCCATAAAGTTTTGTGAACTGTGTTTTTTTCTTATCAAGGAAACTGATGAAGTCTGTCAGCATCCTGCACATGGCAGAATGGGTCTTGGGTTTCTCCCCTTGTGTCTGCTCACTCCTTCTCTTCTCCTACTGTACTTTCCCAGTTTCTTTCTACAAAACACTGATATGCCTTCAGCCGAAGTGAATGTTGTTTTGCATTAAACAAAACAACAAAACCAACAAAACACATGGCACACAGGCCGGGCCACTAACATCATTACAAATCCCTGGTAATGTTCTTTGTGGAAGAGGGTTCTGGCCATCAGTGTTGCACAGGACTGTGTTGAGATTGAAGCCACCTCTGCTCTGCTCATGGCGGCTCCTCCAGGCTCTCCTGCCAGAGAGGAGAGATGGGAGGGAGAACAGGGCCAGGGGTACTGCCACGTTTAAAAGAGATGAGAACAAAGGAGAGGAGCACGTGGCCAGTGCGGGGGGACCAGTCCAAGGCACACTGGCTGTTTGGCTTCTCAGTGGAAAGGGAACCCCAGGAGGTACCTCCACCACTCTTCCTCCTGTGCTTGAGGGAGCCTGTCTGCATCGTGCTGTGTTTTCCTGTGAGCAAAACAGCTGAGGAGGTTCCTTGGCATTACAAGAGGAGTTGACTGTTTTTATTGATGCCTGTAGAAGAACAAGCAAGGGCAATGCTAGAGCTGAGGACATGCCACATGCTCTGCTGCATTATGTGGGCTGCTGAGCGCAGATGGGACAAGCATGCTCCATGCAGCCAGCCAGGACAGAGCGCTGGCATCCCCCCTGGACATCCTCTCTTGCTTTGGCCTTGGAAAGCTAGCTACTGCCTATGCTGGGATTGGGTACATCTCCCCTGGGTCCCGGCACTCCTGACTCTCTAACCTTTAATGGACTTGGTTCCTGTAACTTTCAGAGGCAGACTTGTGGAATTTCTCGGTAGAGGGATTGAAGTTTACCTGTCCCTCAGAAGTCCCTGTCTATTAAGGGGACCTCTTTTGATGGGTGACAGTTAAAGTCGCTCAGCAGAGCAGGCAGTTAATCTCAGTCATTACACACTGGAAGGCAATGAACTAGTAACCTGTGTCAGAAATTAGTCATGTGTAACATGGTGTAGTGAAAGATCATATTGGCAGGAGAATGGGTAGATGGGAGACCCATTCTTCCCTCTGCCCTTGCTCAAAATGTCGCTGTGGGAAGGTTGCATAGCTTCTTTGTGTTTTCATTTTGCTATCTATAAAACAATTATCCCTTTAGTCCATACATTTAACACCGATATAGTAGCCTTGCACCTACTTGCCTCTATAGATCCATTTTCAGTCTGGCAAAAGAGCATTGTCTAAACGTGGTAGGGAAACACAGAGAAGATAATGGTCACTGTTATTTGGTGGGAGGAGAGGGGCTGTAACATCTCCAGTGCTCATTCTTGGTGCTGCTGTTCCAAGTGAGAGCCTTTGCTTTTCAGCTAGGTTGATGTAAAAAAGGCTAGGAGTCTTACCTTGCTCTCTGTTTTTTATCCTACAGCTGTCTCCAACCTGGATGCAGAGAGCAAACTGAGTGTCTATTACCGAGCACCTTGGCATCAGCAAAGAAACATCTTCCTCCCCTCCACCAGACCACCTTGTGTGGAGGAGCTGCACCACCACGCCAAGCAGCACCTGCGAGCCTTGCGCAGAGGTAGGTGCCCACACATGCTCTGACTCCATCTCCATCTCCCCACACATGATGCCTCACCACTGTCCGGGCAGCAGCAGGGTGCTCAGGCACAGGGCTGTGGGCACTGGTCTCCACTGGGACTTACGCACCCAGACAAAGAAATAAAACTGAAGATGTCATTCTAGCAGTAGAAAAGACTTATGCCCTCTTTAGCTTGTTTATGATTACTAGAGTAGAGCTGAGAAATACTTTTTACTCTTTCTTTTTACATTCTTTGTTTATATGTTTTTCTATTAAAGTGGATATGTCTGAATTGTGTGAGCAAATCCATGCACTGACCCCAAAAGGGTGGAGGCACTGAGTGTTCCAGCAAGGCCATCTTGTCTCCCTCCACTGAACAGATGTTAAACAATGCCTCACGTCCAGGAGAGATAAGATTTAACTTCCTGAGGGCTGAAACTGAAGCCCAGTGGTATTACAGAGTCTCCACAGAAACTGAGCTGTCTGCATGGAGTTTCCAAGCATGATACCAGAGCAGATCTGCATCCTTCAAGGATGGCAGCTGAAAGCCAGGTGATACCCTGGACAGCTTGGAAGGGCTGGGTAGGTGCCCCCTCCCCAGGATAGGGAACACCTTCTGGCATTGCCTAATTAATGGGAGACCTGTAGCCTCAAAAAGTTGGAGACCAGGGTGACAAGGTCCCTCCCACTGTAAGTGAAGACAAGGTACGAGATCAACTCAGGAGCCTGAAGATATACAAGTCCATGGGACCTGATGAGATACATCCCAGAGTCCTGAAGGAACTAGCTGATGTAGTTGCCAAACCACTTTCCATGATATTTGAAAAATCATGGCAGTCAGGTGAAGTCCCTGCAGACTGGAAGAAGGGGAACATCACACCCATTTTTAAAAAGGGTAGAAAGGAGGACCCTGGGAACTACCGACCTGTCAGTCTCACCTCTGTGCCTGGGAAGATCATGGAACAAATCCTCCTAGATGCCATGCTTGGGCACATGAAGGACAGGGAGGTAATCCAGGACACCCAACATGGCTTTACTAGGGGCAGGTCCTGCCTGACTAACCTAGTGGCCTTCTATGATAAAGTGACTTGGTCAGTAGACAAGGGGCAACCTATGGATGTGATCTATCTGGATTTCTGTAAGGCCTTTGACACGGTCCCCCACAACATCCTGATTGCCAAATTGGAGGGGTACGGATTTGATGGGTGGACTGTTCAGTGGATAAGGAACTGGCTAGATGGTCGCATCCAGAGGGTGGTACTCAATGGCTCAAAGTCCAGATGGAAACCAGTCACAAGTGGTGTTCCTCAAGGGTCCGTGCTGGGGCCGGTGCTGTTTAACATTTTTATCAATGATATAGACAGGGAGATTAAAGGCACCATCAGCAAGTTTGCGGACGATACCAAGCTGTGTGGTGTTGTCGATACACCAGAGGGATGGGATGTCATCCAAAAGGACCTGGACAGGCTGGAGAGGTGGGCCCAGGTGAACCTCATGAGGTTCAACAAGAGCAAGTGCAAGGTTCTGCACCTGGGCCGGAACAATCCTCGCCACCAATACAAACTAGGGGGTGAGGTGTTGGAAAGCAGCCCTGAGGAAAGGGACTTGGGGGTGCTGGTGGACGAGAAGCTGGACATGAGCAGGCAGTGTGCAGCTGCAGCCCAGAAGGCCAATCGCATCCTGGGCTGCATCAAAAGAAGCGTTGCCAGCAGGTCCAGAGAGGTGATTCTGCCACTTTACTCTGCTCTGGTGAGACCTCACCTGGAGTATTGTGTGCAGGTCTGGAGCCCTCAATACAAGAAGGACATGGACCTGATGGAGAGGGTCCAGAGGAGGGCCACAAGGATGATCAAGGGGATGGAGCACCTCTGCTACAAGGACAGGCTGAAGGAGCTGGGGTTGTTCAGCCTGGAGAAGAGGAGGCTCCGGGGAGACCTAATAGCAGCCTTCCAGTACCTGAAGGGAGCCTACAGGAAGGCTGGGGAGAGCCTGTTTAGAAAGGCCTGTAGTGACAGGACGAGGGGAAATGGCTTCAAGCTGGAGGGGAACAGATTTAGATTGGAGATTAGAAGGGGGTTCTTTACTGTGAGGGTAGTGGAGCACTGGAACAGGTTGCCCAGGGAGGTGGTTGAGGCCCCATCCCTGGAGATATTCAAGGAGAGGCTCGACGAGGCCCTGGGCAACCTGGTCTAGTTGGGGGTGTCCCTGCTGACTGCGGGGAGGTCGGACTAGATGACCCTTGGAGGTCCCTTCCGGCCTGGGAAATTCTATGATTCTATGATTCTATAAAACCAGATCACGAGACACAAGGAGGGAGTGGGAGCAATCAAGGTCATAACCAGGCTCCTGGATCCCTGCCATAAAGGGAATTTACTAGGTGCAAACATCTGGATGGTCCTACAACAGCACAGTACAGGGAAGACAAAAGATGGGAAAAGGTCTGTTTTCACTGGGAATCTAACCAAGAGAAAATTCTTACCGGGAAGCAAGTAAAAGTAGGCAAAGAAGCCTGTCTTTCTTCTGCACCATAAGGAAGGAGAAAGTCCATGCAGGTCACCATTAAAATGTTCAGTAGCAGCCCCTGTGTTGGAAGTGTTTCGCACCAACAGCTATCATTGCCTTGCTCATTTATTATTGTTACCATGTTATAATAATAATCAATTACTTGGATCTGCAGAGCATCTGTTAGCTGGATAAAATGTTCCAATTCATTACTGTATTTGACCCTCTCTGCAGATTTTAGCTCAGGAACACACTGTGGGTGCAGTATGTCTTCATAGCACTGCAAAGAGCGCTACAGCCAAATTGCAATCGCAGTAGCGTTGGAGCAGAGCAGAAGTTGGCTCTTCTGTTCTGGGCAGCTCTGCTTTGCAATTGTCCCAGGACCAGGCTGATCTCTGCCTGCCATCTTGTGGGCAGGAGAAATCCTGACAGCAGCCTGGGAAGGCAACTGTCAGAAAATGCCTCATCATTTTAAAGTTACAAATCTCCGTTTTGGCAACTTCCCATCCTCCCTGTTTAACAGCAGCTGTGCAGGTTCAGCAGGCAGCTTGGCATATGCTGCTTTATTTTATTTTGCAAATAACGGCATATATTGGAGTGAAATTATAATCGGAAATTTACCCTCAACGTGTTTATTGCGTTGGAACTGTTTCTTCTATCAGAATTTCATTATCTCTTTATCTATTTAACCGGGAATAATTAAAACTAAACATTAGATCAGAAAACAGCTATGCTAGCAGCAAACATTGTTGGACGGACTGTAGCTATGTGCATCAGGTGAATCCATCGTCCCCTTCTAGCAGCACTCTGTAAACAGTAATTATGTGACTGTCACCTAAAATTAGGGATGGGAAGTCCATGAGCATTCTCCCATTCACTTGGAAGCTTTCAGAGATTGGGACTGAGCCCAAGGTGAAGGAAGACTCCTCTAGACCTGGGGTGGAGAGATCTTGACTTTTTCAGGATGATCTCTTCCATGCCAGGACACAGAGCTGCCACTGCAACAACCTTAATGATACCAAGATGTGATGCTTCCACACAGCCAGGGAAGGAAATCCTGCCTGGGGCTGTGTTTCCTTCTTTCCCCTCAGAGCAGTATATTTTTTATAGGTAGAGTGCAGGCATTACTGCATCTCAATGTTTCAAGGCAACTTGAGCTGCAGGTTCCCATTAGGAATCGGGCCTTGAGTCCCAGGCACCTAGAAGGTAGCTTCTTTGTCACTTGAGATAAAGGGTATAAATCCCATGTGGGGAGAATTCAGCTTCAGGGCACACACTGGGGTGTGTTGTATGAGTGTTGCTCTTCCAGGACGTCCAGTAAGTGCTTCTCCTCTTCAGTTGCAACAGGAATCATAGGTACCAGTCAGTGGGAAGGAGGAGGATCTTTGGAATCTAAATCCTATTTGTCTTTGCTGTGCTGTTACTAGAGATGTTTGTATGTTTTTAACACTCTAAAAGACTCGTGTCTTCTTTCTCTTCCAAAACAGAACATCGAAGCCGAGGTGATAACAGAGAGCAAAAAGTCCAAGGCCCCATTGCTGTGGTGGCTCCCCCCTTTCCTCCCTTCCCTGCAATCCGCAGTCAAAAGAGGCAAGCGATAAAGGACCGGCACTTCCTACCAGTAAGTCTTTCATTACAGCTATCACCCACAAACACGGTATTAGCCTTGTGGAACCTAAGTGTGACAGGGCTTCACAAGTGCCCCCCCCCACTCCCTCTCCCCAGGCCTGTGCAGGTACAATACAGCTGACCTTAAAGACAGTAGCACAACTCAGGTCGCAGCTTCCATCAGCCAGCCCCAGAGTGCACATTTCCATGTGGAAAACTCTTATTTTTCATCCACCGCCAGCACACGTAGGCATTTGTTCACACACTCCTCCACAACCCTTCACATCCTTTGTTCCTGTTTTAGGCAGCATTTCCAGGACCCTCCTGTATTTTCAGTAGGTGCTGTAATTTCATCATTTCAGCCCTGGCATTAGCGTTGCCAGGAGCCAAGAACTCAAGGGCTTTGAGTGCTGGCTTGAGGCTCACACGGGTGCAGAGAGGCTTCTCCAGCTACACGGAACTAAAGTTTCCACGTATGTATGGGCAATGGTCCTGTTCTGCTGTGTCCACCTCCATGCAGTTTTTTTCAGGTGCTGCATTTCTCACATGTGTCCTTGCAGCCAGCCAAGTGGGATCTCCAGCTGAAGATCTGGTCTGTATGTCTGTGCTGACTTGCCCCTGTTGCACTAATTTGAAATGAAATTAGTGTTGACAACATGGTATTTAGCATTGTTAAAGGAAATGCACCAGATCCAGAAATTTATCTCTGATTGTGTCCCTAATTCCCACGAGTTTCAGCAGGACTTTGGTACCTCTGTTGCTCCAGGTGTTTGACCCATGAAAGTGCCATAGTAGATAAATTCTATTCTGTTCTAACAGCCATTGCATTCTTCAAACCAGTTTTCAAAACACAGACCAGAGCTGGATTTGGATTGTAAGTGATGCATATGCCTAATGCCAGCCCTCAGCGTGGGGATAGATGTGTCTCCTGCATCTGCAGGTACAGGGACATTGGCATCTACAGAGATGCTACACTTGTGAGCACATTATAAGTGTGTAGCCACTGCTTTGTCACCTGCTTAGCTTAAAAATCCAAGTACATTCATCCTAATCTCTTATATTAACCATACAGAAACACTGTAATGGTAAAGGGGTCAGTCACAGTGTAAAGCTGTCGAGGTCGCCTGTCCAGGGACCAAATTTTAGCTAATTGGTCCATAGAAAGAGCTTTTTTTCTCATTTGAAAGCATAAAATGCATGACAAGGTTTCAATTAGCTTGACATTTCTGGCTTTTTGGCTGCTTATCTGGAAAATTTTGAGGAAAGCATCACCATCACTGCAGGCTTTGAACTGCTTAAATTTGCAGGCCTTATGATTCAACTGAAAGAAAAGATCCTGATGTTAAGGGACAGCATAGAAAACTATTGGAAGACAGAAAGGAGAAACAGGCTTACCTGTTTCTTCCTTATAAATCATCATCATCAAAGCTAGCACTGCTGTGGGGTCATTGAAAGGTAAAGGAGAGGTGACTCCCCATTATGGATCAGATCTAGTTACAGATAATAGTTTGGACCGTATATTGAACATAAAGCTCTCTTAGTATCAGCTAGAGACTAGGGCATGCCTTTTGGAATTGCATACTCACTGGTGAAAGGCCTGAATCTTTGCTGTGTTTGGAAAACAACCAGTGCGTTTTAGACATTACTTCCATCTGCAGAACACAAAATAATAATAAAGAGTGAGCAACCCTCTGAGTCCTGTATTAGTTGGCGGAGTTAAGTCATGCTGAATGCAGATGACTTGGCTTTATCAGCAAGTCCACCTTTTTCTTTTCAAGAGGGAAAATACTAAGCTTTGTGCCCACCCATATTGGGCCTTTTTTTGGAAGCTGACCAGGTTCAGCGTTCCCCTGAGGAGGAGCAAACAAGAGCTGCTTGGAGGTTGCCGTCCTATCGATTTCAAGGCATCTGGCAATGTTCTGCTTTGGTAATTGCAAATACGCCAAGGCCAAGAGTACTTCAAAGTGCCTTGACCCATTTCTGAGAGAACTCCTTGTTCATGGAGCAACTGCAAAAAGAGAGAACAAGGCAAGATGAAGCTGCAGACGAATGCTCTGTCTGGCAGAAGATTAATCAGAGATTTTTACAAGACGCTGCAACAATGAATAACTAATTGATATTGTGTCAGCCTTCATGACTTAATGATATCATTACAAGAGAAAGTTGAGAGCGCTGTTATTGGCTCTTTTGCCCTTTTTGGCATAAGCTTTCTGACTTCTGCAAATGTGTATCTGCTTCAGGGGCTGTCGGTAGTGTTTGGTATCTGATTCCAATTGATTGTATCATCTATTTGTCAATGAACTAAAGATATTAAATACTGCAAGAATTTTTAATCGTGGCATAGCAGTCTGTTCTGTATTCCACTTTTCAGATGCACTGGAAAGGTGCTGGGGAAAGCAATATTAAACAATAATAGAAGCCCCCTTCTGTGTTTCTTATGAATTAGGAAAGGGATTGTTTCTTATAAATTAGGAAAGGGATCAATGAGAAGCTGGATTTTTTTTCAACGTTACAGGATCTGACTTTTCTGAACTGACTGTCTAGGTTAAACACATCCATTCAGGCACCGAATTAAGTGGCTTGATTTTGAGAAATGTTCAAATTACAACTATGAGGCCTGTGAGAACTGTCACTACTGAAAGCTACTGCAAAACAGGTCACCTCTGTCTGAGACCAGCCAGATTCCACATTTGTCCATTTTGGCTGCTGTTTTCATTGCTGCCAATTCGGTGGCTGTGAGCTTTTCCAAAGATCCTGCATACTGTATAGTAAAGCTAGAGAAAATCAACCACAGCAGATGAAGATTCACTTTTTAGCATGACTATTTTCACAGGGAGGAAGATGCCAAAGGCCCACAAATTCCAAGAAAGACCAAATGAAATCAAGAAGTAGAGAACTAGAAATGATTGTGTATCATAGGATCTTTTGTGTCCCTGGGCAAGACAAGTTTGGAGTTAGCTTTATAATCTATTCTTGTTACAGGAACTGCCCTGATTTATCTGATGAAAGGTCCACTTAGCCCAGGGGCCAGAAGGGGATCTTTCAGGAAAGAGTATAAGAACAGGGCATGATTTGTGCTGTTTATTACCCCATGATTTATCCTTCCAGTTTCATACAGAAATTGTTTACAAAGTTCCTGAGCCAGAGATCAAATACAGAATAATAGCCACCAAGGAACCTGTTTGTGTTGACTTTGAGACTTGTTTAATCTATTTTGTTAGCAAATTTACACCTTTAGCCTCAACAGCATCCAGTGACAATGACTTTAATAGTCTGTATGAAAATGTATCTTTTGTTTGTTTCATACCTGATGTCTCATAATTTCATGACATTCCTTCTAGTTCTTAGACTGTGAGGAACAGCAAGCACTGCTTCCTCATTCCCTTTCTCCAATCCCCTCCTGGTTTTACAGACATGATTTTATTTTCCTATCCATCCCAGTCATTCATTTTTAAAGCTGAAAAACTCTAGCATGCTTAGTCTCTCTCTACACAGAAGAACTATACAACCAAGCATATTTATTAGTATTGCTCATTTAGGCATTTTTGCTAATGAAGAAGAAATAAAAAAAAATAATCCAAAAATAGTCTGAGGAGAGTACAAGGAAGGTATGGACTTGGGAAAATGAGGGAAATATTCTTTACACATGTTCCCATGACAACCCTGCCTGTAGCACTGCTGAGGCCAGTCACTGAGTGTGAAGATGCTGTGTCATTCCAACAGCATTTCAGCCTTCTCTTTCATTTTCTCTGCATTTTTTCTGTCTGGTTTTCCCAAGTCCATCCAGCCAGGCTCTGAAATCTCAGTGCTTAAGTTCAGGGTGTCATGGGACAATACTTTCTCAGACCCCTCCTGGCACAGCTGTTACAATAAAACAAGGGAGATGGGGCAAGGAACTAATAATATTTGGAAATTCACACTCAAAATTACGCAAAAGGTCAGTGCCTGTTCATAACTCTAAGCAGAAATCTAAGGGACAAGAGCCAGGGACAAATCTAAGTGACAAGAAGCAGGAGGTTGCTTTCTAGCCAGGCTTTGCCTCTCCCTGAGACCTCAGCTAGAGCGAATGTGAAGAGAAAATAATGCATCAGGTAATTTATTCCATCTCCCTGCCATTTCAAAAATATTCCTTATGGTCTGCCTTAGCATGTTTTGTACAGCAAAGGGAAACACTGTTGACTGTACTAACTTTCAGACAGTTTTGTGCTGAAGCCATACAAAGGCTCAGTAAAAAATAACTGAGTGAAGCGCCAAGCACGAGTTGGGCTAAGCAATTTCTGTGTGCCAGCCCTGCCTGCAGCTGTTAGAAATAAAACCTACAGGGCATTATTCATCAGAATGAACTTGTATAGCACTATTTGTGCAATGAGCCTAATACCTACTACCCCGTATCGTGGGATTATTATTTTGTACCTTCGTCTGCTGGAATGCCATGTGTGGTATGACTTCTGTCAGAAAACACGTCTTATTTTTGTCTTTATCTTGTCAAAACACTGGCGCAGTACATTAATCGTTAAAGGATTGTCACTACTTTAACAGAACACATTTGTGATGCTCCAAAAGAAAAGAAAACACCCACAAGCAGATAAAACAAAAACTTGAGGAGAATTAAATATATTGAAATGTAAACGTTGGGAGCAGGCAGGTGAGCAGGGCTGTGTTTTGCAGCAGAAACGACACTGCCAGAAGTATTCCTGTTGTTTTCTCCTCAGCATCAACTGACTGCGTAAGAAAGCTGCTGTACAGATATGAATTTTAATTTCTAATTAAGTAGTCAACTGTGCTCTGAAAACACTGGAAAACTGCTAACCTTTTATTAGTATTTCTTCTCCTTTTACCAGACCTTTAATTTTTCCAACATGTAAATCAATACCATTTTCCTTTACTCCTGCAAGTTAATGAAGCAGCAGGAAATGGAGACAGGGAGGTTTCACCCAGGGCCACAAAAAGGACTCACACAAGTGTGGGATTAAAAGGTAGCCCACACTCATTCTACATGTTACCTTTCCAGTATGTGAATGATTGCTTTCAAATGTTAAGTCAGGATGTATTGTTAATAACATTACAGATTATTTCTGTGCCCATGTAGGGTGAAAGTATCCTGCATGTATATGTTCTGTTTGCTGATGGAAATGGATCATATTTGAAGCTTGCAGATGCTGAAGCTACATGCTGATGCTCTGCTTGGGTGGCTATCACCCGTTTTATTCATAAGGTCATCCTGGGAAGGACATTTCACCCACCTGGTGCTATAGAAGCCTGAAGTGAGAAATAATCTCAGTCCCTTATACTTTTTGTTAGCTGCAGTTCATTCTCTATTCTTGGGTTTATGTTTCTCCCCTCAGCATTGCACTGTGTTCAGTACACCCTGTACACTAACTTTGAAATCCCAGTATCTCCAGTAGTGCTATCACTATAGGTAAGGCAGCCCAGATACATGATTTAATGCAAATGACACTTCTTGCACTAGTCTTGCCTTATGTCATGAAGATGCTGAAAGACAGTGGCATCTCAAAGCTTTGGAGGCTGCAAAGCAGAAGAGGGGCTTAAATGCCATTTTTGTCCTGTTATTGGTCCATTCATGTCCTCCTTCTCGGATCCCAGCTCTGGGACAATAAATGGGGCAGGCCTACAAATGGCCAGACTGGCAAGGTTGTCGACTGCTAAATTGCTTCTTTGTCACTGCACTGATGGTGTTTAAGATTTTAATTTGCTAGGAGGGTGAATCTTGTGTCCTGACTCAGATACCTGCAAGTAACTCTAGGCTCTTCCTAAAATCAGTGGGGAGAGCGTTGAGAGGTGCTTCACCTCACCCTGAGTTAGGTGCTGGAAGAAGGTGAGCTGAATTGCCCTTGCTGTCTCCCTATAGGATAAGCCTTTTTGACTGGTTCAGACTTGGACAGCTGATTCTTTTGCTATGGCACACGAAAACCAAAGACTTTCACGTCGAAGAGACAGAGCACTGAGAAACCAGATCCCATGCATATGCAACCAAGATTTTTACCGCAAAGCAGTTTCACAAGCACAATGGCACCTCTGCAACTGAAGTTGATGGGATAGCTCACAAAATAAAGATGTTCACATTTGTCAGTGACTAGAGAATAAATCCCTATTCAAGCAATTACGCACTGGTTTGGTTTCAAAGCAATCTTAGCCCATTAAAGAAAAATGCCTATTTAAAGTATGCTGGCTTTGTATTTAACAGATTGATTATCACCGTTGCTGTATGCCAAGCACACCCACACAAAGGAAGTTCACTTTGAAAACTGCCTAACTGCAGATTTGCCCATCAGACCAGAACAGCCTTGGGTATATAATAATAATTTCTTGCTTAATTACGTGTTTACTCAGGACATTTAGAGATATTCTGGTCTTCTGAGTGAATGAGAACATTTGAAGAGCAGCAGCTCGCTCTCTCAGCCAGCGTGGAGGTGTCAAAATGCTGAGGCTGCTGCTCTATGCCAGCATGCCCCAGCTGCCCAGTGGCAGGCACTGTGTGGGAACAGGCAGTAGGTGACCTCGAGACCCCTTGGCGAGGTAGAGGTGGCACCAGCTTTCTCAGGAGCACCCCTGTGATAGCAGGAGCTGAAATTTTGCTGTCACCTCTGGTTTTGTCCTACCTCTTCATGGTAGGAACCTACCTAGAAAGTTTGTCCTGCTGTCCTTAAACAAGGACCTGAGACTTTGGCACATCAAGTGATGGCTGTGGGTACGTGTAACCGGACGGGTGTTTTCTTGGGTGCGTTAGGCAGAGTGGCACATGGCAGAGGTAGGAAAACCATGCACCACCAGCACAGACGGGTAGCCAGACCTTGCTTGAGGTCAAAGTTGAGGTCCTGCTGTTTCTCCCAGGTAGGTTTGCCTCGAGTGGCTTGTGCATGTAGCTGTGCTCAGAGCTTGGGCTGGGAAACCCCTCCCATCCTCTTCTCCTTGTGTGCTGACTAGGCATCATAGGCCTTTGTGGAACATTTCCTGAACTCTTGTCACCTCAGCAGCATTTGTCTCCCCCTGTCTTGACCCTCCCCAGACATCCTCCGACACTTTCCACGAGGAAGCTGAATTTCAGTTCAAATCCTGATCCCATTAACAGCAGTCAATCTGCTCAGAGCAGGTGACTGGAAACTCAGCCAGGAGTCCAACAGTGAAGTGATCCTTGGGTATCTGAAGAGTAGACTGAACTAGTTGATGTACTTAGTGTCTCCACAGCCTTTGTTGCATGAACAGAGGTATTTCTCCTGGGAAAAGGACTTTCCCCAGCTTGAGAGAACCGGTTTTGCGCTGACCTGGGTAGAAAATAAGCTGCTGAAAATGTTAACTGGGAACAGTCCTCTTTTGATTGCCCTGCCCTGCTTTTCCGTAAGGCTTATGGGTGGCTTGTTTGGAGGCTTCCCATGGTTTTAGTCCGGCACATGGGACCAGGGCAAAGCCTATCTAGGAAGAGACTAGGACAAGATGAAGAATTGGGCCTTTTGAGTCTCACCGCAGCCTTTTTTTTGAGAGGAGACTATATAATGCAAAGTCTTTAAAACTGAGGTTCATGCATCACAGCAGTGTTGATAAGGATTGGGAGGAAAAACATTCATAGGATTATTTGGCAGGTCTGCTAATTAATGCAGGGGGGGACAGCAACCCCCACCGAGAAACATGTGCTAGAGCTTTCTAGTGTGATCTACAGGCCTGTTTTCTTTATCTCCTTTTTTGTTTTATTTCCTATTTCAAAAGAAGTCATCCTTCACTCCGTGGTTATGAAAACAGGACATTGCAACAACCAAGCCAGTTTCTGCCAGAAGAGGATTTCGGAGGTTCAGGGATTCAGCGAGACCCAGGACACTGTGGGCTCCTTTCAAGCCTTATAAAAAGTGACAAAAAGCCAATTGGCCATTGTCACCCTGACACAATGATCGCAGCCTTAGAGATGTAACGATAATGTCAGAAAACCTTAGCAATCAATGTGTTTATGAATCACCCTCGGGATCAGCATTATTTATATCCATTGCTTAAGTACGTCATGCAAAAAATTTCCCTTATATTATGAAATAGATCATTTATAATGTAATTGGATACATACCTTGTGCTGCTTCAGCTCCAGGCAGTACACAGTTTGAGCTACCAAATCAATACAAGACATTCTTGGGACAATTTAAGCGTGTCTGTACAAGGAGGTTGAACCAATTTCACTGCAGTTTTGTCTAATCCAAGTAAGCAAAATCAGCACAGACTTCACAGGGGTCCAAACCACTCTGTGGGCACAGCTGCTTGAGCTGCATTTTGTAGAGGAGTGTTCTGTTCTGGGGAACAAACTCATCAGTAGGAAGTAGGGTGGAAATCTCAGCTTGTTTTGCCTCTGTTGCTAATTTATCCGGACAAAAAATGATGTGCTTTTACCAGAAACGTTTTGTGTCTGTTTTTAATTTTAATTTTTTTTTTTTTTTTACATTTCACATTTATAGTTTAACAGCACCCGTTCGCCCTCCCCAATTGAGTGTTGCCACATGACCCCCTGGAGTAGAAAGGTACTGGAAAAACAAGCAATCCTCAACTAACAGCCCTGTCCCACTCTTCTCCTTTCCAGATCCTAACCCTTCCTCTTGCTTGCTTTTCACTTGCTAACTTTACTGCGCTAAAAGAAGCCTTTTCTGTTTTTCTCATGGTAGTAAGACACAATAATGACTTTTTTTTTTTTCTTCGCTTCTTTCATTCTTCACCTTGGATGGGTTTCAGGAGCTCGTGGCCACGAGGCCACCTCCTCCTATCGCCTCCTTTAAAAGGCCTGAACCGGGACAGACTCAATAGCATTAGCGATTGCATTTCATTCTCTTGCAATGTTCTCGCCAAACCGCCCCTTTTCTTCTTTTTTTTTTCCCCCTGAATGGTAAGAAATTGTTCGGGCAATGCCAGCGCGACAACGGGTATTTATTCTCTGGCCATTTGGTGATGCCACTGTTTGGAGAGGAGGAGCTCTGGCAGCCAGGGTCACTTTGCCCGCTTTGTCCAGCGCTTCATTGTCATCCAGGGGAGGAATCAGCAACAAATGCAGCCTCTGTGTGTGTGTGTCTGTGTGTCTGTGTGTCCGTGCGTGTGTGCAAGGGTTGTTGTGGGTTTTTTTGGTTTTTTTGTTTTGCATGCATGCATCAAACTTTTGAGGAGGGGGGGAGAGTTACCTAGGAAACAAAGTCTTTTGTGCCTGAAGTTTATATGAGCCATTCACGTCTGCCGGGGATCGGCACAAAAGCTGCAGGCGGAGGGAAGGCTGCGATGTTGGACTGAAATCCTACGTGGGGAAAAAGGGGGTTTTCTGCGGGTGGGAGGAGGAGGCGACGTGCGTTGTCTCGGGTCTGGGGGTACCGCAGGAGGTGCCGCTGGCGAGGAGGTAAGTGCGTGCCCCCCCAACAGTTTAAACAGTAGCTGCTGAGTTAAGATCTGAAATGCTTTTGGAGCCGGGGCGTAAATGCTGTTTGGCAAGCCTGAGACGGTTAATTCCCCCCGGGATTTGTGAGGAGCCTGGGCGGAGGAATGGCAGGAGTACAATGGCAGCCCGGGTGCGATCCTGCCGGTCTTCAGCACCCGCCTGCCCAACGCCCTGCCAAGGAGCTGGAGAGCAATGTTTTAGCTTCACCGTGTTTGCTACCGAAACTAAAACTGGCAAATGAAGTGTAAACAGCAGGCGTGAGGGGGAAGGCTGGTAGTTAAGCAGCTGGGAATTCGGGACTGAAGAGAAAGCTGGCCTGAAAGGGATTGCACTTCGTTTTTAAAAAATGGGAGGCAGACGGACGGCCTGGGCTGGTCGAAGAGTTGTCACGGCTGATAGAAGAATGTATTAGTGGAAAAAGGGAGGGAAATTAGGCAGAAAAAGGTAAGTGTTTCTCCTCTCCGTCCCTTCCAAACAAAACAGAAACTTTTCTTTTTTTGCAAACAAAGAGACCCCCAAACCCAAATTGGTAGCCAGCACCACACAAAAATGCACTTAATTTATTTCTCTTTTACCAGATGAAATTATAGCAGCTTTGCAAGCCAGGGGGTTGTTGGGGGGATTTGTTATTTCTTCCAAAAGACGACAAACCATCTGTGTTTCTTCCACGCAGTTTACTTTTCTCTCTGTTTCTTTATCTTCCATGTCTAGCGCTTCTCGTAGCATGCTGTAAGAAGGTGCATGGTTTTTAAATAACTCTTTGAATGTCTCCTGGTGGTGGCTACTCTTCTCTTTGGCCTCTGTCCCCTGCCCTGTCACCGTTAACGCCTGCCGCTTCCCACCGCGTAGCTGCTGGGGGGCTGTAACCCTGCTCACGGTCCGAGTTTGTACAAAACAAAATGCAAATGGTTTTCTGAAGTACAGAGGGGGTGTTCTTTAAAACTGGGGGCCTTCTGATGCTTGTCCTCAAATGAATGGTTTTACGGGGCCGGTCCTCACGTAGCAATCAGCGGACTCGGGTGTTCAAAAGGTTGCAGATGCAAATGAGGGCCCGCGTGTCTAACGCTGATGGTAATTGAGGGCACGCTTGCCACAGCTACCCACGGATGCGGGACGTGCCCCTTCTGATGGAGGAGATGTCCTGTAAATGTCACTGTGAATACGCTGACTTGTTTCCGGTACGTTGAGGTATTTTTCTCCTATTAGCAGGATGTTATTTTTCCACTGGAGAGTAGCTCGTGCTGTGTGACTTAGCTAGAGCGGTCCCTCCTTGCATCCCTGTAATTGATTTCTGATCTGTGTGTCTGCTTTGTTTCAAAATTAGCCTCGTGTGCCTGAGTGGGAGACACTGATTTTGAATGTATTCATTTGCAGTCCCATCCACCAGAGGACGAAGATACAGATGTCATGTTAGGGCAGAGGCCGAAAAATCCAATACATAATATCCCTTCTACACTGGATAAACAAACCAATTGGAGTAAAGCACTACCTCTCCCAACTCCAGAGGAGAAAATGAAACAAGATGCCCAAGTGATTTCTTCTTGCATTATCCCCATCAATGTCACTGGTACAAATCTCTTCTATTTCTTTTTGTATTTATTGCATGGTTCAAGGGAGGTCAAGTACTTATTTTGTTTAATTTATTTGAAGTCACAGGATTGTGCAGTCTGGGGTCAAAGACCCTAGCTCGAGGATTTAGTTTCTGGAAGACAGTGGGCTAAATTCATCCCTCATGCGTGACCATTGGAGTCACTGAAGCCGCATCTAGGATTAATTTAGCCCATATTTTCGGAGTCATGTTCTACAGTATAACATAACACTGGTTCCCTGTCTAAACAATGTACTTCTGTTGTGTATGTAACCTACAGTCTGTATTTACAAAGACCTCAAATAACTTTTTGAATGTAGCTGACTGAAATAATGCAGAAAGCCGCCAAAATTAATCATATGATTATCATGTGTAGCAGGAGAAGAGAAACTAGAGAATGTAGGCTACTATTTGCAGAGCTTTAAACATGCAAGGCATGACTGTGTAGCATGCAAGCCATCGCTCTGAGATCTCTTTACATGCAGCTATGCTGAAGGTATAGTAATGGCATTTTCTCTTATTTCTATAACATTTGCATACATTTGACTAGATTTATTTGAAGGAGAATTTGTTTATAGAAGCAGCAGGTATTTCACTTATTAAATGTGATAGATGACTTATTTCCAGAATCAGAAATCAGGCTGTTTTTCTCTTTCTCTTTTTCTCTTTCTCTCCTTCCAGAGGGCTATGGTAAACATAAAGTTGATCTGGCTTTTCCTCAATAATATTTCACACCAAGTTTTGAATAATGTAAGAGCATAAAGTGGGCTGATTTCCACGATTATAGAATTGAATATAAACTATCAGGAAAAAAGCAGGGAGTTTTCAGTTAGCCTTCATTCCCCAGAGAAAACGTTTATATTTCATTCTATTTTCCCAGTAACTGGGGGGCCGGGGGGGGAGGTCACAGCCCCTCATATCCCATTGCTCTTTCCCTTGTCTATCAGCGGTGTCCAACCTTCCCTCAGGACAGGCTGTGGGGTTCACCATGGTGCTGGGGAGGGCTGTGTGCCCACAGTCCAGCTTCAGCCTCCCAACCGAGGGGCTCTGAGTTTTTTGGGCTTGCAGCACATCTGTCCAACAGTCTCATGGTGACAAGTCCCCATCTGCTCCACCATCAGCTGCATGAATCCTCCCGGTGACGGCTACATGGTCCCGGTTGCCCTCCACCTCGGCAGTGGAGGTGACACTGCACTGTGCTGCCAGCTCTGCCCACCCGGGGAGGTGGCAGCCAGGAGCGGGTGTCCCTGCCACTGGGATGGTGCTTCTGGCCAGCTGAGGCCCCATGGAAAGTGGCCGGCTGGTAGAGCTTCCTGCATAGACCTTGCCAAGCTGGAGGTTGGGAGCAGCTGGTCAAGGTCACAAGGTTGGGCACTGCCGATAGAAATCCCCATGGAAAGTCATAGATAGTGTGGCCCATCTCCATGAGGTAGAGCTGGTGTTAAAATGATGCTCTTCCTAGATTCAACATAGGACCCTAGCTGCTGGTGTAGGCTTTCTGACATGACTGGTGTCACCTCATGCAGTTCAGAGGAGAGTTAGGTTCTGGGACCAATGTTAACTTTTCCAGTAATAGCCATTTTTGCCTAGACTCCACCTGCCATACATTGGAACCAAATTTCCACTGATCAGTTTTACAGATCAAGAATGGTATGTAATCTTCTGGATGTTTATGTGTATCATTCTCATTAGCACTAATGGGAATAATTTGTATGCGTCACGGAGAGGATATACCCTCTTCCACTTTCCTCTCGGAGATGACCCCCGTGCATCTGGCGCACAGAGCATGTTTGGCTAACTCACAGTTGCTGGAAAACCAGCAATGATGCTGATTGATTTTTTTGTTTCCAAGAGTTTGCTTTCGGTTCTCTGTTTTTTTGTTTTTTAAGCTTCTCCCAACCCTGAGAAATGTTCACTTTTTTGAAAATGACTGTTGTTGGAGTTTATGGCACTTTTGTTCCTTATTAAAGAAAGTTCTTCCTCTGCTTATTCCAGGGGCATTGGTGGTTACAGGACATCTGTCTGAAGCCTCTATTTCACTGTAGTAGATTTCAAGAAGAACTTTTACAAGAAAGTTACTTTTTAATGTTTTACATTGTTATGTAGTGTAATATGTATGTGTATGTCTGTGTATAATTATGTTTCCTATAATTATACGCTATTAAAATAGAGCTTCTTATCAGGATTCTTTTTTTTGTTTTGTTTTCCTTTTGTTTGGTTTAGTTTGTTTGTTTTTCTTAAGATTACAAACCACTGTACCAGCAATCCTTATGTTAGTGTTTTTATGGACCTGGCACATTTTTTTCCAACCTGTCCTATGTCAACTTTAGAGAGCATTGGTGTACAGTTGTGCGAAAAGCCAGCACAGATGGGCACTGGTCCTGTGGTGGGCCTCCTTTTAACTTTATTTTGACAACACAGTGTAATAAACAAAGTGAAAGACACCTCCCTGTGTTAATGCTATGGAACATAAAGAAAATGAGGAATTCCTGCCTATTCTGTGTTATCATGGTCATAAATATGGGTGCCTGTGAACTTGGGCTCCTAAATCCAAATTGAGGATTTTGACTGACTGCATGACCTGATTCTCAGAGCGGACTCCCAAGTATCCCACCATGTGCTGAGCACTTGGGAAAATCAGGCCACTTACTGATGCACACAAATAAATACCAGCTACCCGTTTCTGTCACCCTTGGCCATATATGATCATCATGAAGAATGCTCTCTAAACTCACATGGGGACTTGACCCCATTTTAGCTGTCTCCTTCCTTTTGAAATTTAGCCCCCTTGGTATATTGGTCTCCTAAGAAGTGCCCAACTACTGCAGTATGGTGTTATAACCTTAAATTGTTTTCTTACGCTTAGTTGCTTAAAATAAGTAAGGCTATAGCTGAACAGATTACTCTTTGCAGACAAGTTACTGTCATTGTCGCTGTGACAGATGGATAAATAGCTATAAGAAAGATGCCCTGTTACCAAGAGCTCTCAACTCTATTTTTCTTCCTGATTTTCTTTTCTTTTCTTTTTTTTCTTTTTTTTTTTTTCACTCCTTCTGTTATTTTTGGCAGACCAGGCTGCTGAGGGGGAGCTGGAATTAGATGTAAAACTGTGATATACTGTGATATAATTTACATAAGAGCTACATAAGGGCTCCCTTATGTTTATTCACAGGCTTAATCCAAGCTCACATACCTCCACTGTGTTCCAGCCATGAAAATTTGTTTACTATTTCTAAAGGCTAATGAGACCTATTTATGGGTTGCAGGAGTTGGTTTTGACAGAGAGGCTAGTATACGCTGCTCTCTTGTTCATTCACAATCTGTACTACAGCGGAGACGAAAGTTGAGGAGGAGGAAAACCATCTCTGGCATCCCCAGAAGAGTGCAACAAGAAATAGGTGTAGTATAAATACAAATCTTCCGTAGATAGCTTTCTAACCAACTTAAATTGCAGATATGAGCTGGTAGCCAGCCTTCCAAAGAAACAAAACCTCGGAAGTGTAAATGCTTGTGGAGTTTGGGAATGATGTGGTTTGGTTTTTTTGATTTACTACAGTAAGCAAAGCTATATTACTCCATATGGCCTTGACGGACGGGGGGCCTTACCGAGTAATATAGATGTACGTGTTCAGCTCTTATCGTGTAAATGTTAATCAGTTCTTTTTTTTTTTTCCCATTTTATTTCTGTTATGAACCCATAGTTACGTGCATAAAAAGTAACTAGATTAAGTGAAAGTTTTTTCTTGCGTGAGGGGAGCTTAAGGTAAAAGAACTGACAGATGTTGCTCAGAAGAGTGATGATGAGCTGTCACAACAGCCAGATAACTCACTCAGATGAGCAATTGTATATCCTCCTTAGAGACAGCTGCTGGTACCCTATGGGAAACTTTGCTAAATGTTCCTTTTATTTGTCACGCTTGTCCTTGATTCCTTCCTTTCATTCTTTATTGCCAAGGATATTTGCCCGAAATTGAGTGTCTTACTTCACTTCTTGTCCCAGGTAAATTAGGAGCAACTCTGTTGAGGGCAAATCCAGGGTAAAATTGGTTTTAACCCAAAACAAAACTAACAGGATCGTTATTTCTTAATGTTCATCTGCACCTGAAGATGGCTCTGGCATCTCGGTCCATTGCTGTGAAACTTGATGGGAAACAGAAGGAACGTGTTTATCACAGGGAATAAGCAACCAGAGAACCTATGAAAGAAAGATCCTGTTGCCTTGCAAATATTCTTGGTAGTAAAGAAGCAGATAATGGAAATTCTGAACAGACAGGTAGTCAAAATAGAATCATTTTTAGAAGCTCAGGGAGTGTTTTGTCCAGCAGCCGCTCCTGAAAACTGCCTTTAACTAGTTGGAATAGAGGGACAAAAACTGAAAACTTAATATTTATCTTAATATTTACCACAGCAAGATCAGCTCCATGTGGGATCACGTTGCAGAAATAGGAGAACTGAGATCACATTGCAGGACTAGGAGAATTTCCCCACCTCACTGGGCTGAGGTCTGTCTTACGTAGGCTCTTTGTAGCACAGTTAGATTTGGTCCAATGCTCAGCCAGATTAAAAGCAGAAAGAATCCAGCAGATAATGCTTCTTGGGTTGCTCCGCGGGTCGTCTCGCGCCGGGAAGCGTGGTGGAGCTGTCTCCCACTCACCCGGCTTTCCGTGTGTCCTAGATTCCGATGAGTCGCCGGTGGCGAGAGAGCGCAATGTGATTGTGCACGCGAACCCGGACTTCTCCAGCTCCAGCAGCAGGAGGTCGGGCACCCGGGACTCGGAGTGCCAGACGGAAGAAATCCTGATCGCCGCTCCTTCCCGGCGGCGGATCCGCGCCCAGAGGGGGCAGAGCGTCGTCGCCTCCCTCTCCCACTCCGCCGGCAACATCTTGGTGCTGGCGGACAACGGGGATGCCGTCTTCGCTACTGCTGTCAGCAACCGCATCCGCTCACGCAGCCTTCCTCGTGAAGGTGCCCGGGCCAGCGAGGGCCACCAGGATGCCACCACCAAGAATGCAGGGTATGAGGCAGAGCGCTTCCTAGCCGGCCAAGAGAGGATCCCGAAAAAGGGGAAGGAGGTCTTGAGCAAGCAGGGTTCACAAGAGTGCCAGCCCATCGGTTTGACTTGCCCTCAGCACCTGCACAGCCCCGAACACAGCATCGGAGAGAGGGGGAGGTCGCGGCTGTCAAGGATGGCTGATTCGGGCAGCTGCGAGATTTCGTCCAACTCGGACACTTTCGGGAGCCCCATTCACTCTATCTCCACGGCAGGAGTCCTGCTCAGCAGTCACATGGACCAGAAAGATGACCACCAGTCCTCCAGTGGCAACTGGAGCGGGAGCAGCTCCACGTGTCCCTCCCAGACGTCCGAAACCATTCCTCCTGCTGCCTCTCCTCCACTGACGGGCTCTTCACACTGTGACTCCGAGCTGTCTCTCAACACCGCTCCCAACGCCAACGAGGACTCCAGTGTCTTCATCACGGAGCAGTTTGGTGACCACGCGGACAAGGTCAGGGGCCACAGGGCGAGCTCCTTCACCTCCACCGTGGCGGATTTACTGGATGACCCCAACAACAGCAACACGAGCGACAGCGAGTGGAACTACTTGCACCATCACCACGACGCCTCCTGTCGCCAGGACTTCAGCCCCGAGCGCCCAAAGGCCGACAGCCTGGGATGCCCCAGCTTCACCAGCATGGCCACCTACGACAGCTTCCTCGAAAAGAGCCCCTCTGACAAGGCAGACACTAGCTCCCACTTTTCCGTGGATACCGAAGGATACTATACCTCCATGCACTTTGATTGCGGTCTCAAGGGTAATAAAAGCTATATTTGCAACTATGCAGCCGCGGGCTCCGAGAGCGGCCAGACCGGGAGCATGGCCTCCAGCCTGGCTGACTGCGCCTGGCAGGAGTGCGTGGGCCACAGGAGGCAGGGACGGCAGAGCATCTCGCTGAAGAAACCAAAGGCCAAGCCAGCCCCACCAAAACGCAGCTCGTCTTTGAGGAAATCGGAGGGCAGCACCGACCTTCCCGACAAGAAAGAACCAAAGATCGGCAGCGGGCAGCACGTCTCTCACACCGCCAGGGAGATGAAGCTGCCCCTGGAGTTTTCAAACACACCTTCCCGAGTGGAAGGTCCCAACCTGCCGGCCAAGCAGGAGCTCCCCTGGTCGAGCCAGGGGGATGGCGGGTT
The DNA here is from genome assembly GCF_001431845.1 of Calidris pugnax. NCBI lineage: Eukaryota > Metazoa > Chordata > Aves > Charadriiformes > Scolopacidae > Calidris > Calidris pugnax. The sequence goes on from NW_015091257.1 coordinate 13,738,881, forward strand.
AAAGGACACTCCCTTCGACACCGCCGATATCCCCTCCTTTAAAGATGAAGGTGCTGAACAACCTCACTATGCAGACCTCTGGCTTCTGAACGACTTGAAATCCAGCGATCCTTACAGGTCCTTGTCCAATTCAAGCACCGCTACGGGTACTACAGTCATCGAGTGCATCAAGTCACCAGAGAGCTCCGAATCTCAGACGTCCCAGTCTGGGTCCCGAGCCACCACTCCATCCCTCCCCTCCGTCGATAACGAGTTTAAGCTGGCCTCCCCCGAGAAGCTGGCAGGGTTAGCCTCCCCCTCCAGCGGGTACTCCAGCCAGTCGGAGACCCCCACCTCTTCTTTTCCCACCGCTTTCTTTTCGGGACCCTTGTCTCCCGGGGGGAGCAAGAGGAAGCCCAAGGTACCCGAGAGGAAGTCCTCGCTGCAGCAGCCGCTCCCCAAGGACGGCACCGCCTCGGTGAGCAAAGACCTCGAGCTTCCCATTATACCTCCTACTCACCTCGACCTAAGTGCTCTTCACAACGTCTTGAGCAAGCCCTTCGCTCACAGGCACCAGCTGCACGCCCTCGGCCACGGCAAGCAGAGCGCCGTCGGGGAAGCCCTGCATCCCAGCCCTCCCTCTGCCCTCGCCATCACCCCCTCCGTTCTCAAGTCTGTCCACCTGCGGGCCGTCAGCAAGCCTGAAGGAGGGAAGCAGAAAGGCAGCACCCCAGACCTGCTCTGCATACAGGAGGCCGCCTTGATGGCCACCGACGTTTCTCCGGGCAAAATGAGGCCGCTCTTAGCTAAGAAACCAGTGTCGCGCCAGTACTCCACGGAGGAGGCCATAATGTCCTACATGGATGCTTCCCGGGCAGAAGCGGGGCCCGGGAAGCCACCTTTAGAGAAAAGCTCCTCTTTCAGCGGGCAGAACAGCTGCGAGAGAGAAGCTCTAGCTTCAGCCAGCATGGGGCTGGTTGAAACCAAACCCGGGAAGGACCAAGCACACCTGGCCGCCGAGCCCTTGCCGGAAAGCGCCCCGAATCAGACGTGTGCCATCTCCGTGGAGGGGTTTCAGAAGGGCTCGGCGGACAACGAGGAAGGGAAGAAAGCCAGCCAGGGAGCAGAAACGGAGCAGGACCTTCAGCAAGCGCAGGCTCAGCCTGAGCTCTCGGCCGGCAGCGAGGGGAGGCTGGGAGCCGGACCTGCGGGTGAAAGCCCAGGTCAGGCCGAGGGGGCGGCTGGCAGCCATCAGCTTAAGCACCAACCCGACCTAATCCACCACGTGCCTGGGAGCGTCAGCTACGAAGCGGAGATGATGGCAGCAGCGAGCTCACCCGGCGGAGCGAGCTGCAAGCAGGAAAACGACGTCGCATCAGGTATCCCAACCAAAAGTGCCTCGGATGACGGCAGGGCAGAGGAGACAGCGGGCGGCGCGGAGGAGCCTTCGCTGAAAGGTCAGTTGTGAACCCTTTCTGTGCTATACCTGACCCTGTGGCCTCAGGCGTGACCGATGGTGGAGTCAAAAAGCAGGCTGGAGCTGCAAATCGCCACGTCTCTGTAGGTTTAACTACAAAGTGCCCCCCCCCCCCAGCCAGGCAGCCCAAAGATATTTTATGCTTTTTCAATGCATTCAAAGTGTATTTCTCTGATGTTTATGTCCTCCCTTGTGCAGCGTTTCAGATGAAAAGAGAAAAGGGAGGAGCGTTAGCCCTGGGTAGAGAGGAGCTGTGTTACCACAGCCCCACAGTAAACGGCAGATCACAGAATCACAGAATCACAGAATACATAGTAAACGGGAGATCCTGGGTTTGGTCCCTAGCATTGCCCCCATTATGGGCTCCAACGTGCAATGTACGTGATGTTTAGGTTAGAGGATAAAGTCTGTATGATGGTACCACCCACTCAGTTGTGAACCAACCTGGTGTTGCGAAGGGTGGTGGGGTCTTGACTCACGGTGTGGCCTCTTTCCTTGTTCAAGAGTCCTCTCCAAGCGACGACTCCATCGTGTCTCCGCTGAGCGAGGAGCTGCAGGCTGATGCTGAGGATGTCTTTGTGTCTCCAAACAAACCCCGCACTACCGAGGATCTGTTTGCAGTCATTCACAGGTGACCTAACCTCGCAGCAACGGGGAATGGTAACGTGCACCCCTGCACAGTTGCCCACTAACAAGAGCCGCAGGATGGTTATTTGATGGTTAAGTCTTGTCCTGAAACTACCTTCTTTATTGAATTTAGTTTTCTAAAAGGCAGCTTTTAAAAGGTGCTTTATTACGGTCTGGTGTGCACTCCATGAGTATCTCCATGGCATGTGTAGGATGCTTTACAGATAACAACATCAGGCCATTCTCTTTAACAAATGTGTCTCTCCAGATAAAACTAGCAAAGTGGTTCTTGCCTTCTGCACACCAGCTCTATTCTGGTGAGTGAGTCATTGTAGCGAGAATGATGAAAAAGCATCTCTACAATTTTAGAATATTATGAATTCAGCTGAAATTTGAGATCACAACTGAAATTACAGATTTCTGATATTGAACAGGTTATGCTGAGTATTATTATTGCCTAAGACCACCCCAGAAGGCCAAACGTATCCTGGGCTGCCTTAAAAGAAGCATGGCCAGCAGGTCGAGGGAGGTGATTCTGCCCCTCTACTCTGCTCTGGTGAGACCCCACCTGGAGTACTGCATCCAGCTCTGGGGCCCCCAACATAAGGACATGGACCTGTTGGAGCACGTCCAAAGGAGGGCCACAAAGATAATCAGAGGGCTGGAGCACCTCTCCTATGAAGACAGGCTGAGAGATTTGGGATTGTTCAGCCTGAAGAAGTCTCCAGGGAGACCTTATAGCAGCCTTCCAGTACCTGAAGGGGCCTTAAAGAAAGATGGGGACAGACTTTTTAGCAGAGCCTAAAGTGAGAGGACAAGAGAGAATGGCTTTAAACCAGAAGAGGAAAGATTTAGACTAGATATAAGGAAGAAATTTTTTACGCTGAGGGTGGTGAAACACTGGCATAAATTGCCCAGAGAGGTGGTAGAATCCCCCGCCCATGGAAACATTCAAGGTCAGGTTGGATGGGGCTCTGAGCAGCCTGATCTAGTTGAAGATGTCCCTGCTCATTGCAGGGGAAGGTGAACTAGCTGACCTTTAAAAGTCCCTTCCAACCCAAACTGTTCTATGATTCTAAGACTCTGTATGCATTGTCGTCTTTATAAAGAGCTGATTGTGCATATATTGTTTTAGAAGAACTGGCTGAGGCTGAGGGACTGTGTGGCTCACTGCCTCATTCATTGCACAAGAGCTATCGTGGCTTAAAGTGCTGTTAGTCACTGCTAGCTTCCAGTATTTGATAGAGGAATTATGAGAACTCTAGCTAATATGAAAGCATGGTCAATCTGTGAAACTCCAGACCAGCATTATGTGTTACACTACAAAGATAGTGTCTGAAGGAGTGTTCCTTTGTGTTTTCACAGATCAAAAAGGAAAGTTCTCGGGAGAAAGGATTCTGGAGACCTTTCTGTAAGAAACAGGTTGAGAGGTTCGTCTGGGACTAGCAGCCAGCCCCCCGCCAGCAGCGCGCTGCCCACCAGCAACGTGCCACCGGCCAGCAGCGTGGGCACTCCCATAAGCAGTCAGAGGTCCCCCGGGCTCATATACAGGAATGCCAAAAAGTCCAACACATCCAACGAGGAGTTTAAACTACTGCTCCTTAAGAAGGGCAGCCGGTCCGATTCCAGCTACAGGATGTCCGCCACGGAAATTCTGAAAAGTCCTATTTTGCCCAAATCTCCCGGAGAGCTGACGGCGGATGCCCCGCAAAGCCTAGAGGAGTCTCCCCCCGCGGTGAGCCCCGACGCGTTGTCCCCGCTCTCCCCCTGCTCCCCCAGGGTCAACGCGGAAGGATTCTCCTCCAAGAGCTTCCCCATGTCGGCGTCTTCGCGAGTGGGGCGGTCCCGGGCCCCCCCGGCAGCCAGCAGCAGCCGGTACAGCGTGCGGTGCCGGCTGTACAACACCCCCATGCAGGCCATCTCCGAAGGGGAGACGGAGAACTCGGACGGCAGCCCCCACGATGACCGGTCTTCTCAGAGCTCAACGTAGGGGCCGGGCTGCCGATGCCGCTCGGGCTCTGTAAGGATGTGAATATAAAGAGGCCAACGCTGTAGCAGTCAGGAAAAAAGAAAAAAAAAAGAAAAAAAAAAGAAAAAAAAAAAAAGGAAAGAAAAAAAGAAAAAAAAAAGTGTTTGTGTTTGTAAGACGCTGACGAAACAGAAGGACTACAGCTGTAGCTATTTATTAAGTTACATCTTCTAAAGTAGGGAGATACACAATGTCTGCTCTGTTTTCCTTTAGCTTCATTTGGTTTGTCCCACTCTCATTTCCGTTGTCACTGTAGATTTCAAGGCTATACACTTTCCATGGAGTTAAAACTGACTTTTGGGTTTGGTTTTTTTTTTTTTTTTCCAGAAGCTGCCCATCTAGAAACAAACAAATCCCTCACTGTAGTGCTTCCCTAGGGAAAAAAAAAAAAGAAAATGCTCTTGAGGATTGGTATTTTTCTACACTAAAATGAGCTGAAACAAAATTTAGAAGAAATTAAGAAAACATATGTAAATACCATATTTTTGATAAAAATTTGTAAATAGAATTATCAAAAAAAGCGGACACGTGGCAAACGATTTACTGCATAACAGCTTTGTTTAGAGAAGACAAAAGAAGTCAAATGTAATAACTGTATTCTGTGAATACCATTTTCATATCAAACACAAAAAGTTCACATGGCCACCGATAAACCGCGTTCGGTGCAACAAGCCTGGAGGACGACATCATTGAGCAGCGGAAAGGAGGGATTTTTCCGCCTTTAGGTGAGGAAACGGAAAGGCTGGCTCTGACGGGATTAAAGTAACCACTTGTCTTTCTAAGGCAGCTCCCGAGAAGCTAACTGGAAAGAGCAGCTGGGAGGGTTACCGTGAGGATCGGTGGGGAAGGCCAGCGTGCTGCCGGCAGAACAAAAAGTCGTGTCTGATGCAAAGCCCCAAAGGGTCCCATCCCACAGCCTCCCCCGGGCCTTGATTCTAGCAGGGATCGCTTCAGAGAGAGGAGAGATGCGAGAAGAAATAGTGCTTAACTTTCATATTCCTATTAGGCTATTGGGATGCATAACACGGTCATAACCTGGTAACTATAATAATCTTTCAACACAATTAGTTTCTGGTTCGTAAAGGAAACGAATAAATTATAAGCATGCAAGAAGCGCTTTCGATTTATCAGTAAATATCCGCGACGAGTTTTCAGTGAAGCTTTCTCTTTGTGCTGATGAGATTCATGCTACCTAAATATTTACAAAAATGACACTGTGAAAACGTAGCTGGGAAATAGGTATGTGTATGCATTATTTATATTCATTGCTGAGCTGGGAAGGGGAAAGCTCTGGTTCATCGTGCCAGCCACGTACAGTTGGGATCTTGTCTGGGTTTACCAGAAACGCAGAACAGGGTGGGGGACTGGGGTGGGGTGGGAAAGGAGACAAATCAAAGCAGCGGCTTTGATACAAATGAAGGCAGGGAAATAAAAGCTGAATTACTTGAAGTTACTTGAATTTTCTCATCTTAAAACTGCAAGAACGTGTACTTTTAAAACTTAACCCGTGAGTCGCTTTATACTTTTAATTTTTAAACAGAATAAAACCAACAGGCCTGATTCTCCTTTGGGCTTTGGGTCACCATGGTTTCCATCGATATGGCCCTGTCCGTGCTACTCGGAGAAGAGGGCCCTCTTTGTCCAAAATTGATGCAGTTGGTGTTGGTTGCAGTAAGATATGGTTTGGAGTAGAGGAAAAGTTAGTGCAGAGAAAATAGCGCGAGGAGAAACATGGTGTGCAGTGGGACAGGTCGAGTAGGATGGCAGAAAGAGCGTACTTTGATAGTAAAGAAATCGACTAAAAGCTGGCTTTAAGCATAAGTAAAGGATAGGGAAGCGGGATGTGTGAAATGGGTTTTTACTAGGTTTTTTTTTTTTCCTTTTAATCATGTAACACATAAAGCTGAGAGTTTCTAAAAGCGGGCAGAGCATGTTTTAAAGAGGAAGGTTCTACCTAAAACTGTTACGATTTTAAAGAGTCTGAGCAAGTCAGAATGGTTTTAAAAATCCCCAGTGTTATTCCCCATAAGGTTCACGTCTGATTTCGTCTAGGGCTTACCACAAGAAATATATAATTCAGGGTTTCCTACCGTCCCCCTGTGTAGCCTGGTTGTGTTTGGTGTGCAAGGTAGAGTCGCTGTGCGTGTGGTACGTGTGTTGGGAAGAGGGGTGGTCCATCGGCTGAAGGGCTGCAAATTCAGGAAGTCTGAACAGTCTAAAAGTCTAAAACAGTTTTCAAAAAGTTAATGGGAGCAACAACAAGGAAACAAAAGGCTAATCGCATTAGTAGGTTCGTTAAAAGTCTGATCACAAGTGAAGTGAATGAGTGAGAATGTTTTAAGAGGAAATGATTAGTGTGTAACAAACCACTTTCAGGAGAACATGAGTAAAGGAAGTTTAGATATTGGGGAGAAAATCCTTAGTTTGTCATCTTCAGTCATTTTCCTTAAAAATTTTAGCAGGAGCACTTTTACAATAGGTTTAATAGTCCTGAATTATCAGTCAAAACTGTAAAGAGAATACAGCTGAATTGACTTTGATGATAATCACTTTTCATTACCAATCAATGATTTCGTGGGGACCATAAATAAATATATACACACTAAAAAAAAATTTTGACTGGAATGGTGAGGCAATACATCATGTACGAAATGGCCACAGAACAATCCCACAAAAATACAGTCTTTCTTCTTTTGTTTCATTTCTTAGTTTATATCTAGCAGAGTGAAACCCAAATAAAGACAGATTCTAAATCCACTATGAAGAAAAGAGTTCATAACAAACGTGAGTGAGAGGAAAACGAGTGGCAGGAACCCCTGTAGCGTTCCAGGTGCCATCAAGGCACCAGAGGACAAGCTGCAGAGCGAAGGGAGCATCACTCACCTCTAGAGACAGGGTACAGTACATGCATCAGGTAACTGCTGAACCGTCATTTCAACCTACTGTTCCGTTGTTTGCACTGATGTTATGGAACTTATTTCTGAAGTTATACAGCTGTGTATTCTGAAAAACAACATTTTCCCCCTTTTTTTTTCTTTTTTTTTTTTTTTGTTTTGTTGTGGCAGCATAGAGGACATGGAATAGTTGTAGCAAATAAAGCATATGTTTGCTTTTGCCAAAGGTCAGTGATTGAGTGCATTTGCTGCAATGGTGGCAGATAGAGAAATACTGTAGGTTATGACTTAAAGAATTTAAAAAAAAAAAAATTAAGAAGGTTACAGTGTAACTATTTTGGTACTAGCACCAGTTCATGCTGGCAGAAAAGACAATGGTTTATGGACTTGCATCCATTTTGTATTTTTGTAATATTTGTAAATATGAACTTTTTAAATTGTTGCAAAGATGGTTTCTTTTGTAAAATGTTTTCAAAGTTTACATTAAATCCAAGCCTTTGTATATTTTAGAGCTGTGCAACACTTTAAGTCTTGTATTTATTTTTAGTAAAAACGGTGACAGTTTCATTGTGAACCCCTCTCAAAAAATGTGTCGGAAAAGTTTGATTACCTAGAAAGTGTGTATAGAAACTGCAAATAAACGTGACTGCAATTAAATCATACCTTCTCTTTATTTTCTTGCAATGAAATGTGAAGTCTAACCTACGGACTACAAGTGTGCTATTTCCAAAGGTAAGTCTCAGCACATTACATGTTTCAAACTATTTAATCATGTTTTCTCTTCAACTTGTTTTTTTTTATAAACTGCGTAAGGGGAAACCTATATCCAAACCGTCATTGACATTAAGTGGAATTTTCCCCACAAGTGCAATTTTTCCAGAATATAAAGACTGCTGAATTTGCCCCACATCTTCAACATGCAAGAAAAAGGTAAGAGAAAGAAAGCTGGGATAAATAATAGCGGGAAGACTGCTACTTTGTCTTCAGCTGGAAAACAAAACAAATTACACCACTTCAGACCCAAGGCATAGAGAATCCAGTGACTGAACCTTATCAGATAAAGCAAGCCGTGAGCAAAAGGCAGGCCATAAATTACAAACACAAACTCGGAAGTGCAAACACTATTTTAAAATGGTTATCAGGAGGTTGAAAAGTCAGGACATTCTGTATGGCTCTTCAGAAATTGCATACCTGCTGGAAAAGACGATGGGAAGATGCACATCATCAAGCTTTAGTTTCAGCTGTCATTTTGTCAGTAGCTTTCCAACACTGTACTTGGTATTTAAAAAACACATATGGAAAGAAAAAAAGCTCAAATGTGCTGCTATGGTGCCTTAGAGTGGAAAAAATCAGGTCTGGGGAGTGCTGCTGGGCTATCTGCAATCAAGCTTTGCAAGGATGTGAGGATTGCCCTGACGGGTGTGGTCCTAGAGTAGTCTCCAAGTGGGAATCAGTTCCTGTAACATTTGGTTTAACCAGATGGTCAGGCATTTAATGATTATGTAGATCATTTCCTGTTGGATTGTGTGCCTTTCCCAATCCAGAAATAGAGATAAGCAAGATCCGTAGGAAGAGCTTAGCCCGCAGAGGCAGGCACAAGCTGGTTTTCATCTGCCCACTGTACGCCTGTGGGGGTTTTTTTCATGCTTGGTGGAAGAGAAGATGAAACATTAAACTACATAAAATATACCCATTACAAAGTGAAATAATTGTAACTATTTACAACATTATGTAAAGACAGTGACTTCGATAAGCCTCTAAAATCTCCTCTGTAAAATCCAGGCTTCATTGTGTACCTGTGGGTAGGTATGGGTACATGGCATACCACTCTCAGGCCCTCCAGTGATAACACAAACTAGATACTATAAGTATTATTGGGTATCAATATCTAGTATACAAGCTCTTCTCAGGTTGTACTATGCTGTTTCTCAGCAAAGCATCCCACCATGCTGTGGAGATATATATAAGGAACATTTATAAGCATGCATGGGAAAAGTTATGTGTTTGGGTTGGTTTTTTTGGGAGAATAGTAAATCATGGAATCATAGAATCATCTGGGTTGGAAGGGACCTTCAAGGTCATCTAGTCCGACCCCCCCACAGTCAGCAGGGACACCCCCAACTAGACCAGGTTGCCCAGGGCCCCATGGAGTCTCACCTTGAATATCTCCAGGGATGGGGCCTCAATCACCTCCCTGGGCAACCTGTTCCAGTGCTCCACCACCCTCACAGTGAAGAATTTATTCCTAATGTCTAATCTAAATCTGCTTTTCTCCAGTTTAAAGCCATTACCCCTTGTTCTGTCATTGACAGTCTTTGTAAACAGGTTCTCCCCAGCCTTCCTGTAGGCCCCCCTACCTGAGTACTGGAAGGCCACTATTAGGTCTCCCCGGAGCCTCCTCTTCTCCAGGCTGAAGCACATGGGTGTTAAAACCTAGATGCCACATTGAAAATTTTGGCACCTTCTACCCAGAGTGAACTTCAACAGCTACCCAACGAATCTTCCTGTAGTGTTCACAAAGACTTGGCAAGTCGGGCTACACACAGAACCCCGTGGGGTCCTCCTTGAGCCAGCAAGTGGGAGGCACGTCTTAATCTCCACCTCTTGCTGGAGCTTTTAATCAGACTTAATAAGCCTGAGCCCCCCCTACCCTCACAGGTTGCTGGCCATGGGGCTGTCCTAGCAAAGGGCGGCAAGGCAAAGGGGGTGGACGTTCCCATGCCGCAGTTTTCAATTCAAGCCCCGTGTCTTGGCAGCGAGGGGCATCCAATTATCACACCAGTAAGATGAGGCGTTTGGAAGAGCCAGCTGTGCAGAGGCAGGCTGGCAGCCCCCCAGGCCCCCACAGTCCTGTGGGTATGCAGAGTGCCCAGGGACATTTGGCTGGGGATGCCTGGGAAAGCGACAGCAGCTCCAGCACTGGGTGGCCACCGGGCAGGAGAAGGAAAGGTGTTTTGGTGCCTCTCTTTGGACGTGGGGGCTGGCCAGGCCCTGGGGCAAGCGTCTTTCCTGGGAAGAGGGCGGCCAAGTTCTGGCTGGGATCCTAGCACTGATTTCTACCTACATTTCTATCGGCGCTTACTTGACAGACTTCATTTTCTACAAACTCATTTTTGGTTGTATTAATTACAATTCCCTCTTTTAATTCCCTACGTGCTGATAGAAGCATATTATTAACTGTTTTGATAGTTTCCTGGGATTAAAGTTAGGTTGATGGGTTTTTAATTACCCAGCTTGTCCCATTTGTATTTTTAACTACTGGCACATTAGAGTTCTTTTGAAACTTTTCTAGTGCCCAACATTATTGGTCATAAAAATCCTCCAAATCCTCCAATCCTCCATAAAAATCCTTACTTCTTGAATGCAAGTTATCTAGTGCTGCTGACCAAAGCTGTCTATCTTTAATTACTTCAGTATGAATGGAAGAGGTTTCACATCATATCTGTACTCCCCACAGAGAAAACGGAGGAAACGTATCTGTAAGGAATCTGTACCCTCCAACACAGGCTCAAGGTCAGGACAACAGAACAGGTAAGCAGCTAAATACAGTCTTTCCCACTAGATTCACTTGCCTTGACATTTAAACTTCCCTGGACTTGGAAAATCTGCTAAGAGAAATTTATCCTATAACAGATGCCACTATTCTCAGTGAAGTGTACTGTTTTCTTAGAAGATAAATTAAAATGCTGTGCAAAGCGGCAACGGTAGTAACGGTATTGTGGGTAGGAGTGGTAGCTCTCATGCATTTTCACTCTCAATAGGTTGCTGCCAAGGTTATTATTTTTTAACAGATTATCGAGCTCTGACACGAATACTTCTTACTATTGCCATTTCCCAAAAAAAGGCTGCAAACCATAAGCTATTTCTGACAGGAAACAAATGCCCTTACATCTTTCTTTTTAGTTCACTGCCATCTTCAGCTGGGGTGAGAGGAGAGGCAGGAACTGCTCCTTCAGTCCCAAAAAGAAGAATTAACAGAGGCCAAGGAAATGCCATTTCTTGATCAACTCATAGGTTAATTCAGACTGTTCATCCATATTACAGCAACACCCTCCATACCAAGAAGTGAGGTACTAACGAGGCAGAAAAATAAGCCTTGTTGTTAGTGGCATCTGGACAAATCTGAGAAGCCTTGCCCTCTAAGAATGGTTTTGCGATAGTTTTGATTTAATGTTAGGCTGCTCTTTTTTTTATATCACACAAAAAACATGCATCTAAAAAATAAGTGTTCATCCAATGAGTTTTCTGTGGAAATTCACACTATAGTTTTCACCGAGGCTGAGAAAATTAACTAACACGACTGAACCTGTGGCTTGGCCAGTCTGTTAACAAGCCACACTGAATCTAGATCAGGTGGCTTAGTTCTATTACAAGCCTCCAAAGCTGAAAAAATAACATCAGATAAAAACATTTTTATGAGTAAAGGACATTAAAAATCTGTAGGATCTTGGTACTCAGTTCCTAAGTGGTCAAGTTTATTTATACATTTAAAAGGCTGGCACAGGACTATTATATTATTACTAGGATTTAGTGTTCATCCTGTAATGTTCTCCTATTAAAAAGTACCTCCTTGTGGTATTCATTAAAGGCTTGCTCAGCAGCAGTCAGACACCCCTTACATAGTTTCTTCATCATGGGTAATGAATACAAATGGCTTTATGACCATTTAAGAATAGTAGAGCTTCAAAAATGAATCCTCTAGATTGGGCTTCACACTTTCACTCTTTTCTTGGGTGTGGTATATAATTTAAGAGCTGACCCAAAGCAAAGTGAATTAAGTGTAGATCATACCCTCTAAGTACCAATGCTAAACTGTATTATCCTAATACTGTGATCCATTTCTGTGCATTTCACTTTTTCAGGCCAGTTGAACCATCAGAGAAATCCTGATAATGTAAATTTAGGCTGTAATTTCTGTTACTTTCCTCAACTCAGTGCACAAAAGAAGTTTGGGGATGTATGAAGATCAGTGTGTAACTGGAATTAGTCCCCAACTTCACGTGTCATTTGTAACATCCAACACTATAAAATGCCAAGTTTCAAACCTGAAATGAAGACATTACAGAAACAGATAAAGTAGGTAAACTTGTATTTTTATTTTATTGGATCAAATAACCATAAGTAGCAGAAAAGATGGCCAACAAATTAATTTCAGAAAAATTACAGTGAAAACTGATCCAAGAAAAATAAATTCTTAGTAGATCAGATCTGCTCACTCCTGGAACTGATTCTGCATTCAACTGCATTAACTATTAGCTGACTCCTTTCCCTGTAACGATCTCCTGCCTACCTCCACTTCCTTCAGTTTTCTCTTCAAATGTATCCTGCCTTTTACATGATTAGTAAGCCACTGAAACAAATTTTGTAAAAATATATAAGAATGCCTACCACTTTATATTTTCAAGACAAAACTTTCTAAACCAGCATGCTGTAAGTCAGAACAGAGACGTTACAGCCTCTAGTGTATCAGACCATTCCTTTTAATTTAGCTTCACTTTCTAAAGACTGCACTCTCTCTTGGCCCTGCCTTAAATATCTTTCTTCTCTCAGCTCCTGCAAATTACAAGACTACGGAAATCAGATACCCAGCAAAGTTTTTCCAACCTGTTTCCTTTCAAACCCAACATTTCTGTATCCTTGCCCTGAGGGCTTCCTTTCCATACTCAGCAGTATCCCCTACCCTCACTCCGGTACTGCACCACTTAGTCTGTGTCTCAGTACCTCATTCAGCATCTGTGGCCTCCCAAGATTTACCTGTTCCCAAATCCTTCTTTTCAGGGACTGGTTCCTTACATCCATACAAAATGTTGCCCTATCATTAAAAAGTTCCTCTGTTTCTGCAGAAAAAAATAAAGGGAAGATAAAACCTGGTTTTGAACACAGCATTGTTGCCTGGGCTCCATGTTACCCAGGCATTCTCCCATCACCTCGAGCTTTATGGAAAGTGAAACTTACTCAGTGCTCTTTCAGCCCAGTACTTTAACTGGAAAGCACCAGAAAATTCTGATGTGTTTTGCTGAAGAAACTTGTGCAAGAAGTTGAATGTACTGCACTGATTCAGTTCAAGATGGGGCTTGCAGATGCTGGTCTTCCACCTTGCTATCTATGTCAAAGAGAGAAAAGGCTTTTAAAACCTGCTAAAGATCAGGAAGTGATAAAGGAAGCAATGACTAATCCTTCAGGTTCTCTCAAAATGCTTATGAGGAAATAAGGCTAAGTCTATAAATAGTCCTTATATATGTGTGTAATTCTTACACAAGCTTTCTGACAGATAAGCAATTATCTGCACACTATATAGCCATTATGCCTTTCTCATCAATACACTCACCAGCTTTTAAATCTTAAATTTTAAATCTTTTAAATTTCAAATTAGTAGTTCTGTCTGCCTTGAATCTTTCAGATATAAGCTGTAAACTTTAGAAACAGCATACACGTTGGAGGAAAGTATACCGTGCCAGATTCAACACCTAAGAGAAGGAAGGCCGCCACAGGTCCATGCCCACAGGTTCAATCGGTAGCAAGGCAGGGGGTGTGTTCCCATTACGCACAAAAAAGCACGCATATATACCACATTGTAAATATATATGTGGCCAGTCACAGAGATCCTGGTAGGGCTCTTGGCTGGACCTGCAGGGATGGCCCTTCTGTTACCTTGCTTTAGTACCTCCATGCTGCTGCTGAGCTGGTCCTTCAGGCTGTCTGTCATCGGCCACTCTGTTGCCCCAGACCATGAGCAGATCAGGTCTCATCACCATCCTGGATCTTCTTCCAATCCCTCTCCAAACATATTCACAGAATCACAGAATCTTCATCGTTGGAAGGGACCTTTGAGATCATCAAGTCCAACCATTAAAAAAAAATATATGTACATATTCCCCCAGAGATGTCCTTGTGTTTTCAGAGGGGAGCGTGAGCACACCCAGGGGATGTCTAGGCAGGGTGTCCTGGCCCTGCCACTCCCCTTATCCCCAACCCCCAATTAAAAAAAAAAAAAGGGGGGGGGTTGGTGTACAGAGACAAAGGAGGTAGGGGTAGGGCAAGAAGCAAAAAATCATTAATATAGGTAGGTGAGGCTGAAATTTCTACGTTTTGTCCCTCCCAAAGTGTGGCGGTGTGCTCTCCCTGTTTTGCCCCCCCACCAGCTCCTGCCCGGCCTTGGCCATCACAACAGCAGTTGTGATAACTTGCACCCGGACTTTGGGGGATGGCTGGCAGCATAGTCAAAATACTGTCTGGAGTATCTGCCCCAACAGATTCTCGGTAAGTGACTAATAGCATGCTAAACTCTGAAATCTTAGCTAAGTAATGTAAAGGATTGATTACGCATATATAATCCTTTAGACATAAACAATTTACCAAATCTGGGACTAGGATTGGATCCAGCTGCACCTAGACTCCTCTCTAAGAAGTTTAGAAAGCAAGGGGATCCTTTCTCAACCTCATGACTCAACAGGAGGGTCTCCCTGACAGCTTGTCTGCCCCTGTCCTCTGTGCAGTAAATAATGAGTGTACCCTGACATCGAATCTCGTAAAACACTATCGCATTTACTATTGGTTTTATCGCACTTACTACTGGTTTTGTTAAATCACTGTTTCACCTCAATAAATATTTCTCTGCTTCACTCTAACTAGTGAAGTTAATCCCTCCGTCTGCGACACAAAGGCCCACAGTGTCCCTGTCTGAACTGCAGCCCTGACACCTCATTCCGTAGTTAAAATTCTGAGGACAACCTTTTGCAGCCGGTTAATACCCCTCTGTAACTGGAGTCTTCCTATTCCAATAGCAGTTTGTGATGAACCAAACCCGACGCTGATGGCAGTAAGATCACCAGACGTAAGGGCACGCTGACACCCGGGGCCGCGGGCAGCACACACAGGAGGCCTGAAGGCCGCACCTTGGAGTTACCCACGGCTTTGCCCTCCCACCGAGACCGGGAGAGCAGCCCCCCTCGGCCAGGCCTCGGCTAGCAGGGGGCGAGGCAGCACACCGCGGAACCACGCCGAGGGCAGAGCAAGCCGGGAGGCGAGAGCCGGCGCCTGGCATCGCACCTCCGGCGGCGGGGAGGAGACGGCGGGCGGGCGGGCGGCTGAGGGAGAAAGGCGGCGGCACCGCCTCCATCCCCCCCCGCCCGCCGCTTCCCCGGCTCCCGTTTGCCAGGCGCGCCCCCGTGCCCAGCGCGCAGCCGCACTGCTTCCAAACAGTTTTGTTGCTCACGTCGGAGAAGCCGCTTCCGTTTCCAACGCCGCATTCCGGCCACACCTGCCTGTGCCGGAGCCCCGGCTCGCTCCGCCGCTTTACCCGCAACGAGAAGGACAGACAGCCCCCCTTCCCCC
>NW_015091257.1:13754443-13901281 GCF_001431845.1 Calidris pugnax
CCCCAGCCCCCTGCCGCCCCAGCCAAGCCATGTCCGCCGAGGGTAAGGCTGCCGCCCGCCGCCGCCCCGCCGAGGGAGGGCTGACGGGGAGGCCAAACGCGGAGAACGCTCCCTCATCGTTCGCAAACGGCCCCAACGCTCGCTGACGAGCCGGCCAGGCCACGCCCACCGCGCCGGACGCTATTGGCCGGTTCCGGCGCGGCGAACCGTCGCTATTGGCTTTCCCTACTGCCCGTCGCCGGCGCGTCAGTGGCGGTGGGGGCTTGGGAGGCGCGCGGGCTGTTGGAGGCGCTGTGCCGGGTGGGGGGGGCGGCGGGGCCGGCCGTATTAACGGTTTCCGCGCGCGGCGCCGAACCGGGGGGGGCTGAGGGTCCCCGCGGGAGGGGCCGCTCTCGGGGCCGGGCGTACGTGCCCTCGGCGGGCTCCCCGGTTGCCCGCGGCCCTGGGGTTTTCTCCGGAGAGTCGCTCCTTCCCTCCTTCCCTGCGGCGGAGCCGAGGGCAGAGGGGCATCCGCGCCTGGCTGTGCCGAGGGGGGGTGGAGGGGTGGCAGCAGGACCCTCTCAGCGAAGTCGCAGCTCAGAAGAAAGTAGTATGGCCTTGCCGTAGCTGGGTTACCTCACGGCCTGGGGCCGGAGGGCGGTCGTGTGAGGCGAGGAAAGCTTTCGCTTTCTTTAGTCTTCAAATGGTGGGTGAGAGCAGCGGGAAAACCTTGGGGGAAGCATGCTGTGGGACAGCGGTGTCCTGGCCCTGGTGGGTCCCCGAGTGCTGCCCTTAGTGAGGTACAAACCCAAGTACCAGCTGAGATGAGTCATGCTCCTAAAGTGGGGTGCCTGACCTGGAGATCTTTCCATTCAAAGATGTAATGCATAGTGCAGCCTCTTGCATCTTTGAGGTATGTATATGGGTGTCGTTTACTAGGGATCAAAGCGAGTATATTTCTGTCAGTTACATACTTGGCCTTGCCCTTCCGAGGAGTAAGGTTTGTACGGTCTCACATCAGTTTAAGCTGGCTTAGCTTGTCGGTGCTGTCACAGAGCTCTACCTGCTCAAGAGGGTCCAGTTGTCTCTTGCTCAGATGCCTGATTTCCTTGCGTGACTTCACAGTTCAGGGAGCTATTCTGGCTAAAAGACAATTTTGGTTTTGGTTTGGTTAGGCTTTGGCCAGATCCCTGTGCATTTATACAAGTATCAGCATGAAGTAAAGAGGTAGGATTGACACGTAGGAGGGCTGGGAGCATGACAATCATGATTTACTCCTCTTAAGACAAACGTACAGGTTAATGTGTTTGGTGTCTGTTCCCTCTCCTTTGTCCTCAATTTTTTGATCTCCTGACTGGCTTTGTTTATAACTCGCTAATCTTAACAAATATTGACTGTTATAAATTCCAGGGCAATAGAAAAGAGATGCCATTAGTAATATTCCTCCATCAAAAAGTGCATTGTGAGCTCAAATCTTATTAAACATCAGAGACCTGTTTGTGAGACATGTTTTACCTTGAGTTTTGATCTTATTAGCATCTCAGTAACCCAAATATGAGACCTAAAACCACAGGAAATCTTGCTTCATTATTCTGCTTCTCACCATCATAATCGGTTTGTATTTGCTCAATACATGATCTCATTGTCTTAATCTGTTGCAAATTTCAGTCATGCAAATTCTGACTACATCATGCTAAATTAACTATTGTTTCAGCGTTCAGAGACTGTTGATAAGCATTTTATCTTTGGTAGGGTATTCTGGTGTCTCTGATCTTTAACAACCTATCTAGATTGAGGACAAAATTATCAGAAGTATGCTAAATTCAAGGATGCAACATGAGGTGGATGGTACCAAATTTTTTCTAAGCACACCATTTAAGCATCTTTATGAAATCTAATTTGTCTTACATGGAGCTTCCATGGGTGTCTGTTTCACCTGGGAGTACTGAGATTATGTTTGCAGAAATACAGAGATGTGTCTTAACTGAACTAGAAAATGAAGAAAAGCCACTAGATTCTGTGAAAACTTTGATTTAGTGATTTTGCTAGCAGTCCCCAGGAATCCTGTAGTACAGACCAGGATAGGCCGGGATCAGTGCTTTCAGCTTTCTCATCTGCCACCCATTACCATTCCATACCTTGTGGTTACCTACATTTCTGTTTCCTTAATAAGCAAGAGCATTCATCAGGTAACATCTGACTCAGTACGACTCCTTCCTTATCCCACTGACTTATGTGGTGTATTTAATTAGTAACGTACTTGGGGAAAGAAAATAGTCATGCGTCAGCTTGTCTTCAGACTTCAGCTGATGCATCAGATCTGGTTATATTTCTGTGTTAGTAGTGTTGATTATCATAGCATGCAGAAATGTGCTTAAAACTCTATTACGGCTGTAATGGGATTGCAATCATAACTTGAAGCTGGGATGGGATGATACTACCCCCGAAAGGCATCATGATACAGTGCTCTCCTTGTGCTAATTTCATTTTTTTGGTGCATGTTAGCGTAAGTGTCAGGCCGTAAATAGAGCAGGATCCAATTGTGGTCCAAGTTAGTGCTGCCTGGGGATGAGGAGGGTCCTGGCCACCATCTCGGAGGTTAAAAGTTTTGAGAAACTAATACTTGTTTCTGCATTGCTTCTACATCATTGTAGAAATGATTTGTAATTAATTAGATCATTTTTGGAAGTGAGGTGTTATCCCTTTCTGTATTTTCCTGTTTGGTTTACGTTTATTCTCCAGCTGTGAGTTGCTGTAGCTGCAGACTTTGGGATCACTTTCTGCCCCAGCTTCACTGAGCTGTTGAAATTCTGATTTTGACACTTATTTAAGGGAGGGTGGTGGAGGGTATGGAAGACTGAGCTTTGCTTTCAGATGCTTTTGCAGAAACACTCCTGACTTCCAATCATGCTGGCCTTCCTCTAGTCCAGATGGAGCTGCTGTCTTTGCTACGTGCTGGTTCCACAGAATTTTCCCTCCTCCTGTACCCATGCTCTGTCTGTCTGCTGTAGATTTGAGTGACACAATCGCTGGTCAGGCAGGCTGTATTTGCCTGCCTTATTTCCTGTGGGCCACTGAGGCGTGAGATTTGTGGTAGAGATCATGAATATAGGGGTAAATGCAGTACCTTGTAGGGTTGCACAGGTAGTGTACAACTTGTGTCACTTCCTCTAGTTAGTGGTAGAAAGATGACTGCAGGGCAGCAGAGGCCCAGCTGTAAGTAGGGTATTTGTCAGGCCATGCAGTAACCTGGCATACTGGTTGGGGACATTGGCAGAGAGGATTCTGTTCCCACCTGCTTTGTTGCAGATGCGCCTTTCCTGACTCTTAGTTAACTCTCCCAAAGTAATAGAATAGTAGAATAGTAGATGATTGTCAACAAAAAAAAAAAAAATTGTGCCTGTGAGGCAGTTAAATAATTCAATGCATGCCAATAATTCATGGTAACCTGCAATGAACTTCAGTCAGTGAACATCATTGAAATGTTTTTCTAAAAGCTGTGCCTAAATTAAGTTAATGACTAGTCTTGTTGCTTACTTCTATATAGCTAATTAAAACTGGCCAAGAACTGTTCTCTGACTTCCAGCCTAAGTGGCATATCCTAGGTGATGTCCACTCAGCTGAACTCCTTTATGCGAGGCAGCTATACCCTAACTAGCTTTTTGGCTTCATTCACTACTATAGACATAGCTATTGACTGCATGGCAATTGATAGATGTTTCTGCACAGACCCTCGATTTGAGGAAATCTTTCCTAAAGTGATGACAGCCAAATCCAAATCCTGCTGTATTGTTTCTTCTGGATTAGATGGGAGTCCTGGCCAGAGACAAAACCTTATGACCTGTGGAGTTCAGCTGCTTTCCCACCTTTTGATCTCCTAAGAAATTGGGACAGGAGGAAGAGAGCAGGATTTGGAGTAAATTGTTTGTATAAGAGTGAGAACCAGACCGCTGTTACACTTATGCAGCCCTGATTTGTTCCCGGAGCTCAGTCCATCCTGTGTGCTGAACAGGGTAGAGATACTGTGGAAAATGTGGCCTATTTTCATATTGTTAGTGTGTCATTATGCATGTGTGCTGGCTGAATTTAACTTTTATTTCCTACCTTTCGTGGTTCATGGTATGATTCCTTCCATTAATTCGTTTCGTCAAAAATAAATTCCACTTCCTCCCCTGCCCTCACAAAACCACCAGATCTAGCTATAATAGCTAGATCAATTATTCTGAAATCAGGACTTTGTTTTCCTTGATGTAGTATGTTTAATTGGAAAAAAAATGGTACTGGACATTTGTCATTCAGTATTTCTGCACAGCATCTCATTGAGAGTCAATGCTTGGTTTGATCTGAATACCAAATATGCAGTTAGGATTTGTAGGCTGATTTGTTTCAAGTGTATTAAGCATTTCTTATTTATGAAAGTAAAATCTCAAAACAAAATGAATATGTCTTGTCATATGCTTGAATGTAAATAGTGGAGTTCTCAGAAGTGCTTGTTACTGGCCTATATCTGTTCCTGTTGAAGCTGGACACTGTAGGAAGAGCTGGGTACTGAATAGTTTCAGGAATCCCACCAACTAAGAAATAGTAAGCTGCTTCCCTTCTAGTGCATATCAAAACCTCAATGTCTGTGTTTAAAAGTGACTTTGCTTTTAGATGCTAAAGTGAAACTGGTTTTAAATTAGCCTGTGGTACATTCAAATAATGCTAGAAGTGATACAAGCACAACAGTTGTCATCTGACATGCAGAGTGGTGTCTATTCTTATGTCTTTCTGCATATGTTAATAGATTATGTATCTGTGAATGTTGAGGATGATGATGAAGCAGTGATGATTGACCATGGAGAAAACGGACTGTCCACACAAAGCTGCGTGGCAATGGGACAAAACTCTGAAGTAAACAGTGTTCACCACGTGGCTCAACTTGCCTATGGTAATTACTTTTCATTTTTATTGTGATCTAATAGTTTATGACCAGCTTTAATGCTGTATGTTCAGTGCTGGTATCTTGAATGCTTTCTGTATTACCCATATCTGTAAAACATACCTTATTAGAAAGCTACTTTATAGAAATTGCTTGGCAATGCATTTAAAAAGAGGGATCTTTTTAGTTATTACTTTAGAGGTCTTTATTGTGAACCCACTGAAATATTATGTATGAAGAAGACAGTTTTTAACTTACTTTATAAAGTAAGTATACCTAGGAATGATTTAGCAAGCAATTTGGAAAATAAATGTCATGAAAGAACCTAACCTGAAAAATGAGGGTTTTAGTTAAACTGTCCAGTACAATTTAGTGAAGCACTGTGGATACTGATGTGCAATGATAGCAAGATGGTTGTTTAAGGTGATAAATTATTAGCTGTAAGTAGCCTTTGGTGATTGTCTTTAATTCACTGTATTTATTTTAATGTGCAAGATCAAAGTCTATCAGAAATCTTACCTAATTCTCCACTGGCCCAGACAAAAATTAATCGCAGCTGTTACGAGCATTTAATAAGTCTAGTAGCAGTGTTACCAAGCTAGTAAGGAAAATGATTGCAACTAAGTGATGACATTTGCTAGTTTTATTTTTATTTGACCAGTTGACTTTATAGAGAATTTCATCAATATTTCTCTTCAGCAGAGTCAAGTTTCCTAGTGTTGTTAGGTGCTTCTGAGAACCTTTAATCTCTTTGGTATACTGTAATATATTTTTTTTATGTTTATGTCTAAAAACATATTTGGGGAGGAGAATGGTTTGTACGGTTTACTTTGGGTTTTGTCTGTTTTTAAAAAATAAATAAATAAAACTTCCTGCTGAAGAAAGTATCATAGACAGTTGCTGACCTTGGTTTCAGGACATAAGTAAATATTTCATTATCAACACAAGAATCAGGATGAGTGCGTCTGATGGTTTTTTAAAAGGTAAAAGATGGCTTCGTCATCTTTGGGGCTTACAGCTTCTCTTGTAGATTTTTAGCATTAGGTATTGTCTAGTTAGAATTGAGAATGGTGAGATGTATGACCAAAACATGACTGAAGTTTATGTTGAATGTAACTGTTGAACTTAACTATTTGAAATAAAATTCTCTCTGGTTGTTTTTATTCAACCACCATACTAGGCTAGTCTCTTGGAGGGCAGTGCCTGTTCTTCAAATCTGGTTCTGTCTGTCCAAACTAGTTTCTTTTACTTTCATCTTATATCTTCTTGCCTACGGATACTTAGCTGGCAGAGGAAGCTCAACATCAGTAAGATACAGATCTAGGTCTTTATTTCTCCCCGCCTGCTGCAGAACACTTCTGTTATGCTTTTCACTTATCCATTTATGCCCACAAGCTCAGTATCACTTTTGCTGGCACTTTTTTTTTTTTTTTAGGTCATCGTATTTGTCCTTAAATCTAAATTTGGAAAGCTAATCACAAAGATGCTTAGTTTAACACAAGCATAATATGTTTAAAATGTGATTAAACCAGGGACCTAATGTTCCTCCACATGAAGTGTCATTCTTTTGACTAACTTGTGAAGTTTGGGACTAACTGAAGTTTGAGGGACTAACTCGTGCCATTGTGTTAATCCTGCTGCCCTGCACTCCTACTTTCAACATGTCCTTTGCCTGTCCTGGCGTTCATCCCACAGAGTGCTGCCCTGTCCCAAGCTCTCAGTTCTGGGGGTGCTTAGCACTAGGAGATGAGTGCTGGCCAGACGGACCAAGCATGGTGGGGACAGAGGGATAAGGTGATCAGGCAAAGGAAGCAAACTCTGGAGCTGGGTGGGAGAGTAAGTAGGTTTTAATCTTCACCTAAGAGAACAAATATTAAGCAATTGTGTATGTATTTTTATTACTCTGTTATTGATTGTGATTTCAAAATTATCTTTACTATGCTAATCAAAATCTACCACAGATCTTGCCTAGCTAGCATCTGTCAGCTCTGCTACAACATTTCACAGAATCACAGAATTATCTAGGCTGGAAGAGACCCTCGGGATCATCAAGTCCAGCCATCCACCCTACTCTAAAGTACTCCCCTACACCATATCCCCCAACACCACATCTAAACGGTTCTTAAACACAGCCAGGGATGGTGACTCAACCACCTCCCTGGGCAGCCTATTCCAATGCCCGACCACTCTCTCTGTGAAGAATTGTTTCCTGATGTCCAGTCTAAACCTACCCTGGTGCAACTTGAACCCATTACCCCTTGTCCTATCATCTGTAACTTGGAAGAAGAGACCGACCCCCACCTCTCTACAACCTCCTTTCAGGTAGTTGTAGAGAGTGATAAGGTCTCCCCTCAGCCTTCTCTTCCCCAGACTGAACAACCCCAGCTCCCTCAGCCTCTCCTCATAAGACTTACTCTCCAGACCCCTCACCAGCTTCGTTGCCCTTCTCTGGAAGGGCATTTGTCTGTGCTCTTAATGCAAAGAAATTTTTTTTCTAGCTTATGAAGCTGAACATATTACTACTTTTCTGTCCTGCCTCTTGCCCTTCCTCTTTTAGTGCAAAAAGTGGTTGTCTTTGCTTTTTATTATTTCTCTTTGCTCGTCCCTGTCCCATTGGATTAGTTCTTTCTTCCTTAATTTCTGATACACTAGCTCTACTTTCCAGTTGAGGCCTGAAATTAGTTCCATTATTTTGCAAAAGTAGTAAGAAGTACCCTTGTAGCTCTTCTCATGCAGCCCTTTTTACTTGAGAGGAAGTAACTGAAGGTATCCCCAAACCTTCCTCACCATACCTCTTCAGCTTGGCCTAAGCTCCAAAAAGCACCTTCACAGCAGATGGTATGGTGGAGAATTGGTGTTGCCTTTTCATGCCAGCTAAGTTTTCCTCCTTAGTTCTTGGAAATCCTCCACGGTCCTGTTTAGCTGCTTAGAGTCTTTTAATATCTTCTTTATATCTGCTTTAAGCCTTTTAAGACCACGCGGACAGCAGCAGCGGTGAGTGCTGCGGCTTTACACTTGATCTGGACTGAGGCGGAGAGGGGGTTTCCCGGAGACGGGAAGCCGAAGGGAGAGCGGGGAGACCCGAACCCATTCGGGAATCTCGCGAGGGAGCCGAGAGGCTGACGCAGCTGGGGGCGGGGCCGGGCGAGCCGCGCCAAATTTAAAAGCGGCCGTAGGTGCAACAGGCTCCGAGCGCGTGCCGGGTATTTGAGCGCGCAGGCGCACGTGCGCACAGTGCGAGGGAAGCGGCCCTCAGGTGTTGGAGAGAGGCAGCGGAGTGAGGGGGCGGAGCGGGGCTTGTGCGCAAGACAGAGAGGGAGGGTTTGAGAGGGAATGGACCGCTCAGGCTCAAAAAAGGGACTGGCAACCAAACGCCCCAAAGCCCCCGTGAAGAAAAATGTGGGACCATATGACAAAACTGGACATTCATAAGTCTATGGGCCCTGATGGGATGCACCCGCGAGTACTGAGAGAGCTGGCAGAAGTTATCGCTGGGCCGCTCTCTATCGTCTTTGAAAAGTCATGGAGAACAGGAGAGGTGCCTGAGGACTGGAGGAAGGCCACTCCAGTCTTCAAAAAGGGCAAGAAGGAGGATCCTGGTAACTACAGACCAGTTAGTCTCACCTCTGTCCCTGGGAAGATAATGGAGAGACTCATTCTAGATGTCATCTCCAAACAAGTTGAAGAACGGGGGGTTATTGGAAGTGGACAACATGGGTTTACCAAGGGTAAATCATGTATGACCAATCTGATAGCCTTCTATGACGTTATAACTGGTTGGTTGGATGAGGGGAGGGCAGCAGATGTCATCTACCTTGACTTCAGCAAGGCTTTTGACACTGTCTCCTATAACATCCTCATTGGGAAACTGAGGAAGTGTGGGCTGGAAGAGGTGGATTGAGAACTGGCTATGCGACAGGACCCAAAGGGTAATGATTAATGGAGCAGGTTCAAGCTGGAAGCCTGTAACCAGTGGTGTCCCCCAGGGGTCAATACTTGGTCCGGTGCTGTTCAATATATTCATCAATGACCTGGACGAGGTCAAGTTTGCTTGGTCAAGTATCCTCAGCGAGTGAATCCTGGGCTGCGTAGGAAAGAGTGTGGCCAGCAGGTCGAGGGAGGTCGTTCTCCCTCTCTACTCTGCACTGGTGAGGCCACAACTGGAATACTGTGTCCAGTTCTGGGCTCCCCAGTTCAAGAGGGACAGGGAACTACTGGAAAGAGTCCAGCGAAGGGCAACAAAGATGATTCAAGGACTGGAGCATCTCCCTTATGAGGAGAGGCTGAAAGAGCTGGGACTCTTTAGTCTGGAGAAGAGAAGGCTGAGGGGAGTTAATGCCTACAAGTATCTCAAGGGCGGGCTGAGGGAGGAGGGAACCCGACTCTTTTCAGTAGTTCCCAGTGAGAGGACAAGGGGCAATGGGCACAAGTTGGGACATAAAGGGTTCCACTTGAATATGAGGAAGAACTTTTTCACGGTGAGGGTGACGGAGCCCTGGAACAGGCTGCCCAGGGAGGTTGTGGAGTCCCCTTCTTTGGAGATTTTCAAGACCCGCCTGGATGCAGTCCTGAGTAACATGCTCTGACAAGCTCTGGGTGGTCCTGCTTTAGCAGGGGAGTTGGACTAGATGATCTCTATGGTCCCTTCCAACTCTAAAAATTCAGTCAAATTCAGTGAAAATATCTTTTCAAATCTGGATTTTGTTACCTATATAGCGCTTGGCCCGTCTATAGCTAAAATATATAGATCTCAAGTGGAAATAGGTGTTTATGGGTTTGGGGTTTTTTTCTTCTTCTTCCTTTCTTAAGGGTGTTTTTTTTTATTTTTAGAAGGGCTACCCTAGCCTTGTCCTGAAAGTTTGAGGTAGAAACCTGTAAAGGATGGACAGGCAGATTAGGCAGTCGAGATATGCCTTCTCTCTTAACTGTGAAAATCCTTTAATATTCTTCAAAAGCTAATCCTGTAGGCCTCAGAAGAATTAGGATGGGGCAGTGATAAGCAGTAGCAATGGCTTTTTAACTGTGTGCCAGGCCCATGTGGGAAGAGATGGAGGCACTTAGTGTACCACTTGTGGATTGTTTGTGCTTGGTAGCCCCTGACCTACACAGTCTGAACAGATGAGATACCTGGAGCAGGTCTTTTTTGTTGTACAGTGGCAAAACTGAGGGGGACTCTGTAAGTGTAGGGAAGGGACAACTATGGATTAGATTAATGGGAACTGTGTTTTACACTGTGCATGTATTGCCTGAGTTTCAGTTAACTGGTTTTGTGGGAGTTTTGAATTCTGTGACTTTGTATACTCAGACATGGAAATGAAAACAGAGAATAAACAGTGAAAAGCAGGACAAATGAAATGGAGGCTGGAGAGAGTTTGGAAGAAATAATATTAAATAGAGTTTATAATTTCAAATCTAAATAAATTGGATTAATAAGTGTTTAATAATATGCTAGTAAACAAATTTCAAATAACCAAGCAATTTGAAAGTAAAAAAAAAAAAGAAAAAAGGTGACTGCATGTTTTTTGTAGTTAAATGTTTAATGCAATGGGGAACCTGCTGATATGCTTTGCTTTCTCTCCACTTTTCCAGGAAACGAAGGCTTATCAGTGCTAGCTGACAAAGTGGCATCACAAATGAGCCATTCTGCAAGTATGCAGAGAGGAAATGGTCATAGCCCTGAAAAAATGGATTTTGCATTTTCACATAATAAAAGAAAACGTCTTGCCCCTACTCTAGTGGGACAGAATGTGGTATGTTTTGCCAAACAGTACCTCTTTGTTTTGAGGCCAGTTTCAATGTTATTGGGAATGTCATTTTTCCTTCACTTTTGTATGCTCACTTGATGACATGCCAGTGAAGAAGTGTGGGTAGGATATCTGTGTAGTGCGTGGAAGCTTCTAGCAGGACTAAGACCTTGTTGTGCTGGTTGCTGTCCATGTGTATGACAACAGCTAGTGTACAGCGGAGAGTAACGTCTACTAATTTCCCATGTAGATGCTCGTATTTCTTCAGTAAAAATCTCTTTGTGCAGTTTAGGATAATAAGAATTGAAACTTAACGTTGCATAAGGATTTGCCTCCTTGAACAAATTCTGTGCAAAGACAGACTACGTATGATTTTAACTTCAGGCAGTCTAAAACTTGGTTCACATCACCGTATTTAATTCTTAAATTTCAGCAATTGGGGTGTCTTAAATGCTATAAAAGCAGTTCCACTCTTTAATTCTGCCTGTTGTAAAACAAACAAACCCAACATCCCCCACACCGCCAACATTGCTTTTTTAAAACAAGACATGGTTAAAGATGACTTAATTAAAAATCAAAACAACAACTAACAAAAAAACCTAACACAAGACAAGACTCATTAAATCTGCGATGTATGGTGGACAGGCAGTGCTCCCATCCAGTAAAAGAAAAATGTTAGAATTGTCCATGTGGTGGCACTGTTGATTGCTGTCTAAAAGCACTTTTCAAGCAATAAGAAAGTTATGCCTTTTAGGTATTTTTCTGCATGCAGTTATAGCCATTGAAATAAATACACTTTTTTTTTCTTAAATTGATTTTTTTTTTAAATTACTGTACAAATCTACATGGAGTCTCAATTGTATAAGCCTGGTTACAGGCTTAGATATGTTATATATGTAATATACATATATTTACATGAGAAAGTTCTGGTCTTAGAATTACCAAATAAAAATACATATTATTATATAATACTCTTAAAACAAACGTGAGATGAGTATTCATATAACCACAGGCATATCAATGAGATGACTGTGTTAAGTTTCACTTTCTTGGGCTCTTTTGTAGCCAGGCAAGGGAATATAACTACAACTGAAAGTGTCTAAATTGGATTCGTAGTAGCTTGTCTCTGTAGTTTATATTTTCAATTCTTTATTATTCAGAACATTGAAAATTCTTTGTTATTTCCCAGATGAGAATCAGGGAAGGAGAATATGAAGATAGTGATGGTGTCATTTACGAGTATGAACCAGACTATGAATGTGTAAGTTAGTTTTCTTTTGTTTGACTGACTTTGGAAAGCTGCTTTGGGGATGCATGTTTTGGGGTAGATTAAAATAATGTGACGTTTTGAAGTTGGGATTTATTGTCTTAATGTGATATCCTAAGACTGTTTATGTATCTTTCTCTATTATTTTAATGAAAAAGGGGAGTATTGTGTCTGAAGCTTCCTACACTGAAGCCTCCTACACTGGAGATCAGCAGAAAACTCTTGCGGAGGTCCTCAGTTATTGCCAGGTATTTTTTTTTCTTTATCTTTAAATGGCATTTAAACAGTTTTAGTTTCAAGAGATATGTGTTCTATGTTTGATAACCTATGACTTCATCCTTTCCAGTTGTTCATTTGTTAGTTGCTCACTTCAATATTTTCAATGCAAAAATAATGTCCTTTTTCATATTCTCTGAACTTTTCACACCATTGCTGGCAAGAATACTTTTCAAATATTAAGCTTTAATATAAAATGTAAAGTCTAGTGATTTACTGGGAGGGGCTTCACAGTTATGGGAAAGATCTGACTGTCATACACACAGAACTTTTGAAAGTACACAAAGCCTGCCAAAAGTGTGCCAAAATTCTGGTAGTGTTGCAGTAGCTGACAATACGGAAAATCACTGCACTGAAAATGAAAAGTATCCCATATTTAACCAGGTGAGCCCTTATGTGACTCTGGAGTGACAGTATCCTATAGAGTGAAAGACATTCAGGCCATGGTTTAGGGAGGATAATTTGTGGGTGGTTTGTAGCCAGGTATTAATGCCTTGTAAGGCATTAATACCTGTACAGCATGTACTGTCCATGCTGATTTAAGGTCTTTTAGTGCTTCCTTGAGGTATTTCTAAATTTGGGAAGATTTATAGATTCTTCTGTCTAAGGATATTTAATTTTTTTAAAATAGTGAAATCCAACTTGATAGAATTTCAAATTATTTTCGTCTACTACAAATCCATCTAGCAAATTTTTTTTCTCTGCCTAGTTATGCTGTAGATCAACAAAAGAAATTGCTGTAGTTAGTGGAAGACACATTTCCTCTTTGTAACTTGTATACTTATAATGTCTTTGTGTGTTTTTTTGCAGTAATAGCTGATGACAGGTGCCTGATACGTATTTTCAAGTTGTCAGTGTCCTTTCAATACCAGATTAACATTCTGTTATCTAATTCCTTTTTACACAAAGTGTATGTCTGAATTACTGTGTAAGCATCATGTTTGAGTTGGTAAATCCTGGAAACACTGAAGAATGAAATTTCTATATTGCACAGTAATAAGCAGTAATAACTGATGGACTTTGAATGCTTTGACTTAAGTCATTCATGTCTGAAAAATTGGGCCTTTACAATGATACTTTAAAAAAGTTTGTACCTGATTGCTTTAGTAAGGCAACACAAATTTTTGACATCTGAAAGAAATCTTGACCATGGGAATTGACTTAAGGTCAGACACTCTCAATAAAAGAAGTAGATTTTTTCAAATTCTTTATCTTTCATTCTGTGATTATTAAAATGTGGATGCAATTGATTTCAATGCCATATTTGTTCTGAAAGGCATGGCTGAGTTGATTTCTCTATACCTCATTTACATCTCATTTTCACAGAATCCCAGGATGGTTGAGGTTGGAAGGGACCTCTGGCGGTCATCTTGTCCAACCCCCGTACTGAAGCAGGGCCACGTAGAGCCCAGGATCATGTCCTGATGGCTTTTGAATATCTCTAAGAAGGGAGTCTCCACAGCCTCCCTGGGTAACCTGTGCCAGTGCTCAGTTACTGTCATGGTAAAAAACTGTTTCTGATGTTCAGAGGGAACCTCCTTGGTTTCAGTTTGTTCCCACTACCTCTGGTCCAGCCTCTGGGCACCTCTGAAAAGAGCGTGGTTCTGTCCTCTTTACATCCTCCCTTCAGATATTTGCGTGCATTGATGAGAATCACCACTGAGTTTTCTCTTGTCCAGACTGAACAATCCCAGCTTCCAGCCTTTCCTTATAGGAGAGATGCTCCTGTCCCTTCATCACCTTCATGGCGCTTTGCTGGACTCTCTCTTATATGTCCATGTCTCTGCTGTGCTGGGGAGCCCAGAACTGGATCCAGCACTCCAGGTGCAGCCATACCAGTGCTGAGAGGAGGGATAACCTCCCTTGACCCGCTGGCAATACTTTGCCTAATTAAGCCCAGGGTAGCATTAGCCAACTTTGCAGCAAGGGCACATTGCTGGTTCATACTCAACTTAGTAACCACCAGGAGATCCCAGGTCCTTTTCTACCAAGCTGCTTTCAAACTAGGTGGCCCCCACCATGTACTGGTGCCTGGGATTGTTCTTCCTCAGGTGCAGAACTTTGCACTTCTTGATGAACTTCAAGAGGTTCCTGTTGGCCCATTTCTCCTGCCTGTTGACATCTGTCTGGATCACATCATGACCCTTGCTGGTCTGGTGTCATCTGCAGATTTGCTAAGGGTACGCAGTCCTCCAAAATTCAGATCATTAATGAAGATGTAAAACAGGATTGGACCCAGTATTGATCCCTGGGGTACTCTACTGTTTACTGGCCTTCATCTAGGCTTCTTGCTGATGATCACCACTCTCGGGGCCTGGCCATTCGACTAGTCTCAATCCACCTCACTGTCTGCTCATCCAACCTGTACACCAGCAGCTTCTCTGTGAGGATCTTATGGGAGACAATGTCAAAGGCCTTCCGTAAATCCAGGTAGACAATATCCATTGTTCTATTTTCACCAATCAGGCCAGTCATTTTATCGCAGAAGTTTATCAAGTTGGTCAACCATGACCTCCCCTTGGTGAAGCCATGCTGTGACTGCTCCTGGTGGTATTCTTGTCATTTGTGTGCCTGGAAATGGTTTTCTTCCCAGGGATGGAGGTGAGGCTGACTGGCCTGTAGTTCCCTGGGTCCTCTTCCTTGTCCTTCTTCAAGACAGGAGTGACATCTTCTTTCATCTAGTCTTGGGGCACTTCTCCCGTTCACCATGATCAACCAAAGGTGATCAGGAGTGGTATCACAATGATGTCAGCCAGCTCCCTCAGCACTCGAGGGTACATCCCATCAGGCCCCTTGGGTTTAGTGCGCATCCAGTTTGCTTAAGTGTTCCCTGACCAGATTCTCTTCCAGCCAGTGTGTCTTCCTTGCTTCAGCCTTTCCCCCTGGCCTGTGGGACCTGGGATTCCTGAAGGCTCATCTTGCTAGTAAAGGCTGAGACAAAGATGGCATTGAATCCCTCAGCCTTTACCATGTCCTGTGTCACGAGGTCCCCCGTCTCATTCAGCAGTGGACCCACATTTTCCATAGCCTTCCTTTTCTCACCTATGTAGTTGCAGAAGCCCTTTTGTTGTCTTTGGCATCCCTAGCCATGTTCAATTCCCGTTGGGACTTCTACTTTACAGATAGTATTTTTCTAAACATATTTCCCTTTGGTGATACAGAAATCAATATTTTGGTGGCTGCCTATGAGCCTTTTACCTGTGTACTTGAAAACCTATTATGACTTAAAATAGCATATCATAATACCTAACTTACCTGAGAGCTTGTCAGTAGCTTTCCAATGTAAAACAAAGCATACTAAATAGGTAAAAATAAAACATCTGCTGCAAGCAGGAAGAACAACCTTTAAATGCCAGCCACATTACAGTCACAGGAATAAGCTTCTCTGAGAATTCTTTTACTGTGATATTTGCCTCTGTTATTTGTGTTTCGAATCTCAGCTGATCTTTAATATGCTTCCAGAATGTATATAGTATCTACAGATCTTACCCAGTTTTAGGGAGCGAATTTTGCCCTTAATTGAACTTTCTTGATTTCTCCAGATTTAAATTGGGTTCTTGTGAAATAATACTATTTTCACTCTCATATTTGTTCTCAGGCCATGTATGATGCCATTCAGAAATTGGATAAAAAATTTGACCTGCTTCATCGGAAGGTCTCAGAAATGCAGCATACTCGTCTAAAGCCACTGTTTCTCAAACCTGTGAGTATTAAAGACCCAAGATACTAATTTTTCCTTTAATTCTCACACTTCCTCTAATGCTGATTTAAAAAGAAAAAATAAAATTTTCTCCTTTCACTAAGATTAAAACTAGTAGAAAAGTAGTATACTTAAAATCCATTGCAGTTAAATTATTCTAGGTTTCTTATTATATGCCAGCTTTGGTCTCCTGTGTTGTTACTGACCATTGGTTTCTGCAGTTAGAAGAGAGTTCAGGCATAATTCACATAGAATTGTTCAATTGGCTAACTGATTTTTAGATCTCAACACTGTGTTGCTGTATCCATTACGGTATAGAATTGTACTTTTTTTAATAAAAAGCTTTTTTTTCAAAATTTTAAAGGCGGCTTGATATTCAGTACACATTTTGTTCCCATATGGTCAATCCAGTATTGACAAAGGAGAGAGAATATTAGTACTTGTAACAATGCTCTTTAAAAGGAAAACATAACAGACGATTTTTGAAGAAGGTCATAAAATCCATAATGACCTTTCTTTGTGAATGATACTGCAAAGCTTTTAATGTGGCAAAGGTGATCCTGCTGTCAGAAGATGTCAAGACATCAGTAGGGCCATTTGTTTTAAGGGTGGGTAAAAATTCATGTCAGTTATCAATAGGATTCTAGGTTTTATTTGGGAATATTTTCATTGACATCTCCAAACTCACACTGTCCGTACATCCAAAAATACGAGATTCAGGGAATAAACTGGTCTTGTCAGCTGTGCTTGGACTCTCTGACCCTCTGCTCTTACCCTCCCTCTGATCATGTGGGATGGCAGCAGCTTTAATGTTCAGATTAAAAGTGACCTGCCTAGTTTGGGTTTATTTTGAAGAAGGCTTTTATCTCACCATGAGGTGTAAGGGGGAAGCCAGCAAATGCAACCTCGCAACCATTTTCTTAGGTTCTGCTAGAACTTTATGTTAAAACCATCAGGAATGCTGTAGGTTTTTTTATAGCTGTATCATTGTTATATCTGTGATGCGCTAAGGTATAAATAAGGAAAGGTTGGTTGTAACAGTACGATTTCTTTTATTAGCTCAACTCCAGTAGCCACAGAAATGGACAAACTTTCAGACACATAAACCTTTCTTCAGGTTGTAGATTTTTTTAAAGATTATAAGGGTAAAATATAATCAGATTTTTTTAAACAGAACAAAAAAAATCGACAAAAGATAAAAAGAAAACCAAGCAAACCCATGAGTGTCAGCTACATTTGGTAGCTCCTGCTCAGTGACTTCTATATGTTGAACTAGAATGCATGCTTTGGGGTGCATATATTTCATAATACAAGTTCTCCAAATGATGGAAAGCATAGCCCATCTCTGTCTGCCTTAGTCTCTTTGGAATCTTCCATTGTAAATGAGATCTGAATGTTTAATGTTTTCAGTTAGCAAGTAAAGAGTGAAGACGCAGACAGGCGAAATCCCTTGAAAATTCAGCAGACTAGGTCAATGGCTGACAAACTTTAAATTTTATTTTGCCTATTTTTTTAATAGAGCTTTTTAAAAGAGCCTTTACAAAGCTGCCTTTCTCATTATATATCTCTGGCTTTCTTAGAAAGTAATTTTGCCAGCACCCCAGGTGGAAAAACTTGAGAAATATTGAAGCTGATGAGATAAGCTTCTAGTGTTGGAACTACAAGTGAGAATAAAGAAGTAGAGGGAAGGCAAAAAAGTAATAGCACTGGCTTTATGACAATGATTACTTCAATGAAGAGTCCGTTGCCAATAGCATAATTACTAAGATCTAGTCTTCCTGGTTTGCAACAGGAAAAAATAACCAGATATGTCTAATTTAACCTTTTAATTGTTTTCTGAATCACATTTGCAGAAACCAGTTGGATTTACATACAGAAGTTCCAGTCATTTGCCCCAAGGCAAAACAAGGCTACAAAGATCCATGGAAAAGGAATCAAGTCTTCATCTCTCTTCACCAGGCCTGGAAAGGCATAGCCCAGTCATAAGGGTTGCTTTACAAAACGGCCATGTTCAGGTCAATTCCACAATAAAACATGTTCAGCAGAGCCTTCAGCTTGAATCACAGCAGCCTGTTCACAGGCAGAGCCCACCACTCCCCACTATAGTTTCTACGCATTCATTGCATTCATCATACACAGCAAATAACAGGATGCCTGACCTTTCTCCACAATCAGATCTTGTAGCTGATGTTGTGGAAAGTACTTGCAATATTGCATCTTCACCGGTGGCATCATCATCAATGCCAGCACCATCTGAAACCAGTTTGGGAAATAATGCTGTAGCCATTAACTACAGAAATGCATCTGGGAGTGTGAACATCAGTAAAGAGCTACCATCTTCTTCAGTCTCCATCAATCCTAGCTTTGGTGAGTTCCTTTGTAATAAATACTCAGAAGCGAAGACTAAAAAACTGCTGTTGGTATAAAGAAATGTGCCTAAAGAAATCTCTTAATCATTATTTGCTAAAAGTAAAGGAGCAGGACTGGCTGCCTTACAAGCATTTCTATAACGGAATAGTGTTTAAAACTCTTGAAATAAAGGTCACAAGAATGTTTAATATGATCACTTAAAAATCTCTGCAGTGTATATACAGTTGTATAGACTGCCACAAGACTTTGATTTACAGTACGTGCTTTGGGTTCTTTTAAGGCTAGGCCCTCTTTTTCTCTCTTCATACTCTTGATATACACAGGTTACAAATAGGTTATATGTCGTAAGTAATGTGTGCACGCTATGCATGTGTTTAAAAAGAGATTGGCAGTAAAGCTGAGATATATGCCTGTATACGTTTTGCATTTAAGAAAATAACTTTTTTGTGTGAAGGAAATAGCTGTTTTCTTCTTGTGGAGGATTTTATCGGTGAAAAATCCTTTCTATCCTCACATCCTGCAGTGTTTGGTTTCTTTCAAAATACTGAAATAGCTGTTTTCTTCTTGTGGAGGGTCCTTTCTATCCTCAGATCCTGCAGTGTTTGGTTTCTTTCAAAATACTTATTTCCACCAAAAATAAAGAATTCCATAGATCATTGCATTATAATAAACAAGCATGTATAAAATAGCACCATGTTTTAAAAACTCAGGCATTTCTTTCTGAAGTATAAGCGCCCTGAGTTACTTGGAAGACTGAGCTAGAAGTTTTTGGTTGCTTTTGGCCTGAAAAATAAATTCATACTGCTCAAGAGCTGCACGAATAGTAGGTGAAATACCAGGATAACTATCTGAAAATTTGTAAACAGTGTATGGTTTAGCACTACTATGTATTGATATGCCATTCTTCATGGGTCATTGTCTTGAAAACATACATGGCATCTGCACATGCGTAAAATTTTGGACTCTCATGTGTCTAATGTATTTTCTTGGGTGTTGTTATTTCAGTTAGTTATATTGGTGGTTAATACGACTCAAAAAGATATTTCTGTTACCATTTCAATTCAAAGCTGCTTTTGTAAGATCAAGGATAAGTAATACATAGAACTAACTTTAGTAGAGAACATATAACAAGAGTACCACAGTGGTTATGAGAGAGTTTGAAAAAGTGTTCTTTTTTTTTTTTTAACAACTTGCTTGGGTTTTTTTAACTCTTTTTCTTTAAATGTTTTTGTTTTGCAAAAGAGTTTGTCGGTGACCCAGTGAGAAATGTAAAAGTTCTTGGAAACTATTTGATGAAAGCTCGGCAAAAGACTAAGCCAAAGTACGCAGCACGCTACTTAGTTCGTGTCTTGTTCCCCAAGGAAACGTTATTGTGCAGCATTATGGGAGTGAGCGCACGAGGGCGCAGAACATTGGATCCAAACAAAATTGCTGCAATAAGAGGTATGCTGTTTTTCAAAATGTTCAGATTTGCTTCTTTAATACTGAACGAAGTTTCTGACTTGCAAGGAGCCCTTTTCTGTATGTTTCTGCTAATCGTTGTCTAGCAGCTGGTGAACTGATCAATGCAGTAGTGGATGTGCTCCACTCAGCTCTATCTTTTGGTTTTGAAATTCCTGCTTTGTAATTCTCAATGCTAGTTTTTCTTCAATGTGGATAAAACAATTCTGATTTTCTCCTAGTTTTGTGTTGTTCATGTTTGTCAGTCATGCTGACCGTTTCTAAGTTTTTCATTATAATTTATTTCATGTTTGTGTGTGAAATGGGTTTTGTGGGTTTTTTTGTTTGTTTCAGTTTTTGTTTGGGTTTTTTTTTATGGCCATGGTACACTTGGGACAAATATTAACTGGTGATTTTTAAATACTCTTTCTCTTAAGTTCACTTCACTTGTTTGCTTGAGAAATGGTCAAAACAGGGAAGGTGTTTTCTTAAAGATGTCAAGCCATTTACACCGATCCCATGGCACATGTGTTTGAAACTATGCATCTCCTTCCTATTTAAAGGGTGGGAGATTGTTTAAGCCATGTGATGTAGTTGCAGCATTACCCTGTCTCTGGTTCTTGTGGGGGTTTTTTTGGTTGGATTTATTTTTTTTTAAGTTGGCATGATAAATCGCAGCTTTGCCCTAAGTGTACTAGGAAATGCTTAATAATAAAAGCATTATTCACAACACCTCAAAAAAGTATCACTGTGCGTCTTAAATTCATAGTACTGCTCAGCTTCAAAACCTGAGTTTTAATTAATTAAAGCTGAAAATATAAAGCTTCTAAATGGAACAGTAAATGTGAAATATTTCTTGGCTTTCTCTCTTTCTTTCTAAATAAGAATACTTTTGAACACTGCATTTTGTCACAAAGCTTAAAAACTTTTCTATGTTTTATATGCAGAATTTCTTGCAACTAACTTTCCAAACTATGATTTGAGCGAGCATGGAAAAGACTGGAAAACCTGTATCACAAATGTCAATGCTATGATCCGCTGTTTACGCTCTGAAACAAAAATAAAACCAGTAAGTTGTCTCAAGGTGATAATTTATTAAGTACTAAGTTTGTGCTGCTTTCTTAAATTAATTATTTGAACTCCTCATCATATGAGTGCTCTAATTGGAAATTGCTTGGGTTCTGTCTTTGCATTGCCCAGCAGAGGCCTGCTGACTGCAGCATTAGTTCCATATGGGCAATACAGGAAGCATATCCCTTTCTCTTGCTCTGCCTCTTCCTGCTCCTGTGTCCAGTATCCAGTTAAGAAATGTATAAGCATAGGATACTAAAAGGAAAGTGTCCTGGTTTGAGGTAAAACAGAACCAATTTTCTGTTCAGTAATTTTACTTTGCAGCTAAGCCTCTTCTAACTGAGCTGTAAATGTTGCCCAGAAGTAGTGTCAAATTTGATTGTGAGCTTAAACATGTAGGTACTAGCACTGTTTTCACAGGCTTTCCTTCAGATATATCCAGCCAAGCATTTCAACTTTATATTGACTTAAACATCACTCCCAAAACAACTCCATTTACCTCTGCTTCTAAAAAGCTTTGTGCAAATCTTTGAATATTTAGTTTCTGTTTCACCTGTCGTTTTCATGATTGAAATTCAGAAGTAGCTATATTCTAAATATCTGGAATCTAATTTATACTAAACAGGAAATGAACTGGAACGCTAATTAGAAAACTGATAGGCTTCTCCCAGTGCATGTGCTAACCTCATTTAATGTTTCAGGAGACAGCTGAAGGGAAAGAAATAGCGGCTGTTGCTCCAGATACATCTCATTGTGTAGATTTAAATTATAATGAAGATAGTGAAGGCAATTCTCAAAACTCTCAGAAAATTACCAGCTCCGTAACTGACACGTTGCAGAATTCAGGACTGGATAAGTTTCCAGAAGCTTTCCACACATCTTCGGTCAAGAAACTGCAGTCCTTGGAACCTATGGGTAAACTAAGAAATCTTCATCTTATGGATTTGTTTGTTACATTTTAAATGCTCAGCAGAAGATGCTACTGTAGGTGAAATTGTGTAGAAAAGGGATTTGCTGAACTATGTGACTCTTCTTCTCCTCTTAAGACAGTCAATTGGTATATATATAGTATGTCTTCATGGGAGCAAACAAGAACATTATCTGGCTAAACAGAACATGTGTCTGCATCTACCAATGTCCCATTAATGCATATCCACTCTAAGACTGGAAAGTTCAGCTGTAAGATATTTTGTTCAGTTTCTCTGAATAATTCTTTTTTCAGGAGTTATTTCACAGTTAACCTGTCTTTTTTATTTGGGAGATACTCTACCTTAATGGAGTGAGCTAGCTCAGAATATCTATTGAATGGTATTGCAGTTTCAGAAGAAAAGCACACCTTTCTGTAAAACTGACAATTTAGGACAATAAAAATCATAGAATCACAGAATAGTTGGGGTTGGAAGGGACCTTTAAAGATCATCTAGTCCAACCCCCTTGCAATGAGCAGGGACATCTTCAAGTAGATCAGGTTGCTCAGAGCCCTGTCTGACCTGATCTTGAATGTTTCCAGGGATGGGGCATCTACCATTTCTCTGGGAAACCTGTGCTGATGTTTCACCACCCTCAGTGTAAAAAATGTCTTCCTTATATCTACTCTAAATCTCTCCTCTCTTAGAACAAGGGGTAACGGCTTTAAACTATCACAACAGCCCTGCTAAAAACTTTGTCCTCCTCTTTATGTCCTTTTAAGTACTGAAAGGCCGCCAAAAAAGATACCTTAAAGCAGTCTTTATACTTTTTTTTTTAAAACAAAAATACATTGGAAAAAATTCCATGTACAGCATGTGATGCCTCTAGAGAGCTTCAAGGAAAATGAGCTGAGATTAGTTGCCCTTTGAAATAATTTATTTGATTAGAGTCACATTGGTGCTCTGTCAGGTCTGCTCCTGCACCCAAGACTTGTTAGACTTATCCCACAGACCTCCTGATTTACTATACATTTTGCATTTTATTTTTTTTAGTGTTTGCAGTGGAGCCAGATTGAAGTAGTTAAAAATACTCACTCTGTTTTTCAGTTTCCACTTACAGAATCTAAGCACCATCGAAATAGAAGAACTTCTATTTACCTATGTAATTGGAATAACATCATCTTTTCACGTGAGATGAAAATAATTTAGAAAGTAGTCATTAATAATGCAGGTTACGTTGCTAGCATTGCTGAAAGCATATCAGAAGTGATGTTACATTGTCTAAAACAGGCAGGGGTTTTTTTGCTACCTGGAAATTTTCTGCGATATGTTGCATTTTAGTATTAGCTGTAGAGTTATGTTTTTGCTTCAGTTTTTCCAAGCAAATAACAGTAGTTTTGGGGAGAACTTTTTGTGTTGATGTTATAACTTTTTGTCTTAATGTAATATACAGGCACTTTGAAGCATGGTCAGTATAGGATAAATGAAATTTCTCTCTCTCTCTCTGACACACTTTCTAGAACTTCTTGGAAGTCCGTGGCGCAATGTTCAGTTGCCTTTCTCAGTCATTTATGTAGCTAAGGGGAAGTCTCGGCCAGAGCTGTCAGCTCGCTACCTAATTCGTCACATGTTCACTGAAGATGTGCTGGTAAAAAGCAATGTATATGGTAATCTTGAACGTGGCATGAGCCCACTCGACTGCAACAGAATTAATGCTCTCAGAGGTAAGTAAGAAAATCTCTGTTCAAGTGATAATGTGGGGAAATTAACAAGAGTAATTAACTTGTATCCTATGAACAAACCATGGAGCTTCAGAAATAGGTCTGTGAAGCTATTCTGACGTGTATTGGTGTAAGCAAGTTGAGAGAAAGTAGATGAAGTTACATTTAAGCATCTCAAGGAAGTCTACAGATCACAAACCCAATTCATGTGAGGGAACTCAGTCTCCATGGCATGTGCTTGAAAGGACAACACAGTGGGAGATGGAAGCAGTCTGGAGGATTCTGGAGGGTGTTGGGGATAATTTCTTCATACAGGGGCTAGGTAGGCCAACCAGAGGTAATACACAGCAGGTTATGCCTCCCTTCAAAAAAAGGGTTGGGGTATGATAAATGGTGGCAGTATTGCCTGTAGAGACCATGAAATAATGGACCTCAAGATCCTGAGTAGAGTTAAAAAGGTCTGAGAGTACAGGCTGTGCAGCTTAGGAGAGCTGACTTTGGCCTATTTATGAAACTTGTAGGTGGGAGTTTGCGAGACAGCTCTGAAGAGGAGAGAAGCTCAGGAAAGTTGGCAGGTCTTTAAAGACAGCATTCTGCAAGCACAAGAGAGTCCATCCTGACGCTTAAGAGAACTAGTAGAGTTATGGGGAGACAAGTTTGGCTAAGCAGGGATTCCATAACTGAGCTCCAGTGCAAAAAAGCAGTATATAGAGATTGGAAGCAGGGACAGCTTATGAAGTGGAATTTAGCACCTTTGCCTAGGAGTGTTGGAGCAGTGTCAGGAAAGCCAGCAGCTCAGCTAAAGTTGAGACTTGCAAGGAATGGCAAGGGCAGCAAGATCAGCTTCTACCACAACATTAATCATAAAAGATCGAGCAAGGGGAGCATGCTCAGAGGGTAGTGGGTCATGCTCTACTTGGGAGACTGACACATGAGGTACTGCAGGGGTCTGTCCTGGTAGCTGGCCTGTTCAACATCTTTGTCTATGACTTGGAGAGAACGGAGAACACTCGTCAGGTTTGTGTTTGATAGCAAATTGGGACTGTATTAACAGGTGCACAGCCAATATATCAAGGGAAAGGGTTATCTCCCTTTTTTTAGTACTCATGAGTGTGCATTTGGATTATTGCATCCAATTTTGTGTCCTCTAGTACAAGAAAGAGATATCGATAAAGCTGGAGGGCCACCAAAAGGGATGGGAAATTAAAGCACTTGCCCAGTGAGGAAATTGATGTTACTCTATTTGCAAATGCTATTCCAGAAGCAGAGAGAGGGTATATTATGGTTGGAGTTGTAGCAGATGTTTTGCCTTCTGTATTGTTCTTGCTTCAGCATTAAGACTTCTGGAATACTGATCCATGCTCTTTCCTGAGAGGGAGTCTTCTGTTAGTCTTGTTCAGTTGTTCCTGCAAGGCTGGATAAAGCAAGCAGAACTATGACAGTAGAATTAACTTAACAGTTACGCAGCAAGCGAGGAGGAATGTGAAACAGATTGTAGGTAGAAAAGGCATATGGGTTATTACACAGAAGAAAACTTGGCATTATCTGGTAAGATTTAAGCGTGGCCAGCACAAACAATGGTGTTGGGGAAAAGATCATCAGGTTTTTGGGGGCCATTTACTCTGTGGCTATTACAGTATCTTAAGAGAGTTCAACATATTTGAAAAGGTTTGGTCCTGCAATATAGAAGTCTTTCCACCTTTCCTTTAGTTGTCTGTGTTCTTGTCTTATTTTTCATTGTGAAAGCTGGCTTTTTGTATGAGAAGCCTGAAGAGAAAATACCTTGCCAGGAATTCTGAAGTTTTGCTTGTGGAATGTTATTTACTGGGCTGGATCCCAGGCTGCAGACAGGGTAATAGTGGAGTGCCTTCAACATATCCCAACACTACTGGCTTGATGTGGCATTTTACTTCTTCCTGTGTCCTTATGAAATCCCTCTGGGATAGTGTTCACTGGGTTAGTAAAGCTGCTTATTTGACTAGTTATCCTCATCTGGACACCACTTTTAGTCGTATGATTCAATTTTAGGTAGTCCTGCGAGGTGCAGGGAGTTGGGCTCGATCCGAATTGGGATACGCTATGATTCATCACACTTTTTTGCAATGTGCATCTCCTAACAAATCTTGAAACTGCTTCTCCTCCATGTCTGGAGGTGTAGGGAGGTTGAAAGGGTTGTTAAGATCTGGACAGTGCTGCCTAACAGCTCCGCAGGTGTGGCAAGATTGCCTCTGAGGATACAGCAATAGTGCTAGATGAGATGGAGCTGGGACTTGCCCTCTGGGGTGATGTCTGGGCAGGTCATGCTAGAAACCATTTCCAATATGGCAAGACTGTATGTAAGAGTGGGCTTTCCCAAACTGTACGTATTCCTTAACCCCTAGCCTGGGAAGCTTTGCCACTTCCAGTGTCTCCACATACTCCCATAGTATACGTGTTTTGTTTCATGATGTTTTGAGCTTAAGAAGCATTTAAAAGATGTATTAAGTGTGTCTTAGGGCTGCAGGAACACCACATAGGCTCCAGAGCAAATGAGAGACAAAGTCCTTGGTGTGGGGTTGCAGCCAGGCCATGTCACTTGGCTCTGGGGCCGGAAAGCAGTACCTGGCCCTGTTTTTGTTAACATTATAACATAGCCTGACTGGATGGCAGCAGCATCACGTCCCTGAATGTAACCCTACAGAGCAGGAAGGGGCCCTGCGTAGCCTTTCTGTAGTCCCAACAGTTGGTCAATTCGTGTGAAAGAAAAAGCGTAATTTAAAAACTGTTTCACGGGGCATGTACAAAAGCTCTGTGGGCCTGGTAGTGGGAATTCCTGTTACGTGCTGTAGCTCTGAGGCCAAGCATTTTCTTGAATTTGCTCTCAGGGGTGGAGGGGAAGAAAACCTGGCTGCTGTTTCAGCCAACAGCTTGTGTATCCGCTGTCAGCATAGTTTATTGCAGGAGCATCCTGGGAATGAAAGAACCTAAGGCGTTCTCGCTTCCTGCCTCACCCGCCTGGAGCAGAGCAAACTGCAAGCACACGAGTTTTTCTCTCTGTTATTATTCTTCCTTGAGACCCATGCTCTTCTGGAAAAACAGGTTTCCTGGTTTGGATCTACAAGTTAAAATATCTACTGTAAACAACGATACCGTATTAGATTTTTACTTGCTAGGATATGTGAGAGCAATGGAAGAACAACAATATCAACTATCTATACCTTTCAATCTACGAAGGTAAATCTAGATATTAATCAGAGAAGTAGAAATAGGATTGCCTTTGATTTGAAATTACAGCTAGCAATTCCTTATTGTTGCTTACTTAAGTCTTTTAGGGGATTGCTTAGAGACAACATGTGATTCAGCTAAGCTCAGAAGGACGATTGTTCCTCAGTAAATAATAAATAAATAAATAAAAATCTGTTTCTAAAACCACTCTTTTTACTTGTTGAAGGGGGCAAGAAAGGTGCTGTAGTCTTACTTTATTTATCCCATTGTTACCGAACTCAAGTATTTGTTTACTGATCTTGTTGCACTATGGTAAGGAACAAGCTCTTGAAGTTTTTCTGTCACAGTCGTTCCCCTTTAGCTGTGTTATGCTGAATTGCTGTGTTTTATTCTAGTGAATATAGTTGTCAAAGATCCTCTGAAGGAGGGCTTGGTCCTGCTCAATGCTGGTCATTCTGAAATAGAGCCTGAGATTTCTTTGGTTGACCACATTAGAAGCTGAAGTTATTCAGCGCTTCAAGGGATCAAGCCCACATATTCAAAGAAAGCATGTAACCATATATTTTCTCTTAATGCTTAGGCCTTTTGTTACTCATTTTCGGAGTAAGCAGAAAGGGATGTGGGGGGAAAATATCTGGCCTCTAACTTTGCTCTTCAAGGCTCGTAATATGCCTAGCTGTCCTGTTTTGGTAGCATGCACTTGTTTTGGCTTAATTACATCCAAAAAGATTATATAGCTTGCATAAATAATTGGTAACTCACTATTATATATTTGTTTATTTTTAGACTTTCTTCAAGAGAATTATCCATCCTTTGATCTGAAGGAAACTGGATATGATTGGAAGGCGTGTGTGGCTGCCATAAACAGCACAATCCGCAGTCTCAGACATGACCATAAAAAGGCTACAGTTGGAATCCGGCGGAAAGTCTTGGCAGTGCCACCACCGAGTGCAAAGAGTCCTCCACAGAGCCCCCCTTTAGTCAAGCCATTTGAAAGTGACACTATCAATCTCACGGACTGAAGCTCTCTGTCTCAAATCTTAATTTAGCAGCCTTTTTAAAATCCCACATAGAAGCATATTACATTGAGTACAGTGTCCTATTATACTGAGTTGTCAGCAGCACTAAATAGTATTATTTCATGAGGCCAAAGTTAGCAGAAGACTTGGGAACCCTAACTCCTTGTATAAGTAGCATTTGTGCTCCTCAGAAATTACTTCCACTATTCCCTGTAGCATTTCCAATGTGCTCTCCCCTAAAAGTACCTTCTTCTCGTAATTCATTGACTTGGAAAAATAAATCTGATTAGGAAAGATGCACTGTGCATCAAGTCAGCAGAAGCACATAGAAATGTGGAAAGAATGATCATCCTTAGAGGAAGACTCATAGCTAGCTAAATTGTCTCAT
The DNA here is from genome assembly GCF_001431845.1 of Calidris pugnax. Taxonomy (NCBI): domain Eukaryota; kingdom Metazoa; phylum Chordata; class Aves; order Charadriiformes; family Scolopacidae; genus Calidris; species Calidris pugnax. The sequence continues at coordinate 13,782,452 of NW_015091257.1, forward strand.
TATGTGTGAGGAATGAAATTTGCTTTGACAAATGGATATTTTAAGCAAAAATATCTAATGCAGAAAGGAAAAAAAAAAGTTTTTATTGCATCTAGCTAACTTCTTGTATCTCTCACTTTTTTTGCCTCCTATAGCAGTCCGTTGTAGGATAAGGAAGGAGGCAGACAAAAATGTAAGTACAGTTGGACTGTATTTTAGCTCTGATTTAGCTCTGCGAAAGCACAAAAAAAGCATCCAGAAAAAACAGCCCAATGGTTGGTTCTGTTTTTTCATGATGAAAATTAAAGGAAAGAATTCCTCAGGTGCTTGGTCTACTGTTCAGTGGCATATGTCTCATCTGCTGGAGTGGGTGTTCAGAAGATGGAAATCTGCTCCAGCTTTCAACTAGAGCATTTGGGTCCTGATTCAGATTTGAGAATTGTGATTATTCAGAGTCACAGACTGGTTGAAGTTGGAAGGGACCTCTGAAGGTCATCTGATCCACTCCCCCTGCTCAAGCAGGGCCACCACCATGTCCAGACAGCTTTTGAATATCTCCAAGACTGAAGACTCCGCAACCTTCCTGGGCAACCTGTGCAAAGGCTCAGTCACCATCACAGTAAAAAACTGTTTCTTGATGTTCAGAGGGAACCTCCTGTGCTTCAGTTCATGCCCGTTGCCTCTGGTCATGTCATTAGGGACCACTGAGAAGAGCCTGGCTCTGTCCTTTTGTGTCTATCCTCTTTGCAACCTTCCCTCAGGTATTCATATACATTGAGATCCTCCTTAAGCCTTCTTTTTTTCCAGACTGAACAGTCTTTCTCTCTCTTTAACCCTTACTCACAGGAGAGGTGCTTCAGTCCCTTCATCATCTTCATGGCCCTTTGCTGGACTCTCTTCAGTGTGTTTGTGCCTCTGTTGTACTGGGGAGCCCAGAGGTGGATGCAGCATTCCAGGTGAGGCCTCACTAGGGCCAAGGAGAGGAGAACAGTCACTTCCCTCAACATGCTGCCAACATCCTCCTAATGCACCCCAGGGTACCATTAGACTTCTTTGTGGCAAGGGCTCATTTGCTGGTTTATGATCAACTTAGTGTCCACTAGGACATCCCAGGGTACACTCTGCCCCATAATCCAGATAATGAATGAAGATATTAAACAGGATTGGACCCAGTATTGATCCCTGGGGTACTCTGCTGTTTACTGGCCTTCATCTAGGCTTCATGCTGACGATCACTACTCTCTGGGCCTGGCCATTCATCCAGTTTCCAGTTCATTTTACTGTCTGCTCATCCAATCTGTAGCATCAGCAGCAGCTTCTCTGTGAGGATCTTCTGGGAGACAATGTCAAAGGCCTTCCATAAATCCAGGTAGACAATATCCACTGTTCTGCTTTCACCAATCAGGCCAGTCATTTTATCGTAGAAGTTTACCAAGTTGGTCAGCCATGAGCTCCCCTTGGTGAAGCCATGCTGTGACTGCTCCTGGTGGTATTCTTGTCATTTGTGTGCCTGGAAATGGTTTTCTTCCCAGGGATGGAGGTGAGGCTGACTGGCCTGTAGTTCCCTGGGTCCTCTTCCCCATCCTTCTTCAAGACAAGAGCGACATCTTCTTTCATCTGGTCTTCGGGCACTTCTCCCGTTCACCACGATCAACCAAAGGTGATCAGGAGTGGTATCACAATGATGTCAGCCAGCTCCCTCAGCACTCGAGGGTACATCCCATCAGGCCCCTTGGGTTTAGTGCACATCCAGTTTGCTTAAGTGTTCCCTGACCAGATTCTCTTACACCCAGTGTGTCTTCATTGCTTCAGCCTTTCCCCCTGGCCTGTGGGACCTGGGATTCTGGAAGGCCAGTCTTGCTCGTAAAGGCTGAGGCAAAGCAATCCAGAAGTGCCTCAGCCTTTTCTGTGTCCTGTGTCACGAGGTCCCCTGTCTCTTTCAGCAGTGGACCCACATTTTCCCTAGCCTTCCTTTTATCACCTATGTAGTTGCAGAAGCCCTTTTGTTGTCTTTGGCATCCCTGGCCATGTTCAATTCCACTTGGGCTTTAGCTTTCCTAACTTCAACCCAGCTCAGACACTGTATCCCCCCCCCCCATTACTTTTTTCTTTTTTTCCCTTTTTCCCCAGCCTCTGTACGCTTCCTTTTTGGAACCGTACTTCCTTCTGTTTGTCCAGAAGCTCCTTGTTCATCTGCACAGGCCTCCTGGCATTTTTGCCTTACTTCTTGTTTGTTGAGATGGATTGCTCTGGAGATTTGAGGAGGCAATCCTTGAATTTTAACCAACTTTCATGGCCCCATATTTTCTCCAGGGTCCTAATCCCATAGGACTCTTCCTAGCAGATCTTTGAGGAGGCTGAAGTCTGCTCTCCTGAAGTCTGGGATTATGAGCATGCTTTTTATCATCCTCCCTCCCCTCAGCATCCTGAACTCCACCATCTCATGGTCACAGCAGCTACGGCTGCTTTTGACCTTCATATTCTCAACTAGCTCCTCATTGTAGGTGAGTATGAGGTCCAGCAAAGCACCTGTCCTTGTTACCTCTTCTATCACCTGGAGGAAGAAGTTGTTGTCAATAATAAATATTCATGCAGTTGCCTTTCCTTTCTATCCACTCAATGCTAAAGATTTATTAGTGCACTGAATTATATATTAAAAAAAAACAACAACAAAACCAACCAAACAAATTTTGAAAACTACTTGGGTGTTGAACTCGTAAAAAAAAATAAAAATTAATGACTATATATATTCAGTGTCACATCCCCGTTAGTTTCATTTGTAAGTTGAAATTCAACAGCAGTACTGTACAAAAATTCATGACTTCTTTTCTTGGGCAAGTTCTTTGTTGCTTGGGGTATTTTGGTCGTGTTTATTGTTTTGTTTTGTTTGCTTTCAAAAGAGGAAGTATTTGGTATGTGCCTTCCTGTTACATGATTTTCCAGCACCAGTCACACCTTCCTCTCGCTGTCTTTGTAATGGTTAACTGGTGCATGACCTTGCCTTGCCACTTGCATTATGTCCCAGTGTGGTTCTCAGATGTCTTCGGAGAAAGAAGCTTCTCAGAAGACTGACACAGGGAACCAGTTACGCCTCTGAAAATTGGGGCAACAGTGGCTTCCAAAATTACGCCTGTGTACGTAGCAGAACAACATCTAACTAAATCTGTCCTCTCCAAGGCAAAGGTTTCATAGTTTGGGTTTTTTGTTAGTAATAGGGTAGAATAGTGAAGTTACTTTTTCTCACTTCAACTTATATTCATAACAAACAGGCAGTTTTTATTATATACAGTATAGGAACAGCTTTTTTTTATTGCAAGTTAGGATATGCAATGGCCTTATCAGATATGAAATCCCCTACCACCTCCTTGCAGAAGCCTTCTGTAGGATTTAAGAAATAGGCTGAATTTCTGTTTTGGTTTCTTTTTTTTATTATTTACTAGAAATGATGTACTGCAAATTTGGTTGCTCTGGTTTACTACTAACAAATTGTGCTGTTGCTGTTCTATAAAACAGTCATTCTTGTAAATGCCAAGAACTTTGTTGTGTGTAGATATTACTAGTTCCAAACCTTCGAAAAAAACAAAAATGCTTATATTTTTTCAGTAGTTTTATGAAACTTTTTCACTGTCCTTCGCAGATTTTAATGGTAGAATGATATATTTATTGAATGACCTGTGTGGCACTGAAACCTGTTAGTGTGGTGCGTACCTATAGCTTCCATATCGAAAAGAGAATTGAATAATTGAATAAAAGTAGAAATAGTTTTCTTGTTTCTGTTTCAAATGTATCCATTTTTGCTAACTTTTATAAAATAAAATTACAGTATTTTGCTGTTAGGAATAAAGTATTTTACAAATAAAACTAGCATATAGCTCCTTGACTACACACGTGTGTCTGACATTTCTTGCACTGTGGATCTACAGTTCAGTTACAGTTTCATCTGAAAAGATTCTTTCAATCTCCTTTCAGGAACCAGGGTTTTGAGCAGATCTTCTGATTGAGGTGAGATGATTTCCAAATTTTGACTGCCTTAACTAATTTAGTAAACCAATGCAAACTCTTTTGGACTTCGCTTGTCAGTTACAGCTTTGTGTGAGCTATCTGAAATGAAGACTTCCACAAAAGGGTAGGATTTGAGTAACATTTTTAAGAAACTCCTTTAAACTGCTACATTTTGGTAGGCCAGGCCTTATTCACCCGCTGGATTTGGTTTCTGTATTAGTCCTTATTCAAGGAATAAAGCAGGGCTGGAAGGCAGTCTGTTCATTTGATACATTGATAATTCACGCCCTCGCCTCCTCCTTTGTAGTCCTAATACCTGTCCCTAATGCAGTATGAGTCCTTCCTCTGTGAGGTAGAGCTGGGCCCTTTATTCATGTGTGATTGACATCTCTGGATTTGAAATATTTCATAGTTCATCTGGTACTTCTGCCATCAGCCTTGGCAGCCCTCTAATCCCGTACTGCTCATGTCCAGGATCTGGTGTACGCTTCTTGATAATATGTAAAATGTTGTGCTTTCTTGATCCACCTATTGTAGCCTTGTGAATGGTGGTGCATTCAGTATTTTCATGTGATATATTCATAATTACGTGTATAACTATGCTATGCAAAAAGAAAATACGTATGCATTACACAAATATTAAAATACTTTCATATTACCTTCATTTTAGGATTGACTCAAGGGAGTGCATTTCCCTTTCTACAATATGAAAGTGGTGGGGGTTGGTCGGGAGGTTTTTTTGGTGGTATTTCTTAAAGTTTAGATCCTTAGGGTAGTTGTTGGGTGAGCAATACGCTCTGTGTATCAGATCCTCCTCTGCTCTTGGGTGGTGTTGATTCAACTTAGATAAAGCTGCTACAGCCTTTCCCAGCAGATTGCTGGGCGCTTGTTTCCGCGTGGCTGGAGAAGATGGGTGGGTATGTGAGCGAGGGAAAGGACCAGAGCAAACGTTCATTGGGGTCCCAGGGCCTGGCAGTCCCATAAAGGGTTTTCTGTAGGAGTTGGGAGATATGTCTCCATGAAATAGTTCCGTTCTTCCTTACCTGTCGTAGGGTGGACAACTTTTATCCTTTGGTGAGATGGATCACTGCGTGCTCTTGTCTAGCACTTGAGTGTAGTTGTTCATTGCACTTAATGTGATGGAGCAGCTTGAGGGGTGCTCCCCCAGTGAGGGAGAGCGAGCTGGGGCCGGGGGCACCCACAGCACAGCAGCACCATGCCCTTACTGACAGGCTGCTCTGGTCGGGGCTGGGGTGGTCAGGGCAGGGACCACCGACAGTCCTGGAGGAGACAGGGTAACAAGTTGGGTCCAGTTGGCAATTCCAATTCCAGTTGGCAGCAGCTGAGGCACTGGGTTTGAGGTTCCTGCAGGAGATGGGGCCAGACTGGGGACACGACTGTGACAGGGATGCCCTGGTCCCCCTGCCCAATAAGGGACTCTGCAGGGGTGGCCAAGAGGGACCTGGGCAAGCTGCTCAGGGCAGCTAAGGCCTCTTGGTGACCCCTGGGGCTCTGATCAACAGTTTTGCAGACTGTATGCAAATAACCCATCTCGCAGGCATGTCCAGCTTTAATAGCCAGAACTTGTCCCTCAGAATAATATCAGTACCATTATTTTCTATTTTCGTCAAGTGTTTGTTCAGACTGTTTGATGGAAGTGTTCAAAGGATTTTAGAATACGATGTAGAGAGGGATAAATATTTGCGCAGTTCTTCATTTTTTATTTTTTTTTTTTTGTGTAGATATGGCAATGTGATAATTTTGTAGCTCCCTTGTACAATCACTGATTTCTTTTTGTTCAATATATGGTATGATGATACCTGTGCATGAAGTGAGATGGGAACTGCTGACTGTAAATGCCATCTGAACTATGAGCTTATGGAAATATTTAACTTACATGTTCAGGGTAGATTCCGTGCACACACACCCCCACCCAGGTAGTGAGGTGACATTGATTATACTGCTCGGGGAAATTCACTCCTGCACTAGAAACGGAGCTGTGACTCCTGGGTGACTTGAAGGGCGATAGCACCACCTACCGAGGGCCAAAAGTTTTTTTCTGAGAAATTGAAAAATCCCTGACAGAGAACTACTAAATATCCTGACAGAACGATGCAGTTCTGAGAATTTAATTTTGGTGCACTCACTGAACAATTGAAGTTTCACTTTTAGCTGACTTTAATTTAAATCTTTCCATTTAAAAACGATCTAATTTGAGTTTGGATTTGTTTTTTCAGTGAGATGCTATTTTTGCTTTAGTTACTTTTAGCATCATCTGTAAATCTTTAACGTATGGGGCAACTGTTTACCTTCTGTTGATAAGTAATAAAATGTGGGGTTCACGGAACACCAGGATCAGCATCCTCTTTTCACACAGCCTTAGCAGATTCTTTAGCATTTAATATGCTAGCATGAATTTTCTGAGGGTGACATCTTCTTTGTAAGCCCCGTGGAGGCAGAGAACCCCAGAGCCATCAGCAGGCAGGCAAGTGCACGAGGCTTGGGAAATTCCCAAAACTGTGCGAAGGCACCACAGGTTGTCCAGAAGGACAGCTTTCTGCTTGTAGCATCAGGTTTCAGAAGGTGATACAACAATATTGTGGGTCAGGAGACATTTAAAAATATTATTGGGTGCCTAATTTGAGATAGGAAGGTTGCAGTTACATGACAGAGTGCAACCAGCCCAAATTGGGGGTGTGGGGTGTGTGTGTGTGTCAGCTGTGGTAGGTGGCTATATCCCAAAGTACTTGGACAGGTGAAACTTACTGAAACTGTGGGGGGGGTGTGTGTGTCAGCTGTGGTAGGTGGCTATATCCCAAAGTACTTGGACAGGTGAAACTTACTGAAACAAACTGGTGTTCTAGCTTTGGGAAGTGCACTGAGCAAGTGCCAAAAAGACTTGAAAAAAGGAAGGGGCCTATCCAGATGTGACATCCTGCAAGATCTTCTGTTTGGGAACAGAGGTTGCTAACCATAGCTGAAAAACTATACTGCTAATAGGGTGCCGTGCATGTTTTTCTTTATTGAATGCCCTAAATTGCTTAGTTTAGGTATCGCGTGGACTGATACAGAATAAGATATCCAATATTTGCTGACCAGTGCCTTCCGGTATGCAGAAGGCAGTCCATGCTTCTACTTAGTTCAGGCCAAAGGTGTTAAAGCTCAGGTTGCTGCAAGCATGGCTTGTTTGATGGATGCTCTTCTTATGCCACTTAATGCCTGCTAATGTCACAGCTTTTAAACCAGGTTGGACTCAATGATCCCAAGGGTCTCTTCCAACCTAGACGATTCTATGATTCTATAGGCAAAGCCTGAGTGTCTGTAGGAATGCAGAGCATTATTTCACTCCAGTTGCTCTCTGAGGTTTTGACTCTGAAGGCTGTTGGAGGGTTTGGTGAAAGGACACAGAATGACATCGTCTGGAGCGGCCCCTTTTAGCCAATCAAGCTTCCTATCTGCTTGGTTGAGTGAAACACCTGCTTCTATACAACATTACATCATTTCAGCCTGGAGAAGAGGGGGCTGAGGGGAGACCTTATTGCTCTCTACAACTACCTGAGAGGAGGGTGTAGAGAGGTGGGGGTCGGTCTCTTCTCCCAAGTCACAGGTGACAGGACAAGAGGAAACGGCCTCAAGGTGTTCCACGGGAGGTTCAGGCTGGATATTAGGAACAATTTTTACACTGAAAAGGTTATTAAGCATTGGAATGGGCTGCCCAGGGAAGGGGTTGAGGCACCGTCCCTGAAGGTATTTAAATGACGGGTTGATATAGTCCTTAGACACATGGTTTAGTGATGTGGTTTTTTATCAGAGTTAGTTTGATGGTTGGATTACATGATCTTAAAGGTCCCTTACAACCTAGACAATTCTATGATTCTACTTACCTTGTTTGCTTCTTTTACCCAGTCCATGTTTTGCTTCACTTGCGCAAGCCGTGAAAGCTGATGAGAAACGCAGGCCTATTTTGTTAAGCACCGGTTTGCTTTCTGAAGTCTGCATTATCACTGGAGAACGTGTCGGGGTCTGCAAGGAATGGGTCTAGTAAGCTCGATTTTGAGAGCAGCTTTTGTACCACGTCCTACTTTTTGCTTCTTATTGCCCAGAGCATCAATCTTCACTCAAAATTGGCAACAAATACGCTGAAACGGATTGGCTTAGTTTTCTGATCCACAAGATAATTCCTTTCCCATAGCAGTTACACAGGCAGGAAATTTCAGAAGGAAAGGGAAAGCTATTTAAGTTGACGCTGGGGGAATAAAAATTGTATTTTAAGTTCTTGATTGTTGCATACTATTATGCTTATATGGAGGAGTGAACGAGCAGTCAGGTGCTTAGGACATGAAGTATGTAGGCACATTTTTCCCCCCAGTTGTCAGAGAAAGGTGAAACCACTGAGAAATTAATAGTAATGCATTACTGATATGATGGGTTTTGTTTAAATGTTTTTGTAAATAATGTATTGACTCCAAACTGAGAAAAGTAAGAAAAATATAGGTTGTGAATTTTTTAAGAAACCTTAAAAAAAAAAAAAACTACACAAGAAAAAAAAAAACAAACCAGGCACCGCAAAGCAACAACAATAAAAAAATCCCCAACAACATTCTGCCACTTCCTTTAAGAGATCAAAGATAACATTTCAGTGTCACTATTTTCTGTTCTGTTCTTTTGCCACTGCTGTGAAGGAGGAGTTTGTTTTCTACTCTATGGTCATGACCTTCTTGGAAATAAATTCAGTCCTTTAAAGCAGCAACCTATTAAAACATAGTTGTTTTCCACACATTGCAGAACTCCACTTCTTAAATTCCATTAAGATAGTTTTCCATAAAACATTCTTTCCATCCTTCCATGTATTTGGATTATAAGCGAGGATTATTTTTTCTGCTGTGTGATCTCATGGAGGTGCTAGTTGAGCACATTTTGTCCCTGTTTTTTAAGGATGTAGTTCTATAGAGCTACACTTTTCAGTGTTCGCTGCAAGCAGAGATAAACAGAGAGAAATTCTTTACTTTCCTCCGTACAGCCAGTCAGATGTTTTTATACCAAGATCTTACTTTGGAATGTAATTTCTTTTTTCCTTCTTATAACTGTAGCAACAGTAATAGATACCTTTCCTATGACAAGCCAGCAAAGATTGTGTATTCTTTATAAAAGGAAAAAAGACCACCCTAAGCATTGAGATCATTTGCATTTTTGTGGCTTTTCTCAATTTCATTTAAAATATGCACTTGTCCTATGAAAGTCTTTTTTCAGTAATTGTGGGCAAAACCTAGCCTTGCTTAGTCTAGAAGCAGATCGGTTTAAGCTTTTGCTTGGGTTTGAATTTATTAAACTGATAATTGAGCCTTTGGTCCAATTCTGCAAACAGCATCCGAGCGTGGAACTTCCACCCTGTTTATTACTACTCAAGGTAGGAAAGATTAACATATGGAAACATGGTTGAAGGATCAGGATCTAGGTTAGCAAATAAGAGCTTCGTTCAAACAAAAAAGAAGAAAATAAGTATAATAACTCATTAAACTGTCACAAAGAACAAATGTAGGAAATAGGTGGTGTGGGTGCTCAGACAAACTTTGCAAATTTCATTTATTCCATCTTCCTCCTGGGGGTTACTGACCTCACCACGACTGTGCAAGTCACCTTCTCCAGTTCATGATGTGACGTGGGAGCTTGCACAAGTACCCTGGACTCTGAGCAGCAACGGCTGAGATGCCCACCTGAATGCACTTCTGCCCACTTCCCTGAAGGCAGAAAGAAAGACCAAGAGGAGTGACAGGGCCTCGGGCCACCACAAATCTCTGCTGAGGGAACGTGAGCCAAAGCCCCAGCTTCCACTCTGTCACCGGGATCTAGGAATATGGTGACAATAGCAACCACTGAATCCTGACTGCTTTGAAAAATGCAGAAAAATAATCTTCAGTGCTTTGGATTATGGAGACGTTTCCTGTATCTCTCTTAATTTCTCCAGAGGAAGTCCATTTAGTTAAATGTTAGGAAAATGGCAGTGATCACTAACAAAAGGCACTCATCTGCAGAGTAGAGGGATGCTGAAATCATGACAAGTTGCTTTCTGGGCCAGGGGTCACTTCATTTCTGTTTCTATACACAACGCAAAAGGGTTTCTGAGCAGAGGTCCCATCAGTGTTACAATAATAAGTAAATTCTGGCCGTTATTTGGAGGCCTGACTCAAACCCAAATGAAACTGAAAGTAATCTCTCCGCGGATCTTACTGGAGTTAGGCAAGATTGTTTGAAGTGTAGCTGTATTAAATTCTTGATTTTGTATGGGTTATGTGTGAATAAAAAATCTGAAGCTAGAACTATTTTGAAATAGGTTTTGTAATGAATATTAGGTCTTCAGCCAGGGGATCAAATGCAAATGCATCTCATCTCCAGCTGCAGATGAGTTGAAATGTGGAGTCCCTAACCCTACATGCACGCTTCGAACACTTTTTTTTCTTTCTGCTGACAGCCTTTTAGCAGCATCCCCCCAGGAGGCTTATATTAGAAAGTGTAATCTATCTTCTGTTTGGTGAGTTCCAGGATATTTAAAGAAAAAGTGCTGAAGGAAGCAGACTGCTGCTGTACACCTTGTCCTGAATCAATTTCTGAGTCCTATGTGCCTGTTTAGTAGTGAAGCCCTGCTTATCCTTATTTTAAGAGTAAGTATCCCATGTGCTAAGAACATAGATAGTTCCTTTATTTATCCTGCTTCAGCAGGGGAGTTGGACTAGATGATCTCTATGGTCCCTTCCAACTCTAAAAATTCAGTAAAATTCAGTGAAATCTGGTGCCTCCTCGGTCTGCCTCCCCCTTTTCTGCCTACACCCTCAAGCCATGAGCCACCCTTCTCTGTCCCTACTTCCTCGCGGAACAAACCCATCCAAATCAGCTCCAACTCAAGGGGTTCCCCACTGGGACGTCTTTCCGAATTCCTTCTTTCCCAGCTCCACGGCATACCTGGCTGCATAAAAGCACACAGGTTTTTGAACGCTGAGCCCTTTTTTTGGTCTTTATATGCTTTCTGCTAACTTGGAAAGGTCAGCTGTGAGAGCTGTTGTTTAAGCAAATACAGCTTTGGGAGTGGTGACTCAGTAATTTGTATTGTCTGGTATCTCCTGACTTGCATCAGAAAGGGAAGAACAATAGCAGAGTCTGACTCCCTGGGGACTCTGCGGGTTTGGTTTTTGTTTTGTTTTTAATAAAACCAAGAACGTTTGTTGGTGTTCGGAATGTCTTAGGATATTACACTGAGATCATATATTTTAGCTGAGCTTTAGTGGGCCTTCTGACTGGAAGAACTGCACAAAAAAAATAATTGTTCTGTACGAAAAGAGGAACATTTTTTGTGTCTGCAAAAGGCATTGCATTTTGTAAGTGATCTCATGTTCTGAAGTGCATTGTGAATGCGACTGAAAATATACTGTAAAGGACTGTGTAGAAAGATATAATCTCAAATAAGCTATGTAAGAGAATTTTCTTTAAGAGAGAAAATTTTACGAAAGGGAAAATAAAATACCTCCAAGCCTCTATCTTGAAAGCAATGCAAATGTTACACTACATTTCATTTTTGTATGTCCTAGCCATCCCTTCCACTAAAAAGAAAAATTGATTCAAACCTTTTCTGCAGTTAAAAACATAGGGTTTCAACCATGTGTCATAGGTACCCTCCTCACTTCAGCCTTCTTGTAGCCCTCCCTGAAGTCTGTATTCTGATGTGCTGTAAAAGGGAATTAATCTCCTTACAGTTTTTTATTCTTTTTCCTTCCGACATTCACATAACATTTCCTGTGAGACAGTGAATCCTCCTATCTGTACGCGCCATAAAACAAATATTTAAAGAAATCCTTTCAAAGAAAAGTGCTTTAATTAACATTTACTTTTATTTGCAAAGGAACCTTGAAGATCCTTTATATCAGAATATAGGTCGCAGCTCCCAAAGAATACCAATGATATACTGTAAACTATGCTATTGATATATTAGCATCAGACTCCCAGGCATATTAAATCGTCGTGATTGTGAAGCACTAATTATCTCTATTAATTTCTATTAGGGTAATGTGTAGTGACTACAGCGGAGGTCTGAGACTGCTGTAGAAGGTGAGGGATGCACAGAAGAGCACTTGCAACCCAAGCAGGTGAGGAGCAGCCTTGCTTACCCAGCTGCAGAGGGGGACCAGAGGCACGGGCGCTGCATCCTGCCCAGGGTCACTCTGAAACCTGGCTTGGAAACCCAGGAGTCTTCAGCCAGTGTGCCGGGGGAGGAGGGGGGGGGAATTCCTAGTGCCTTGATTGCTTTTATCATAGAACCATAGAGTTGTCTAGATTGGAAGGGACCTTTCAGATCATTGAGTCTAACCATCAACCTAACCCTGTCAAAAACCATCGCTAAACCGTATCTCTAAGCACTATATCTACCCATCTTTTAAAGACCTCCAGGGATGATGATTCCACCACTGCCCTGGCCAGCCTGTTCCAATGCTCAATAATCCTTTCAGTGAAGAAATTTTTCCTAGTATGCAATCTAAACCTCCTCTGGCACAACTTGAGGCCATTTCCTCTTGACCTGTTGCCTGTTACTTGGGAGAAGAGACTGACCACCACCTTGCTACGACCTTCTTTCAGGTAGTTGTAGAGAGCAATGAGGTCTCCCCGCAGCTTCATTTTCTCCAGGCTAAACAACCCCAGCTCCCTCAGCCTCTCCTCATAAGACTTGTGCTTGAGACACCTCACCAGCTTCATTGCCCTTCTCTGAACTCGCTCCAGCACCTCAATGTCTTTCCTGGAGTGAGGGGCCCAAAACTGGACATAGTGCCGAGTACGGGGGGACAATCACTTCCCTACCCCTGCTGGCCGCAGTGTTCTTGATACAGGTCAGGATGCTGTTGGCCTTCTTGGCCACCTGGGCAAGAAGTGATGATAATTGGAGGTCATTAGAAGCAGTATGAAAGGGACAGGTGGGGCTGAATGAAAATCTGTAGCGTCCCCGATGTGCTGGTTTCCCTGTTGGTGCGTCATCAGCGAGTACCATGGCCTTGGCCAGGCTGTGCTGGGAGAGGGCTCTGCTGGGGCAAGGCCCATGCACACCCGTTGACTCCTACACATGGAGTGTGGAGCATGGGGGAGTCCATGGAGGGAGCCCTGGATTCCTCCTGCATTGCCTGACCAGAGCAGAGACACTGAGGGGATTTTTCCCAGTGTTTGCATGGAAGAGCTGAAACTGGGGGGGGTTCTTTCCTCAGGTGTTGGAGATAGAAAGGGTAAAAGTAATGAAAATCTGCTAAAGACTGAAAATAATGGAATTCCTTATATTTTCCTCATCTTCTCTAACCCCCTGGAGCATATGAATTCATTGGCAAGATAAGCCAGATACTTTATCCTCTTGGCCACGCGATCTTGGTTTGTATCCAGGGGACTTTACAGGTGTAAAATTAACCACAGGAGAGCTCTTCTATTGTTCACTGACTGCAGAGCAAACATATGGAGGACTACAACTGAAAAATAATTAAAACAATATTTGAGGACACGCCTGTTCCCTCATTTTATACGTACAACACCTGTAAATCTATCCTCTTTTTTTTTTGTTTCATTATTTTAATAAGGAAAAGCAAAACTTTCTCGTTTAAAATATAGTTTTCTCTGTGAAATAGTACCTTTTGGAGATAATCTGCATGTGCTGAGAGCACAGCAGTGTCCAGAAATGCACACAAAAAGAAAGGTTTTATTGCTTGGCATGAACAACAGAATACCTTGGAATGATCCTGTGAAAATACTATGGCAGACTTCTCTAACTTGGCTGCCAGTGCCTTTCAATAGCGTACCTCTTAAAAAAATAAATCTGGACTTAACTGATACTAAAAGGTCATGGTCTATCGGCTGCACTAAAATGCTTTTAAATCTGTCCCGACACACACCCATCCAATAAACCAGGGACATTTCTTCTGAGACTTTCTGCTATCTGGTACAGAAAATATATTTTAAAGTTTGCACAGACACAGGCTTACTCAGCAGACTGGAGTGGTTCCAAATTAAGTGCTTTTTTAATTAAAAAAAAAAATAATCTACCTAATTATATCTTTTTCCTCAAGAGACAGGAACAGCTGCAAAGGTGCCATTCTGATTTCTCTGATAAATAGCCTGCATTTTATTTACTTATTAAGACCATTTAGCACTACTGAAAGGTGCCAGTTTGAGAGCTGTAGAGCATCCAATTTATTTGGGTTTTTTCAAGTGGCCAGAACAACTGTGGCACAAGCAGCTGCGTTATTAGCTTCCCCACTGTGCCTGGCAATCTAAAAAAAAGAAAAAAAAAAGAGAGATGGATTGACTCAAATTTGTCCTTCAAGTGGGAAGGGTGGCAGAGTGACTGAAGCTTGGGTGGGATCAAAGGGAGAAGGAAAGGAGGAGTAACAGGGACAGCAGTCTGCAGGGGGGGAAGAGTGTGGATGGGCAAAGAGAGACAAAGTGAAGCATCACTGAGGAAGGCCAGGATGCTCCTCCAGAGAGGGAGAGGACCACACAGCAGCTAGATGTGGACAGTGAGATGGCAGATCTACTCCCACCTCTGACTAACCTGTTGTCTCAGTTTCCCACCCCCCAAAACCATCTTTCTCCCACCTGAATAAAAGCAGATCTTGCTTTCCTTTCTGACAGCACTTGTATTTGATTGAAGATCTAGAATATCGCGTTGCTGTTAAATTGATTAATCTGCGTATATATCATTGTATTTGTGTGCATAGTGACTGAGGATTTCTGCCCCGGAGTTTGCCATCATAAATTAAAGTGCAACTGCTCCAAACTATTAGTAATCCACTATTGGTAATTGCTGGGGGGGTGGGGGGGTGTTTCATGGCAATTACATCTGCAAATATGGTATGTGTTATGCTCTAGTAGTTCTTTTTCTAAAGCAGCAAACAAAAAGAAACTTACAATACAAACCACTGCCTGGTTACAAATATGAAACCCATTACATCAATTAGCAGCAGAAAAAGAAACATTTGGGTCCGTGTTTGGCGCCATTATCAAATCTGCTCCTTACATTTTTGCAGTCAGCTTAATCCAGTGCCCCTCCACCAGTCTGTGTGTGTGTGAGCACGCATGTATGTGCACAGGCAGAGAAAAAATACTTATCAATTATTTGCACATAGAAATAAAATTATTTCAATAGCACGCAGGCACACACAAACAGGCGCGTGTAAAATTCCACGTAGAAAATGTTCTTTTTTTGGAGACTGACCTCCCAAAACCATTCCCTTGGCCCGACTCCCTGCCGTGAACATCAGTGGGAGCAGGTTTCCAGCTCAGCTGCAGCTGAGTGCAGGTTTGCAGCAGCTTTCAGTTCTCCTTCCACCTGGGATTAATTTGCACTGCCAGCCCTGGTGGTATGGGACAGTGCTGGGTTATGTGAGCTTAAAGCCCAGGAAGGGGTCAGGCTGGTAGAGCTGCTGGCAGCCTGAGCCCGTGCCAGCACCCTGCCCTGATGAACACCAGGTAGGTTAAACAAACTCCACAGCTCCATATGGGCTGCATCCCCGGGTATGGCACGCAGACAGCACACACCTGGGGCTAAAACCTGTCCCCTGTCAGCTACCTGAAGTGAAACCCCCATTCCTGAGGCTTTCTCAGGGCTCTGCTGCCAGCCCCCTGTGCCCGTGCCCCCTGCCTCCACTCAGAGCGGCTTCTGGAGGGAATCGCTGTGAATTGCTTCATTTTCCTCTTCCATTGTCTGCGGTGGGGGAGAGGACAAAATATCTTTGAGGCAGCAACGCTAGAGATGATCTCAGAGTACAAGTGGAAAAAAGGCAGCGGCAGCAGGCAATCCGAGGAGGAGGAGGAGGAGGGCCAGGCAGCCCTGTCTCTGCCCCAGAGCAGGAGCAGAGCATCAGGCTGTAAGGACAGGGAAAAAAAGCAAACCCTGCACCATCCCTCCCTGGCTCTAAGGGGCTTGTGCAGAGTTCAAGGTTTCTTCACAATGAAGCAGCTGGGCAACACCTGCAGGCAGTTTATTTAAGTCGTTACTGGATTATTTTGGGAATCTGACCGGGTGCCAGGCTGCCTGCTTCTGAGGAAGTAAATACTTAAAATGTTCAAGTGTTTTGCCTAAGCTGTGTGTGCTGGCAAGGGGAAAAAAAAATAAAAAAAATAAAACAAAGCAAAGTGTGCGGTCAACAACAGCCAGGGAGACTGGAATGTGGAGCTCATAAAAACAAGAGACTGGGGAAGCACAGTGGAGCAGAGCAGCCTCTGCCTGGGCATCCCTGCTGGGATACAGCGCTGCAGCCCCCTTATTCTCAGCTCAGGCATCCCCCTACCTCGCTGCTTCAAACAACACTCTTGGGTGACACACACCCAAAAGCACCAGGCACCCTGCTCTTCATGCAAGCCAGCTGGTGATTCTGGAGAACGGAGAAAATGGGGGTGATTTCCCACCTGAGTGGGAAATTATCCCTTTTAGAGCCCGAGTAGCACACTGAGAGCAGCCACCCTGGTCACTACCAAGCAACAGGGCAGTGCTGAGGTGAATGATGGGGCCATAAGTGCAAGGTAACATCAGCCAAAATTAAAGCTGCTCCTGTTATCAGGACAAGATGCTAGTGAGCAGAGCTGGTCAGATTTTAGCAGGCCATTCAGCACTTCTTAAAAGTCCTCTTGGACATGAAACACCGATTTTTGACATTGTCATGAGAGAAAAGTAACATTTATGATCCTGGAGGGAAGTTGGTTTGAAGCAACGTAAGGACAAGGACCTTGTCTGTGCAGCTGAGCAGGGGAAAGACGCACCAGTAAGGGAATGACAGAGGAACAGCTGGTTAAAATGATCTTTCCAGCTGAGAGGCTGCTTTTCCCAGGAGCCCATTTGTTGGCAAAAGAAAGTCCAGCATTTCTGGCCATGATCTGAGATGAAACGATACAGATGGTGAAGAGAAACTATATGGAGTCAAATCAGGTGTTGCGTCAGCCACTGAGCAGCTCTTAGCATCAAAGTATCTGGAAACATGAGAGGAAAGAAGTTTGGAGGAAGCAATGTCTGCCTCCCACCTCCACAGCCTTTGGACACAAAAAAGGCAGGTTTTGGGGCACATTTACACATGGCTTTGGTTTTTATGCTTTTCTTGGACCTTATGAAACTCAAACAAGCAAAAGCCCCCCGCAGTGGTGTGGTCACAAAAGAAATGTCCCCTCCTGCATCTCTATAAAAGCAGTTCTATGGAAGGCATCTACCTTTTCATCCAGGATTTAAACCCCTTGTCATTGGGACCCAAAGTGTAATGACAGCAGATAGGGCTTACTACCTGAAGACCTTTACTGTAATAACCCACTAAGTCACAACATCTGCTGGCAGCAGGGGGCATGCTCAGCTCAGCTGGGAAGCCCTTGAGGGCCCAGGGAAGCTGTGGGGCTCACTCATGGCCCCGTGGCAAGTCAGCAGTGGAAGGATGTGACACCAGATGAGGAGAGATGAGGTCCCACTGCAGTCCTGGCATCTCCAGTACCCACACCACTATGCAGCTGTCATGGTTTTGGCTGGGATGGTGTTGACTTTTTTGCCAGCAGCTGGTACAGTGCTGTGTTTTGGATTTGGGATGAGAATAGTGTTGGTAGTGCACTGATGTTCTCGGTTGTTGCTAAGCAGTCAAGGCCTTTTCTGCTCCTCACACCACCTCACCAGCAGTAGGCTGAGAGGGCACAAGAAGCTGGGAAGGGACACAGCCAGGACAGCTGAGTCCAACTGACCAAAGGGATGTTCCATACCATATGAACATACCATGCTCACTATATAAAGCTGGGGGAAGAAGAAGTCCAACTGACCAAAGGGATGTTCCATACCATATGAACATACCATGCTCACTATATAAAGCTGGGGGAAGAAGAAGGAACGGGGAGACGCTTGGAATTAAGGCATTTGTCTACCCAAGTAACCACTACGTCTGCTGGAGAGCTGCTTTCCTGGAGATGGCTGAACACTTGCCTTCCAATGGGAAGCAGTGAATGAATTCCTTGTTGTGCTTTGCTTGTGTGCATGCCTTTTGCTCTACTTATTAAACTGTCTTTTTTGTCAGTTTTACTCTTCTGATTGTCTCCCCTGTCCCAGCTGGGGGGAGTGAGTAAGTGCCTGCATGGTCCGAGTTGCCGGCTGGGGTTAAACCACAGGAGCAGCGCAGCAGCCAGTTCAGTGACCTTCCCCTTTGCATGCTGTGCTTGTGAACGTTGCCAACCAGGGCTGTGGCAGAGGTGGGTTTGCCTAGTTGGGCAGAAAGCACTGCTAAAATCACAGCCTGGCTCTTCAGAATCCTCCCTCCAGCAAGCTTTGCTCTCTGTTTGCTCCTCCTGGGAGCTGCACTGCTGGTGCCTGACTCAGGAAGACAGATTCTTCATCCCCTGAAAACAGACTCAGAGCCAGCAGCTGCTGCATGCTCCCTCCCCATTCCCACTTGCTAGCTCATGGCAAGCTCTGCCCCTGCTCCAGAGCTCCATGACCATGGCAGCCCCCCAGCCCTGCAGTATCTCCATGCTCAGTAACGCACATGCCATGTGTCCATGGGGGGATGCCAATAAGCTCTGACCTATTTCCCTCTCACCCTCAGATCTGTGGGTAGGAAGGATTTCCTCTTTCTCTCCCGCTGACCCTCAAATTGCTATTGCTGGTTTTTCATGGTGCTGCTGGTGTTCGCTTATTTGAAACGGAGGAGGGAGGTTCCTCTTTCCCATTTGGCTATTGGTATCTAAGCCTTTTGCGCTTTATTTTAGCACGGGAGGACAAGATCACTACAGCATTCTCTCATCTGTCTTCACCCACGTCGTCTGGATAGAAAATATCTGCTGTTAAAATGAAAGGTGAAGCTGGGAAAGAATGCAGGCTGTTAAAAACAGAGTCATGAGCTCGAGAACCTTGCCGTGCCTGCCGTAAAGCCCCCTGAAACACAGCTGTCCCTCCAGGCCCACCAGCACAGTTAAGGCCCTTCTCCCCTGCTGCAAGTGGCATCATCTGGGAATGTCACAGCATGAGAAGCACAAACCCTGCCCGATGGAAAGGTTTAGTTGTTGCCCTAGCAGATAGGCACAGAGCAATTCATGAAAATATGTTTCATCATCGTTCTTTTTCTGTTGCGGAGCCCTGTTGGCGTAATTACCAAAGAACCGTTAGCTTTTCAGTGAGCTCCTGTGCTATTCATTCAGTCGTCAGAGGATTTGAATGGATTTTTCTTATGTCAGCACAGGGAGGACTACACACGCGTTGGTCTTGGGGAAAAGATGGTGACACCAGCGGTAGGGGTAGGAAGCACGGCAGTTACAGGGCCAGCAATGGATGCACTGAAGACATCTCTTTTCACACAGCTGCCAGCAAACACGGTTTAGAGAAGGACAGAGGTTTCTGACCAGAGCAGCTTGGACAGACATGGCTAGAGATTCAAAAAGTCTGGTCCCTTCTAGGCATATCCATCAGACCTGATCCCAGGCCTTTGAATAAATGGGATAATTTTCTCTGGTCCTTGCTTGGGCTTCTGGAGGTCAAAACACCAGGGGAACCAGCTCCTCTCCTGCTCAATTCCTGTGAAAGCCCACATTGCTGAAGGCCTGGGCATTACTTGTTTGGGTGCCTCTGTGGTAGCTGAGCTCCTTGAGTAAAGTTCCATCCTGACCGCAAGTGCTGTGCACTTGAAAACGTGTCCCTTCGGTGCTGCCTGAGTAAATCACCTGCGACGTGCTAAAATCAGATGCAGAGCACACAGTCACCTTTCTTGATCAAGGCAGGATTTCCCTTAAGCTTGTTCTTGAAATTTGCAGTTGTGAGCCTGCTTCAGCCACCCATGCGCTCTGCAACAGTCAGCAAAATGTGTTCAGATTTAATATCAACAGCTCATGGCATAACACTCCTTCGGAGCAAAGCTGAGCAATGGGAAGAAGAGGGGAAAATCTGCTCAGTCGTGATGACTCGTGTCCTGTCCTTTAGCAGTTCAGCAGAGCACAAAATACCCATCTCTTCAATGAGGGAAGGGGTAATGAAGCAGTTGCAGGAACTGGAAACCAAGCTGGAATGGGGACTTCAGATGTTAGTGCACTTTGCAGATAAATCAATGCACCAGTAAGTCATTCCCACTGTCACAGTCCCTCCACCCCCCACAAATCTCCCTTGACTTAAAACTGAAGCCACATCTACCCCTTCTGAAATTAGCACATTGTTACCTGGGCTAAAGTTTGCCTCCTGATTGCACAATATGCTTTCCTGTTTCAAATTTGCATTTCTTGGTTGCACCAGCCCTAATAGTTGGGTTGCTATTGCTGCTGCAACTTTAATAAAATACTGCTCAGTGCACATGAAAATCCTGTGTTTTAGAGGCTAGAAAAAAACCCACTGACAGATAACACCTTTTCTGAGCAAAATGAGAGTAGAAAGCCTCTGCAATGATAACGTTCTTCTGAGACCTGGCTGCATGCAGAAAGCTATGCAGAAGACCTCTTGTGTCCCCTATGGGCTGACACTTGGACCCCTCTGTCAGTGACACCAGCTTACTCCTCCAAGTCACCATGGTTAGTGACTATAACATGCTAATTTAGTCACTCTCGGTCCATGTAAACTCAGTTTTTCCATCAAACTGGCAATGAGTTGGCACGACTTGTCTTTTTCCTCCATCTTAAGACAAGACAATGAAGCCACAGAGCATACAATAGTGGTTTTTTTCCTGTGGGGAGACATTGTTTCCTGAGGAACCAGTGCTTTGTTTAGGAGTAGCTTTATTTAAAAGGATATTATGGGGATTAAATCCACCTCTCTGCCATTTCTTGAGGCAGCATATCCAGGGTCTCGCAATGGGGGAGCGGAGATGGGATCATTTTTTACCCAAGAGGTGCATAAGGACCCAACTCCACTCCCTCCCTGAAATACTGTATCAGACCAAAGGTTTATCTAGTTCAAGACCTGGCCTCCTGCAGTGTCCAGAAGCAAACACCTAGGAAGAGTATGCAAAAAAAAGGCTAGTGCAGTGTCACCTGTGTCCACCACACCTTTTCAGTCTCCACCAGCCAGCTATTGCAAGGCTTCCCAAGCCGGAGGCTGTGTTTGCGATTCAGTTTCATAGACTACTGATAGACTCCCCCCCCCTGGAACTTTTCTAATCCCCTTTTCAGCTGCTTTGAGCCATTTATGGCAGTGAGTTACACAGCTGTAATTCTGCACAGTATGAAACCAGCTTCTTCTCTGTGTTGGTTTTCAAATCTGCTGCCTGTTTCTATCATGGGGTGCCTCCTAACTCTTGTGGTAAGAGAACAAAAGCTGCTGCCTGCCCACCTTCCCCATGCCATCTGTGGTTACATAGCCCTCAGGCATAAGTCGCCTCCCCCATCTCTGTTACTGCTGCAGGGGCACAGAAGAATGTTCTTCTCTACATGTGTAAGAGGTCCCGTCTTCTGATCACCCACTTTATCCTTCTCTCTACCTTTTCTAATTCCTGTACATCCCTTTTGGAAAAGACTGACCAGAACTGCATATGGTAACCATGATGTGTGTGCTCTATTGATTTCTGCAGCAATGTAGCTTACTTTTTTTCCTCCTGAACATATACACCACAGTAGCAACGCTAAATTATTCTGTGCTGCCTTAGCAATGTGTATTTCTCAGGCTGCTGAAAGCTGATCTTCTGAGGGAAGTGGGTAGTTTGTCCTCCAGTGCCCGTTCCCTCACTGAGGTCATTCATAGAAGTTAGTCCTGGAAGAAGAAGCTGCAAGTTTGTGACATTGGTACACACTCCCTGGATACTTGATTCGTAATGACAAGTCTCTGAGGAGGTGATCAGATGGCAGTAATTCCATGTGCTGCAAAGCAAGCTGGCCTCAAAAGCATCATCAAAACTCGGTGGAACAGTTTGCTCTCCAGCCATAGCCCACAGGATCTCCAGGATTTACACAGTGTTTTCAAAAGCTAAAAAACTCTGACCTTTCTCAGGAAAGTGCTTGAAATTTCCTGAAGAAATTTAAAATCTTTCTGTTAATAAATTTAGCCTAGATCCAGCTCAATAAAACATTAAGTATTAAACATCTGCTGAACATGAGGAACTACTAAGAATGCTAAAAATGTGTAATCCCATTCCTATTTAGGTCTTTATTCATTGTGGCAATTAAATATATGCAATAGTGCTCTGCTGCATTAGGATCTAAGTACCTGCATACAATTAAACGCTGTGCTGAACTGAGTCCCAAAGCCAACATTGCTCTACAGGATTTTAACCTATATTTCTGTCTACTGTGCACCTCAGTTTAGTGCAGAGAATATTTATTACTTTAACAGATATTTTTCCACGAAGAGGGATTTACTCTAAAATATGCTACACGTGCTATTTTAATGATTCCAGCTTGCAGAATTATTTTGTGATAGGAATAATTAATAAGGTTTTACATATACATATATAAAAAAATTAGGTTAATATCTTGATTAACCACTTCAAGACTTTTCTAGGCAGCAGCATGTTTGCAGGTTTGGCTATGTATACATCAAAACACCCTGGAGATATATGTACAGCAAACTGATCTGAGTCTCGTGTTGTTTTACAGATGTATGTATGTGGGATTTGTTATAAAGAACACCTGAAAAACAGGATAGAAGCATTTTTAAATCTCATCTAATCAAATCCACTGCACTTTGAGCTAATAGATTGTATGACCATTAAGATCTACAACAAAGGCTTCAAGAGGCAACACAAACCCTGCTGTTCACACCGGTACCCCCAGCTATCGCTGGTTTCTTTTGGGTTTGCATTCTGAGCTTATTTAGCCAGGAATGTTTCTTTCAGCAGCGGCATCTGCAGCATATTGAATATTGGACCATGGTGCCACCCGTTCTGCTTTCATCCAGTTGAATTGCTGGAGTGACTGAGATGCAAAGAAGTCCCAGGACTTGCCCACGGCCACACAATGAGTCAGTGGCCCAGCTGTTTTAAAAAAAGAGAATAGTTTTCCTCTGTCTTTAACAACTTTATTGCAAGGGATCCTTTATACATGTTAGATTGTTTCTCTTTTTCAGAAGCGATGGGTCTTCATGGAAACCACTTATGTTTCTACCCATCACCTTTCCTGGCAGAAAAAGTCTTACTTAGGAATGACTAGTGAATTTTTTCTCCTTTTCTGTGAAGTCAGTGGACAAAATAAGACTATTGAGGACAAAATAAATGAATTTTATTTGGCACAAACAAAAATACCCAAATTGCCATCAGTGTTGTCTATTATACAGCCCCATCTTCTCTCTCACTTTGCAGACCTGGTGTTACTCTGTTCAGAAGCTTTTTTTCTCCAAGACCTACCAGCTTTTCAGATCAACCTACATGGTAGTTCCATTGAATCATTGCATGACATCTGCTCATGCCTTGTAACTACCTGGCCATTTAATTATAAAGCTTTTTGCTTGATCTCTTGTATGATTTTTAGTTTGTTATTATCGTTATGTCTAAGTGGAAACCAGAATGTTGTTCCATTCATGGGTCTTGTGTCTTTGTCTTTTAAATTCAATTTTTTTTAATGAGGCTGGAATTGCAGAGGTGATAAATTCATACCCATGGACGGCAGGGTTTGCGTCCTTGGAAATATAGCAGCAGCAGAATAAAACACCATGTGCTGGCAAGCCAAAGTGCTCAGATTTAACTTGATAACCTGATAATGCCTCAAGAGACCTGAGGATATGCCCAAACACAGTATGGTTGTGGCTTTTTCGCCGAAGTTCACTGTCTTCTTAGGACACTGGGTTATTTTTTCATCTTTCCAGAATAGATTTTGCCAGAATTCATCAAATATCATCAGGAATTGAGTACAGCTATAGTATATGTATGTAATCTTGGGGTCTGACCCATCTTGGATTGCTCCTTCGCAGGACCAGCCCTGCTCACCATTGTCTTCACTCAGTGGCAAGGTCATCTTTGCTCTGTGCTCAGTTGTGTGCTCAGTGACTTACTCCCAAAGGCAGTAAGAAACAGGTGAAATTTAAAATGGATTTTTCACTTGAAAGAATCCAGTGAAGAGATATTAAGTTATTCTGAGCTGCTTTTTTGGGTTACAGTGAGTGAACCCTGTACTTGCTAATACTAGTAGTGTTGCTTGCACACAAGCTGGCAGAAATGGGCTCACCCAGTGTGCTTTCTCTCACATAACACCCCACATTTCTAGTCTCTCACTGGCTGCCATGGGAATATATGAATAAATCCAATTAAAATTTTCTTTTACTCCTTTTCACTCCCACTCTGTTCACCAGATGTGCAAACTCATCTTGGGCTTGAGTTGTCAGCTGGGTTTCCTTTTTTGGTTTATTGACTTACCCTCAGTAATGCGGGTTCCCTCAGGGGTTCTTGGGTGATCCTGGGTTCACTTAGAGCCCTACAGCCCGTGGTCCTCAGAGGGTGTTTGCACTCACGCGACGGGTGGGTGAGGAGATGGAAATACGTACTTGCCCATGGGGCTCAGTCAGCACGTCCACGGCGATGCATAAAGTGGACTAGAGCCTCTCACCCTCCCTGGCTGTTGGGAGTACTTGGCATAGCTAGCAGAAATTAGCACAACTGAGATCATATACATTTTCATTAATCATCGGGAGCCTTAAATAAAAGCAGCACTGCTGGCAGCTCTGATTAAGAGCTTTCCATTGATCATAAAAGCCTAACACTAAAATGAATTGTTTAATGTTGAAGGATTGAGATAACAGCCAAATAATTTGATTTATCGCAAAACCAAGACATAAAAAGAAAGAAAATATTTCAAAATAAGAACGCCAGATTCTCTGTGGCAGGCCCTGAGCTAGTTTCGGGCCAGGAAAACACCTCCATAGCCAAGCCCGCATCACAGTACAGGGTAGTCACAGGCCCTCAATGTCCGATGGGTGCCTTGGCCAGCAATAATGTGGAGGAAGGAGGCTTGAGATGCCCTAGCTTTGCACAACAGGTCTACTCCTCTCCTCCGTGTGTGTGTGTGCTTTCACATCTCCCCACTATAATAGATATGCATTTTTATACAAAGCAAGAAAATGAATAGAAATATTATTTCTTGTGAGTGGAATTCACCTTGCCTGATCACTTCAGCCATCTGAAAGCCGGGCACTCCAGCTGGTTATTTATATTTAGTAGCCTCTTTTGTTACTGGAAGAAGAGAAAGCAGCTCCTTGGTGAATATGTGTTTGAGGGGATCTAAGCCACCTTCGGGAGGTGTCTGTTTCTGTTCACTGTCTAGCCAGAGAACAAAGACTCTCAGGTTAAACACCAGATTTTCAGATTGTTAGATACAGATATTCTTATGTGCGTGTGCAGGATGATAGAAAGTGTGAACAAATAACACAGTATCTCATCTTTAGACACTGATGAGTCCCCAGAACTCATTCACAAGAAATAATCTGCCATTCTGGTGTATACTGTGTACCATCCCAGGTACAAAATGTGCTTGCAAGTCCTGTACCATGTTCTTGATAATGTGTTAAAAAAACAGAGCCCTTCTTCTGATCTCCATTCTGACTACATTCATGCTGCTCAGCAACATGATGTTTTTTCAGGGTGGTGGACTCCTTGGAAGGGTTTTGGCCATTCATCATCAGCCCTGTAGCCTCCGAGAAGAAGAGAATAGGGAGGTGGTGGACGAGTCATTTGGAAGAAATGAGACATAATCCAAACTTCTCTGTGCCTGCTTAGCTACTGAAATGGCTGCTCTGGCTCTATTAGCAGCTAAGCATCTGTCAAGCTGCTGTGCTCTAGCCAAAGCTTACTCAGTGGCCAGCCAACTTCAGGCTGGGCAGTGGAGCTCTACCAGGGCTTAAAGCAGCCCTTGTCTATGAACTGTGTGAGCTGTGCAGAAAGAGTTGGGAGAAGCCCAAAGACCAGCCAGCTCCTTCACTTGTCCATCAGGAGACAATACTTGCCTTTGGGTGGGCAGAAGTTTGCAAAGGAAGTGTGGCATCTGAATGTATGTGCCAAGCATGGGGACATATGCTGAGCATGGTACACATTCAGGAAGTGTGTGTTCACCTCACCAGGGCCTAGGGTACAGGAACTCTCACTTGGGGTGTGTGTGCGAGTGCCATATCCTCCTAACCTTCATTAGCTTATAGTTGTTTTAGTGTGCCTCTTTCATAAATGTGTGTATATGTCTGTCTGCTTGTGAGCATATGTCTTAAAAATGAGTGCATATGCTACTGAAGTCTGCCACCCAAATCCTTCTCCCAGTCTCCCACCTGGTTTATTCAGGGCTCTTCCTGCTTTTGTTCCCACTTTAATGGTTCCACTCCTTTTGCTTTCTCCATATGCATGAGCGTGTATAGATGCCAGATAGCATCAAAGATCCCCACAATAATTTCCTCCTGGAGATCTGCCAGCGAAAAATAGGGCGGACAACAGCTCTGTCCGCACAGTATTGCAGTGGAATTAATCTGTTTCTTTGTTTTTAAGGGGGGGCTGTGGTGTAAATCAGCCTGGCTCCCAAACTCCTCTGCAGGAGGAAGAACATTCCTGGGTTTCACTGTTCCCTTGCTGGTTGCTGAGCATCAGAACTGAAGCTTTTTCTTCAAGTCACAATTTTCAAGTACTGACCCTTTAAACTTCCCAGCATCGAACCACTTTAATGTCTTTGTGCTTTTTATTGCCCAGTACACATTGACTCTTACAGCACCACAATGGTTATGGCTTTTCTTTTGGTTATGGCTCTTTAAATGTTTTAGCAGGGCTTAGTCAGAGGCAAATAAGCATGGGGGAAATTCCTGTTTAGTGTTAATGCCCTCAGTTTGGTGGCTGTGCCTCCTCAGGGAAGCTCACCATGGATGAATCTGCATTTGCCAATAAATAAGTGAATATTAAATCACAAAGGGAGCGTTCTTGCCCCTCTGTGGTTGTTTATTTGTCTATTTTGAAGTTATTCTGAATTCTAATGTGATATGCCCGTGTGAATAGGAACATTTCGAGCACTGTCTGCTTGCTGTGATCCCAATAAACCGTGGATGCCACTAATGGAGTCCATAGCACGTTTTTGGAAGCGGAATATAGATGGCATATGGCACAGAAGAATAATTTCATAGTAATAAGCAAAAGCCAGTTATTAGCAAGACACGGCTTTGTAGCTAGTGGTGTTACGGATAATGAGGGTGGTGAAGGAGAACCTGTTCTGAGTGCTGGGTAATAGCCGATTGCTCCCCTCAGCAGACGCAATGCTGTTCCTAAACCACCATTGATCCTTTGGTAGACTTTGGGAGAAGCTGTGGCAGTGCTCAAAGGCGAGCTGCAGCGTAGCTTTGGGACTGGTCTGTGCTGCAGCTGGCGGGAGAGCTTGCTGGCAGCTCTGCCACAAAGTGAGGCCAACCTGAGCAGCAGTACAGAAAACCCTGCAGGTGGCATGGCTGTGCAGCCAGTGCCGCTGTGCTGCCATCCCTGAGCCCTCACGAGCAGCAAACGTTTGGGTTTCTGTGCACAGCAGTGATAGCTTGTCAGAAGTAAGAGGCGGAATTATTTTCAGGTTGTTTTGGGAGAGGGTTGTTGGTTTAGTAAAAAGCAGCATCTATCTGAGGGATTTTTTTTTTATAGCCATTGAAAGGAGATCAGCAGTGATATGAGTGTTCATGGTTTATTCTTCTCCACAGGCAACTTTCACACTTCTGGCTTGCAAATAGGTCTGCGGTTCTGCACAGTCCCTGAAGGGAGCCCTGCTTATTTTGACAAAAAAAAAAAAATAAAGAAAAAGAAAAAGAAATAAAGAGAAAGAGAGAGAAAGAGAGAGGAAGAAGGGAATGAAGGAAGGAAGGAAGGAAGGAAGGAAGGAAGGAAGGAAGGAAGGAAGGAAGGAAAGACAGGAAGGAAGGAAAAAAGAAAGGAAGAAAGGAAGAAAGAGGAGGAAAATGTAGACCAACTAAAACAAGCTGAAAAATCCTACTGTTTGTGACCTAGATTTTACAGAATCAGAGAATCACAGAATTGCCTAGGTTGGAAGGGACCTTTAAGATCGTCTAATCCAACCATAAAAAAAACCACACCAAAAACCACTCACACCAACACTAAACCATATTCCCGAGCACCATGTGAATTTGTCTTTTGACTATCTCCAGGGATGGTGCCTCAACCACTTCCCTGGGCAGCCCATTCCAATGTCTGATAATCCTTTAAGGGAAGAAATTCCTAATATCCAACCTGAACCTCCCCTGGCTTGTGGGTCCCGGGGCAGTGGTAGCCACCCTTGGTGGCCATGGGAGCTGCCCTGCCACCCCACCCCAAAAGGTTTCCCCAAGGCTCCTCTCCCCACACCTTTACACAGGTATGGTTCCCCTGCACGCTGAAATACAGCTGCCCCTGGAGCAGCTCTCCTGCAGTTGCTGTCACCCAGAAATTTCTACAAAAGGCTGTTTTCCATCGGCACTTGCTTGGGGTAGGGAGCCATAGCATGGTGCCTGTGCACCCAGCCTGCACCACCTTTCTTGCTTCCAGCCACACTCAGCTGCAAAGCTGAAATGTTGTTGATCGGGGCTCACGGGGTGAGGGTGGGTGGCGGAGAATTTCGTTCCCCCTCTCTGGAAAGTGCGGGCCAGCCAGTGAACCCGAGCCAACACAGCTCAGCAAAACCCACCCCCTGGCCAGCCGCCATCTTCCCCTGATGAATGAGCTGCAACACGCTCAAAAGGTGAGAAGGCCCAGCCATAGCCCTGTCTCTCAAACCTCGGCAAGATGGGTGGTAAAAACCTGTGAAATAGGCTTTTTTTTTTTCTTTTTTTTTTTTTTTCTTTTTTTCATTCTGGTTTGATTTTTTATTCTTGCTGCAAGGACTGGGATGTAGCAGAGCCAGGCAGCGCCCTGAGCCTCACAGAGTGGGAAGAAGGGCGGCCGTCAGGCTGAAGGGTTCAAACTCAAACGAACGCTGTTGCTTTTCCTAGGGCGACGTCAGGCCACCTTTTTCTGCTCGAATTGAAGTAAAAATAAATACAGCTAGAATGTGTGGGCATGGTTTGGAAAAGGATTAAGGGGACGTTTTAACATTGGTCCCGCTGAAGTGGAAATGATTTCTGATAGCCAGCTGGAAGCTGGCAGAGGCACTAGGCTGAAGTTGAGAGTTCGTGCAGCTGGGGTTTCATAATACGAAATTGCTAGTATTTCATTTATTACTTGAGTCAGATCCTAAAATCTTATTTATATGATTAGTCCCTCTGGGCCATATCCTTATTTCTCCTACACCAGACTGACTCAGAGGAGCGGAGGTCTGTGAGGCAAAGCCTCCTCATTAAAAAGTCCCTCTAGAATGGCAAAATAAAAGCCAGCTCTGGTAATGTCCTCTAGCCTGCAGCTAGGAGGCATGGACCAACACAGAAATAAACTACATCCCAAGCAGCTCTCTTCAGCAGAACTAGCACAGCCCTCCAGAGCCCTCCACTAGCTCCTTCTTCAGATGAGGGTTCAGTTCAAGTACCTGGTACTAATCACCCAGGTCATTAATTTTTTGGGTCCAATTTACCTCAAAACTTGCTGCCCCCTCAACACCGAGCAACAGAGCAGCCATTCTAGGGAAGTATTTGGTGCAGAGATAGCTGGCTCAGTAGTCTGGGTCCTTTGTTTGAACCCACAGCCCGGTGCCCAGGATGTAGTAGGCTTCTTGTTAGTTTGCTGCCTGACAACTCATTTGGTTGAGTCATCCCCAAACTTAGTGGGACAAAACTTAGGTAGCACATCAAGGTAGTGCCATACAGGCTGTGAGGACCAGATCATGACAGGTCTCACCTCCTGACCAGTCCTCCAGCCCCCAGCTGTCCTGGTACTTTACACCTTCCCTCAACCACATTCCCACTCCTCACATGCCCCTGGAGCCAGGCTACAAAGCAACCGTTCTGCAGGGGGGCAACACAACTCTCTGCACTTCAGACTGCCTCCCAGCTCCCCAGCGATGCCAGTAACGATGATGAGCAAGCCAGTGTGTTGCATACTGTGGATTCAGTCATTTTGCTGCAGACAGAGCCAACCCGGAGCAACGTGGGCAGAAGATGCTGCATCATGCTTGGCCTGGAAGCCAGGGGCCCTTAGCAGTACAGTGTCACCCTCACTATGGGTTGGGAGACAGGATACACCGGGTGGGACCTGGGCATGGGAGATCCCTTCAAAAGCAGAATGGCAGACAAAGGAGTGATTAGCCTGAGTGTTAGCCTGGAACAGAGATGTCTCAGGTCACAGAGACCTGAGCTAGTCCATCAACATGGTGAAGCCAGCTCAGACCAATGTGCTGCCCAGGCAGCTGAGCCTACTAGGCAGGATTTATTAACATGGGGGCGGTGGGAAGGCAATTCCTCCAGGCTTGATTCTGGAGCTGGGGGAGTCCAGCATGAGTGCCCCTGTATGTGCCCCTCCTGCATATCTAATAGTGTGCTCACCTGTCTCCCACACAGACAGTTTGGGGCTCCATCCACCTGGTGGAGTAGACTCTGCCATGTGTTGACTCCCAAGCCTGCGCTCTTATCAGCATCCTCCTGTAATAAGTTGTGGAATGAAAAGGGTGAGGGAGAAAAGGCAGGAGGAGGAAGATGAAGAGAAAGGAAGTGGCCGAGGTCTTTGGCACATGGCACCAACTCAAATGAAGGCAGCTTGCTTTCTGGACTGTGCTCATGCTGTATAAATAACCCCAAAAAATCAGAGAGATAGGGAAATTACTCTGGAGCAGGAGTCTGCAGAATCAAGGCTGCAGGGGAACGTACAGTGCACTTATTCAGGGCCATGAGAGGCTCCAGGATCCAGAGGAGAAATTCCCCAGCAGAAACGTTATGCTGGGGGGAATCCACCAATTACTCCTGTTAGCACCTGCAAGCATATTTTACAACAAAGAGGCATTCTCTCACTCTGTGGCAATGCAGAGCACATCCCGCCGGGCTAATTAAATAGCAACCCCCCCTCTGCCCCGCTCCCTTACAAATAAGGGCACGGCAGTGGGTGTGCATGAGCACATTGGGCCACCCTTCCCAGGTCGGACTCCAACAGGGAAATAAAAACTTCCAGTGACAGGGATCTGCTCTGCGCCCGATGCCACAGCCCAGCTCGCTCGGCAAAGCAAGCCCTCCTCTTCCTCCCACCCAGCCGGAGCAGCTGCGTGGCACGCTGCTCCCTCCGCGCCTGCATCCGCCTGCCCAGCCTTCATGGGAGCAGGGGAGCTCCGTTGGCTTCTTGGCTGGGCTTCCCTGGCCCTGCCTAATTGACAGCCAAGGTGCCTGTAGCGCCATGTGCCACCCAGCAGTCCTGCTTGTCAACCTGGAGAGCTTTGGGCAGGTCCTATAAAACACAGGAGAAGTTTGAGCGGCGCAGCGCGGCTCGGTGTGCAGCGCGGTGATGTCGTCTGCACCTGGACACCTCTGGGACCCGTTACCCATGCCGAGGGCGGGATAAAAAGCACTTTGTTTCTTGACTGCATTTTTGAAAACTGAGAAGACTGCTCAGGGATTTCTGAAGCTTGAGTTGATTAGCAGTTAATGATGTGTGTCCTGAAGAAAAAGTAAGATTAAATATTGTGCTCATATTGAGCAGGGCATTTTAAGCTTGAGATTTACAGCTATTTTGTTGGTATTTCATGAAGTGTTTAGGTCTGCTCAGCTCTTGGTTACACAGCCGTTCAGTATTTTGAACACTCATTTTATGCAGATATAACTTAAACAACTGATGATGTATTAAAGCGTATAAGTGTATGTGTTACAACTGCATGTTAGCTCTCGGGGAATGCTATTGGAAAACCCAGTGGGACAGGAATCACTCCTTCGGCAACCCACAGATCCATGCTTGAGAGCTGCAGGCTCATCCCTGAGCCATCCTGGTCCCAGCACCGACTGTCCTGCAGCTTGGGCACTGCACCTTCCAGCCTGAGAAACCTGCTGTGGTGAAACTTGGCCTCTTCGCCTGTCACCTCAGCCTCTGTCTTTATTCCTCTCAGCTGGAATTGCCTTATACTCACTTTTGAAGCACTGCACAGCCCTGCCCTTTCCCTCACGTTGTATTTCTGAGTTACGTTGTCCACCCGCAGCCTCTGCCCTGCAGGCACGTCCCAGCTTAGCTGCCTGGGTGTCACCCCAGCACCCTTTCAGTCCATGGCCCTTAGGATGTGGTGCAGCTTTCCTGTGGGATACTACCATGCTCTTGCTACTTACCTGTTTTGATGCCTTCCTTCCTGAGGACCTGCTTCTGTCACGTTTCCTCTGGGAAATCCCATCCAGCCATACCTTGATTTCAAGGAAAGGTGAGGAAGAAGGGGGTGGTGCTGCCTAATCTCTTAGGAGAGAAACAAATCATGCCTTCTCTCCCTTTCCAGGGGTTTGTCTCCATGACGAGATGAAGGTGTGGTTATAAAGATGTACAAGAGCAGCAAAGATGCAGTGGAACAGGCTTTAGAGGGGTCTCAGGAGGGCAGTTGTGTTGCTGAGCCATTCTGGTTCCCATACACCATCCTTTCACTCTTCGTGTTACCCGGGCTAAGCAGACTCAATGAGGCATAGACATGCCCGGCGATGCTACATTCATTACTTCATTTTGCCGGGGAGACATACTGCAAGATCAACACCTAACACATCATGCTTAGCAAATGGTGACAATACAGGGCATAAGATGAGGGCACTAATTTTTTTTTCCCTCCCTCGGGGAAATTTCCCTCACACATTACCACTTGTACAAAAGACTAATTATTTGCCGGCATATGAAATGTAGCTAAACAGGCTAAGCAGGACAAAAGCTTCAGGTCATACGTGGCTATTGAGGGTTTCCAAGTATTTGAATATTTGACTGATAAATGCACACAGCTACATTTGGATAAGTATCTTGTTAAAAGCAACTCCCTTACCCTAGTGAAACCCTAGGGAAATAATTTATAATGCAAGTCTGTGGTGTACTTTACAATATATTAAAAGTATATCTCAGGGTAAAAAAAGGCTAAAGCTAGAAATGGCTGAAAGAAATGAAGCAACACATCTCTCAAAAGTTCTCAATCTTCATGTACAAAGTCATTAGTCTTTAATATATATGAATTGATAAAATTTGTACTTCCAGTTTGCTACACAGACAGACGCAAAAAGCAGAGTAACTGACGTTGCTCGGTAGATGCTCTTTGTTACTATTGTCATTGCCGGTGCTGGTAGAGAGCTCACTCAGATTTTGTTACCAGGATACCTGTGAAAACCTTCTGACTTTCTCTCCTCCTCTCTCACTCTCCAAATGCGAAGCTGAATTTCTATCTTGCAAGAGATACTACAGCTCACATTTTAAATTGGCTCTGCTCCCTGGCCTGACTGAGCCCACTCTGTGTGGCCAGGGGGATTAGCAGAAGTCAGCTTAAGTGATTTTTTTTGAGAGGAAACAGGATGCATTGTATGTATGTGAGCCTTCCGAGGCAGCTTAGCAGAAGCGCAGCAGCACTGCCGACAGGGATAATAGCACTGCTAATAGGTATGGCACATCTTCCAAATGCATTCAAAGTACTGATGGCTGCATGTCTCTTTTTTTTCTTTTTTTTTTTTATTTTTTCAAGTAACAAACACCAATGAAAACCTCTAAAATAATGCTTTATTTTCACTCGTGTCCTCTTGAAGGAAATGTGACTTAGTGTAGAGTTGTCTGCTAATTTAGGAGAGAAAGGTTGTTTTAATGCATTGTAAAACAATCATTTGAATTGTGTTTTAGCATTGGTTTTCTATAAAAGTCTAAAGGTCATGTTCCTACTTACTGTAGGACTGTATCTGGTGTATATCCAGATTCACAAATAGCTAAAGAATAAAAATTCTTTCTTTGGCAGCTGGAACAAAGTGTCTTAAGCAAAATCATGTGTTTCAATCTACATCCAGACATGGATCTTACTAGTACAGGTCTGGAAGTTTCTCCTACAGTCAGGCATATGTTGCAAGCCCTGTATTTTAAACAGAGCACTGGGCTTAATTTGGATTGCTTTGTCCATACAGAAAAAATTATAGATATTCATAAAAATGACCCTTGGATCACTTCAACAATAAAGTTTGAATCTGGAAGAATAAACTTATATGGCTAATTTGATCTGATTTTCTAGGAACCCCCTTTTTAGGTGGACATTTCTACCTTTAGGGCCGCAGATGGGACACTTCTTCAAACACCAAACAATTATACATGTTTGAGCTTGTAAAGCATTTTGAAAACAAAAGAAAGTGGAAATGCTTCAAATGCTATCACAAACTCTCTTCCTTTTCGATTAAAGAAATGGTTCACGACTTACTACTGAGTTCCTGTGAACAAGTTTATTGGCTGAGAGGTTTACCCAATATTTTGATGGAATATCAAAATTGTGGGTTTTTCTACCTGACGACTCTTGGTGTTGCACAAATTTCATGGGTCGTATGGTAAGATTTTTAATTTTTTTTCGGATTGGATGAATAAAACATCTTATAAAAGAAAAAAACAAACACCACTAGTGAATGAGGTGCTTCTGGCACAAACACTTGGAGGACTACTCATTCATTCTTAAAATTCATGCCACTTTCCCACACAAGGGTTGTCACATACTTGGCAGTGGTCCAAATGCCATAAAACATAATCTAGGAATAAAAGCAACTGAATGCAGGTCTTTTAGCTGCAAAATATCTACAGATCAGATTCTGAAAAAAATATATTTTCAGCCATTTCTATTAACAGTGTTTGCTGTAAAACAAAACCTACTTACACAGATGGCTGTGTGTTAGTCCTTCTGGGATTTTATTTTATTTTTTTTAACCCTTTACTCCTGCATTTTATCTTATTTTGTGGGTTTGAGTCAGACCATCAGTGTTATTTTCATAGAGCTGTTTGTGTTCTAATTAAGCAATAAGGAGCAGAACCCGTCCTGGGGATTAGGAGTGACTTGGAGTGTTGACGCAAAGCTGAGAGCCATTAGCAACACCTGGCCATTAATTCCCCAGGAGATCCTAGTGCCAAACTCATCAGGGCTGTTTCTAACAATCCTTGCTGCTTTTTGTTTATGGGGAAAAAAGATATTTTTTTACTTTTGGAAAGTACCGGAGGGCAGGCAAGATTACTACAGTTTACCATTGAGGAGATGAGAAAAATAAAGGGAATATGGATGACTACAATGGTATCTATAGAAAAATATTTTCTTATTTGTCAGGCCCCTCACACATTCCCACAGCAAGTAGATATTCAAAATACAAATCTGATAGAAGACGTGGGAGATATTTTCAGAGCTACCAACTTCCAATAAACCAAATTTCACTAAATGAACCAAGCTGACTTTCAAATGGCACGCGTGGTGTTTATCAGTTTTTAAACCACTCCTATTACTATTGCTTGATAACCACATAGAATAATGCTATGAAAAGCTTATCCAATAAATATATTTATGCTTTACTTGTCCAAGAGGGAATGGTAGGTATACCCATCTAACCACTTTTGCATTCCTTCTGGAAATACATTAACCATTCCCATGCTTCCCCTTCTCTCCTCTGTGCTATCACGGCACCTTCATCCAAGACTGCCTTGCATCACTTCTGGGAGAACACTTTCACTAAATTCCTACAGGATATTAACGGACATTCACGTATAGTATTGCCATATGAATGTTTCAATGACCTAGATAAATGTGCATAATTTCCTTTGTGCGTAATGGGCATGAGTGTTTAATTATGACAAGTTGTGACTTTTGTAGTTTATCTCAGACCCCCAGGGAGCCCTTGAAAATGAAATTTCCTATTCCCTGGTATGCAGCGAATGCAATTTTACAATAACCCTATACTAGGGTATCATAATCCATGCTGCTTCCTCCTTTTTCCTCCACTTAGTGTGTACAGAGGAGTACAAACACTGAAACTGGAGCTTGTGTGAGGTGGTGGATTTGCGCAGAAAGCAGAAGGTTACAATTAAAAGAAAGATTTAGTGGTAATAGGCTGGAAGACAGCAATCAGGATGATTTTTTTTACAAGTCACTTAAATTACTGACCACACATTAATTCTGAGGTTAACTCCGTTGGTTAAACTAATCAGTATTAATCAATGAAGCTGTTAATCAAATTGCTGAGAGCACAGGACCGAGTAAATTGGATGGTCAGATAATCTCTTGGGCTGACCAAAGACGCAGAAAAGTTTGCGTTCCCCTCAGAAAAATGGGCAATGAGCTAAGGAGTTTGCACGCTGTGTGCTAATGCTGTCTGTTTGCAACAGCATTAAACCCTGCTATGCCTTAGGTATTTTGGAGGTCTTTTCACCCTTCTCCTGCCTTTCTCCCCAACGCATGCTTTTGCCCCACGCTTGCACCCTCTCTCTCACACACGTACACGTGCAAGCGAGGATGGAAAAGACTCGCCATGGAGAGGTTTCAAGTGGAGGATTGATGGCCGGTGATTGTGAAGCCAAATCACTCGCTATACTTGCTTTGCACTACACGATTTCCTGCTGTTGTTTCTAGTTACAGTAGATAATAAAAACTGTTACAAAACCCTCTTAACAAGAAAACAAAACACAGATGGCATGTTGAATGTAAAGCATCTGGGGATGGCAATCGACTCTGGCCTCAAAAGCTATTTTGTTCCATCCCAGTTTTCTTGAGAAAGTGGGAAGGGGACGGCAGGAAATGCTGCACAAGTTGCTGGGGTGAACTTTGCCAGCTACCAAGAAACTAACCCTGTGCTGGGAAGTAACTGGGTCTGTGGGGGAATCGTGGATTTCAGGAACGCTTAGGGCTAACGCATCATGTTATTATCCTCTTATCTCTTGAGGCCTTGGCTGCGAGAGCCATCTCTAAGATGTTCATTCCTCAGATTGATAGCCAACTATTTGAGGACCTGCATGGGTACTTCTAAAAGAAGGAAAATGTGGTTATTATTTGTGCTATAAATTCTGAAAATGGAATAACAGTCAAGGCTTAAAGAGCAGATGATGCTTCACAGAAAACTTTTACAAACATCCCATTGAGAAATATTTATGTCTTGCATCATATTTTAAGTCTTTCTCCTTCTTTGTTCTTTGGTGATACAGATAGCAAACCAAATCTGGAAATCAATTACACGGCGTATGTTTGGCATAACTTCACTGACCCCTTTTGTGTTCGTTAGCCTGTCTTTACAGCCCAGCGCCACGGAGATCAGCCGGGTTCACTTTCAATGCAAAGGTCCCCGCAATGAATGCACTCATCTATTCCCGGGGGCTGTCCTCAGAGAGTGCTACCTGCTGGGGGAATATTACCCATTTGTTTGTGAGAACACGAAAACAGATAATGACAGATAACAAAACGGCTATGCCCTCCTCCTTTGTTGGCAAGTGAAAAGCAATGGAGCGTAGCTCGGGGAAGATTTACGCCAAGATGCTTTGGTCTTATTCCCTGGTGTGAGCTGATGCAATTTATGCCGACTGCTGAGGCCTCCTTTTTCCAGTGGACATGAATTTCACTGCGCACGAGAACAGCTTCCACATTTGCTGTGTTGGGTGTCCACAGTCCCTAGGGTCTAGACAGAAGTGATTTACTGATTATAGGTGTCAGTGTCTGCATTTGGCTACATATTTAGGTGGCTCTTTCTGGCTCTTTTCCTCCATGGGGGCTGCCAGTATTGGCCTCAGGTGGTCCAGAGTCTGCTCAGCAAGAGCAAATATGAAGCAGAGTGGCCTGAAATCCAGGGGACAAACAATAGGCTCGACATCACATATTTCTTTGTTCTTACTAACAGAGGCTATTCCTCTCTCACCAGACATATCCTGAATGTACCGCCACGTCTAGGAGCGACTTGCCATGCGACAGGGGACAACTTGATGACAAATAGATTGAATACAAGTCACAAGGGTGGCTTTGAAGCGGCTTTGAAGCTGGAATGGATTTTGATTGACTCATTTGGGTATGGAAAATTCATGGCAGGTACATGGCAATGTGCTGGGGATAGCAGAAGAGTGAGTAGGTTTCATATTTTGCTGAGGACAGCTGACGCTTGACTGGCTTTGTGTGTCTGGAACAGGATCAGCCTAGAGTTCACAGTTCTTTTGAAGATGTGGGTGTTATCTTAATCAGCTACTTTACTCACTGTGGAGTTACTTCCCAGTGATTCAAAAATATCTGAGTTCAGAGCAGGTGCTCTGGCCATGGAGCATGTTTTAAGCCCCGTGGTTTGAGCATCGTGTGTAGTTTTTGAGAAGTGGAAGGGATCTGAGTATGGAAGACACTCATTGCTGTTTTCTAAGGGGCTGCATGGAAGATCATTACAGTAAAGGCTGAGCAGTGCAATGAAATCCAGCAGGAGCCTGTGACTGCTCTTAACCATGTCCTCTGTAACCCTGTTTCACTCAAGTAGTTAACGCAGATGGCCAAGTGGATAGTTGTTGGGAAAATTTGCTCCTGTCAGTTTGTAGCAGGACTCACATCCCCTGGCAGCTCTTTTAACCCTGTCTGGGGTGTCACAGAAACTGGGAAGCCTGGGTCAGAAATGGTCACTGGAGAGTCCAGAGCCTGTCCATGTAGTCTCCAGGTGCGTGCCTGCACAAGGCTCTCTCAGGAGCAGTGGAGACCCCTGGGCACTGGTGTGGTGCACAGAGCAGCCTTTCCTGGGACGTGTGGTGAGTCTGCTCTTCTTGTGCCTTTGATACAAAGCTTCTCTGTGTTCACATCAGCTATGTGAGGTTGCACAGGTGGTGAGGTGTATCTGGTGACAGACCTGCTGCATACTGGTAGAGAGCCTTTACAAAATGGGGGTCCAAGGACCTGGTCCTCTGGGCACAGCCCTCTTGCACTCTGCAGCACCTGTGCAGGGGGACTTCCTCATCAGGTGACAAGGCCAAAAAGTCTTTGTGGAGGTTAGCAATGAAGATGGGAGGTGCACTTGGCCTCAGGCACAGCTCTCAGGCACAGGTGCAGATATCTGCAGACATGTCGTCTTACCCATGTGGAGTTGAACCAGAGTCTCTGATATGTCATTGCCTAATCTTTACCCTGCAGATTCCTTTTCTTTACCTCCTCTGTCTGCCATTCTTGATCTTTTCTCTCTGCCACTGCTGCCTCGACTCTGAAAAACATTTCAGATACAGCTTCATTGAAGCCGTATGTGCTGTTTGCGTTGCTCTGGTTAGTCTAATCAAAAAGGTGGAGGTTTTTGCAAGGATTCAGAAACATTACGAGGGAGCACGGACCCATGGCATTTATTCTTCATGAGGCCAGCCAGTGGCTTAAAGCCTCACGCGCCCCTCAGGAGGCAGGTACTACTTTCTCCTCCTCCTCGTCTGCTTCTCCAGGCTGCCAAGCACCTGGCCTGTTCCTGGGAATTACCCAGTGCCATTAGACTCATTGCCAGTTCTGCTCTCTTATATACTGATCTCATGGGCCCAGATCGTAAAATTATAGTACTTACATGAAAAATACAAACGTTGGCATGACAACAAAGCACTACATTTAGTACTGTAGACTAGACATATATATATATCCATATATATATATGTAAACAAAAACAGACTTAGTGTTTTGTGGTGTGTATTTTCAGCAGTCTGCCCTCAAAATCAGAGATGGCAGATGGCTGGCTTCTCAGCAGGATAAGAATTAGGATTTTTTTGGGGGTGCTTTAGCTGTTCCTTGACACATATTCTGTTCAGTTTAAAGCTCGTTTTAATAGCTTTTTAAACCTGGGGTATTTTGTGTTCTTTGATGTGAAAGCAGGGTTCATTCTTGACTTTTCCTTTAAAAGCTTCATGTGCGTGTGTGCGTGCGTGAGTGTGTATGTGGGTATGTTTGACGAGGATAGCAGCATAGGCTAAGGAAGAAAATGATAGTGTGTGAACATGCATTACCCTCCCGGCAGGGAAATGACTTGCCCCTGAGGGTCATGTCAGCCTTAGGCATTTAGAGAGTGAGATACCTGGAAATTTAGCATTAGGGGGCTACAGAGACCAGGAGGGATAACTGGCAGGGGCTGGATGCCTAGACGTGGGCCGGGAAGCAGACAGTTGAGGACTAGCACTAAGCAGACCTGTCTGCTGCAGAGGGGGGTGAAGGACACCCCTCCTCCCCCGTCTTCAGAAGGCTGTGATTGTCTCTGTAAGGAGTTATCAGTCCAAACACTCTGAATATTTCACCGGGGACTACATTTTACTTAACTGAGCGGAAAATAAAAATTACATGGACATGGAGGGTTTATATCAATGCAGAGATGGAGGAACATGTGCTTCTTAGAAAAAAAAAAAAAAGAAAAAGCCAGCAGTCCCATTGCTACATCCAGTACTCAGGGTGTGAAATATTGACATGCATTGCGAGGGCTGGAGCTAGACATTTCGGTGTGACTTTGAAAGTCTGTTTGATTCCCTTATAAAGTATTTAAGCCCATTCTGGCTTGAAGCTAATTCCTTTTCTTTTAATTGCTGCTCGGATAATAGGAAGCCAAAAAAACCCTCAAAGACCAGCACAACAGGTTCTGTGGTAGAGATGCACTATATTGTCCCCCAGAGATGACTGGACTAAGGGTCTGATGTGCTTTGCTGACATGGGAATAGTGGCATTTGGATAGCAAAGCTATAGGATCTATTTGGCAGCAAGACTGTGCATTTCTTCAGAGGATCTTGGGATAACTGAGGTTTGGCATCATCTCCAGAGCTTGTCTAGCCAACTCTCTTGTTTAAATGGCTTTTTTGATACTAGGTGTGTATCTGTCACCTTGCAGGCCTTTAAGCTCTAGCAGTACACGAGCTGAGAGGGAGAAAAGAAAGACACCCCTCTCTAAATTTTCTTTCTTTCTTTCCACCAGAAGGATGAGAAGCAGACAGAGCCCCTTTTCTAATCTGAAAAACTTATTACGTTCTAAGGTTCCTCTGAGGGTGAAATTCTAGCCATTCCTTAAAATCCTGTAAACCGTACGTATTCCTAGTGAACTGTGTGCAGCGAATCATATTCAGTGAATGGAAGAGCAGAGCAGCACCGCACTGAAGACAGGGGGCAGAACTGTCTCTCTGCTCCAGGCTCTTTTATACACACACTGCCTCTTTTTTTTTTTTCTCCAATTCTTTCCTGGATAACAATGTCCTACATAAGTGGCTCCTTAAGGTGCTGCTCCAGCTATTCTCAAGTAATAACCATGCATTGTGTGGTGCCTGTCTGAGAGCCGGCATTAAGGAAGGACCACCCTGACCATCGGTGGTGTGGCTCTGCAAGGAGGCTGCGTTAACATTGCTGGTGGGCTCTGAGTGCTTGAGTGCCCGACGGCTGCAATCTTCAACTAAACGTGCTGGCGCTGCACTAGGAGGGCTCTGGATTTTTTACATTTCATCTACCTTATCTGAACGCAAAATATACCTTTCATCACATCCTCTTGCACTCAGACTGTCATGATCCATTTTCCACTGTGTGACTCCAGATGGTTTTCACAGGTTAGATTTCTCCCACTGATTTTTTTTCAATACAAAGATGTCGCTGTTTACTTTAGGCGCTATGAGTGCTTAACCGGGATATTATTTTCTGCTGAAAGTTTTACTTTCCTAACCATGGCTGAGTGACTTTCGCAGACACATCCTCAGCCACTGAACTGTGGCTCAGAAGCTTGGCAGTTGCCTCCATCCCTCTGAAATACGCAGCCTACCATGGCTCATCACGGAGACTTCATGGTCCGCTGGGACGTCTGCAGACCCCAGTCCTCCCCCCCGTCTGAAGCATCATGGCAGGCGAGGGACAGCCTCTCTTGACACACAGCTCAAGCTCCTCACTGCATATTCTCAGTATCACAGGGCCCGCCAGTAGCCCACCCAGTCATGTCTCTGCATCAAAACCTTTGGAGTTTGGTGATGTGTTGCTGGTGGTGTGGGAAGCTTGGCAGCTCTGCCTCCATCGGCTGGAACACAGCAGGGAGCATGTCTGAGGACAGGGTGTTTGTTCTAGTTGTGTCCTCCTCTTCCATTAAGCAGTTACTGAAATGTATGATGCATTCAGCTTTTTTTCGTATTACACTCCATAATTGTATTAATAAAAGGTATTTACCCTTCATTATTTTCATTCTCCAGAGGATTACCAAAGACAGGATATAATTAATCCAGATGCTCACATGAATCTGGGGAGGTTGTGTGCAACAACCACTGCCTTTACTAAAAGTAATTGCACGCATTCACCACAGTCCAACCTCTGTGGCATTTTAAGAGGAGCATGTCTAATTCATGAAAGGGAAGAATTGGTTATTATCTGTATTATCTGTAGCACTCCAGCTTAATTAAGAGTGTTAAAGAAAGATAAAAGGTAGGAGAGAAACGCAGGAAGATGAAATGATTTGCCCAAGGTCACAGAATGGAGATTAGCACCTGGGTCTTTGGAGCCCCAGTCTAGTGCCCAGCCCATTAGATCAGATGACCTCCCAAATCACCCTTCCCAAAGATCAAATACCTTGAATGCCCATGTCAGCATCCTAAGGAGAAAACCAAAAATGTCTGAGCGTAGTCTGATAAAGTTATAGCAATGCACAAGGCATCGCTGGAATTCATTAAAAAGAATATTTATTGAGAAGCAATGTTAAAAAGGAAACTTTCATGCTTTAAAGCAGTCAAGGCAATGAAAGCTTCCACCTTGCTTCAATTTGGGACTCATATTTTTTTAAAACTAATCAATTAGATCGTGCTCCTAATTTAGAGTACTGATGCTTTCAGCTACATTTCTGAGCTAGGAACAGGCTTTCTAGGATTCACAGCTTCTGAAATAAAAATAATTGGTTTCCGAGGAATGTAAAGTGCTAAGGAAGTAACCACTTACCAACCTATTCATCCGGGAGCAGTTTAAGGAGCAACTTTACATCTCCGGGCATCTGCAAGATAAAAAAATATACAGTTCATTAGCAGACAACAACGTTAACACTCAGGTTACAGCTGAAAGGAAAAAGCAAACTCCTTGGGTGTTTCAGTAAGGATGGCAGTATGACTGTCGCCCCTTCTGAGCAGCTCTTGTTCAGACAAGTCCCTTGTCTGTGTTCTCTGCCCAAGCCACCCCCTCCTCCAGTCCTCCAGGAGACCCCTGCTCACTGAAGCAGTCAGTGCCTCTGCCTCTTCTCCCCTACCCCCATGGGAGATGCTGAGGGGCTGTTGAAAACGTTAGACCTGAGTCTGTGACCAGCTCCTGCATCCCTCTGAAACAACATGGTGAAGGAAGCCATTGAGGGATGGGGCACTGGTCCTGAGGGCAATCTCAACATGGGCAGTAACCTCTAAAACTGATAAAGGCCCAACCCTCTAGCTTCCAAATTAAAAAGGAAACAGCTAAAATAGTGTTCGCATTCAAAGATCAGTGCCACTCTCAAGCATCTCCAAGGAAATCCAGATCTAGAAATCATAGAAATTTTTGTTAGAAAGTGTTGTTTTGCTGAAATAAAAGATTTGGGGGTGAAATCTGCTGTTTCTGGGATGGAATTTCTACCCAGACCATGAAGGGTCAACGACCTGTGAGATTAACGTCATTTCTAGCTGTTACGCTGGGGTGAGCTGCAGACTGTACCAAAGCCCTCCTAAACCGGCTCATCCAGAGTATCTTTAGAGATAGAAGATGTGATTTGGTTTGAAATTGTCACATAGACTGATGTGAGCTGGATGTTTAAACCCCCATTTGCAATCAATGGCAACGCAGGGCTTGGTACAGTTGCCCAGCCATGGGTGTCTAAAGCCGTTTGCCATATCACAGGCTCCATTTGCTGTGTCATAAGTTGTCTGAGACCTCCATGCGAGACTGGCAGATGGGGAAACACGTCTGTGGGTGACCTGTGCTCTTCTGGACCACCAGCTGGGGTGCCGATGTCTCTATGGCACCTCCACTGACAAAAAACAGTAATGCTTAGATAAGAGTGGAGACTTTTGCTACCCATTTTGATGAGGACGCGTGAGGTTGGACCACCTCGGTCTGAAGTGCTGCCGTGGGCACACCTTCCTCTCAAAGACAGGCCCGTTTGATGTGCCTCCCTTGGCAAGCCCTGCCGCCCAGAGGGGCCAGCAGTTGGGGTGCAGCTTTCTATTGACACAGCTGTGAAACCCGCCCGTCCTGGCAGCGAGGTAGATCCTGTTGGGCTGGGGCTCTCTGCCCCACATTTCGTGGCACAGTATAAACGCGTCCTTTGTTCCAAGCCTCTTGTTTGAACCTACTGAAGCAAGGCCCTGAACTTTGGGCTCCTTTACCCCCGGCCCTACCCGTGCTCTTGCATCTTTGCTTCTGCAGGCTCTCTGGAGAGGGAGGTCGCCTCTAGCACTGAGTGGGTATGATCCTAAACCCTGCCAACCACTTCTGCAGTGAACAGCTGTCTGGTGCCTCCTGCCCGAGGTGGTGTATGCATCTCAGTGGGATGGGTTGGTCTGTCTTGAGCCTCTGGAGTCCGTGGAAAGGATCCATTAAAATTTATCAGCCTGTGGAATTCCATCAGGTTTTTAATTGGAAATGCAAAAGAACGCACAAACGACAGGATTCA
The DNA here is from genome assembly GCF_001431845.1 of Calidris pugnax. NCBI lineage: Eukaryota > Metazoa > Chordata > Aves > Charadriiformes > Scolopacidae > Calidris > Calidris pugnax. The sequence continues at coordinate 13,826,775 of NW_015091257.1, forward strand.
CGTTGCCTGATTTTAGTGCGTGTCTAGTGTAAATGACTGTCAAGACATTTTATACCATATGGGAAGGGAAGTGCCTCCAGTGGTTAAATCATAATGTTTCTCTTTCCCTTACATTATTTTTTATGCTTAAATGACTATCTACTTCAGGGGAGGGGAAGAAGGCAGGTGATGGGAAAGTTCATTTGAAACAGACGTCTCATCTGTAATGGGCTGGGTAAGCTAATTCCCTGCCCTGCTACAGCAGCAAGCCTGCGGCTTTTCCATCTAATGCCTCAGCGCCGCGCTGCGAGTGAAGGCTGCCCTTGAGCCTGCTAAAGCCAAACTGCTTGGCAACACTGCACAGCCCTCACGTCACCATCCTGGTCTTGTGTGATCGCGATTCAATTCTCGTTAAACTTACTACGCACTTGACTTTAATAGAAGACAGATTTGAGTCCTACAAGACCGCGATACGAAACGGTACTTCAGAGCTTGCTTCTGGTTTTGAGTACTCTTCTTCCTAAAAGAGTGGATTGATTTAAAAATCCAAACCAAAGAAATATTGATTTGAAATTAAATGGGTCAAGCTGAATAGTCTGGGGGTTATGCTGACCTTGAGAAGATGATAAAGGAATTACACTTTTCCTAAAAAAAACTAGGACACTTGTGCTAAAGACCAATTTTGTTGCTTCTGTTTGTTTCAGACCGGGGAGATGGGTGACTACACTGTGTCTTGCTCAGCTCTGACCTTTCTGTTGGTGTGGAGTTAGGTGTGCACGCTGGGTCAGACCATCTGCCTCTGAAGGAAAACAGAAGAAAGTCTCCCATCCAAAATATCCAAGAGCCCTAAAAGTGGGGGTATCTAGACTCATATGAGCATCTATGCTCATATGAATGAGTTTCCTGTGCAACCTGCTCTAGGTGAACCTGCTTTGGCAGGGGGGTTGGATGATCTCCAGAGGTCCCTTCCAACCCCATATCATTCTGTGATTCTCTGATTCTGTAACACTAGGGAGACATGGACTAAACGGTGCCCTTGAAAAGGGAATACATATCTGGCTAGCAAACTTACATCTGTCTCCAGGGATGGGAGCTTCAGGTAAAGAAAGATAAAGATACATTACAGAGGACCAAAGACAAAAGAAGAAAGTTGTGAGACATCTGGGAAATACAGCATGAGTGGGTGAGTGGGTGGGTGGGTGGGTTGGAGGAAGGGAGGGAATGAAGGAGGGAGGAAGGATGGGAGGGAGGGATTGAGTTGTTTGTTTCCTGAAAGGGAATACTGAAGGGAAGACAGGGATCTCCAGAGTGTCTTAAAATGTGTATAAATGTGCTACAAGTAGGATGTTGCTCATTTCTTCATCATGACCGAAGGCAAGACAAGAAATTATCAGCTTAAATTGCAACACGAGAGATTTAGGTTAAATGTAATGATTGTTAAGAATTGGCATGGGCTACTGAGACTGACTGTGGAGTGTTTTAGGGCTATACAAGACATATCTCTCAGTAATGGATGTTCACTCCTGCCTGAGGACAGGAGGATGGATTAAAATTAGCTGACCTCCTGAGGTTTAAGCTAAGCCTACGTTTGTATGATTCTACAAAATCAAAACCAGGCAGTTTCCAAAAGAGATGTCATCTCAAACCAGTATCTCTAAGGATGCTTGCTATTCCACTGTTGCTATTGGTTGTTAATATTTTACGCTAATTAGTTGCATCTGCAATTATTTACACAAGTTAAGTAAACACACAAAGTGGCACGTGACGGGGATTTTTTTCAGTGTAGTCTTTGTTTGAAGCCAATCAATTAATTTGGCATCTAATCTCTGTTCCCCTTCTTCCCTGGGATCAGTTTAAATATTTGAACATGTTAATAAAGAATTTGAAGTAAAAGCTAGAACATACATTTCGTTATAAATCTCTTTGTTTTGCAGAAACGTACTTTGACATTTTGTCAGTTATTAAACAGCTTTTCCCAAGTACTTTCTCTACCGCAGTATTGAAGGCAAGGTCTTGTTGAAATAAAAAAATTTACACAGAAGCATGGAAATCCACTCCTTTTCAGAATAAAGCTCCTGCCTCAGAACTGAGAATTTTATTTCAGAAAGATATTTGGCTTTTTTCTTGAACAGTAAAACTCATTTCTTTTTGTAGCCTTAGGGATGTGCAGAGGATTTTTCCAGAAGGGTTTATAGAAATGGTTACAGGGGATACTATTCTTTAACTTTTTTTTTATGTTGTATAGTTTTTAAGGAGTGGATTTCTCAGGTTCAAGAGCTCCACATCTCAGATAATGAAAAGTAATTAAATCATAACCCATGATTTGATAACTATAATCTGATAATCTCTAGGAAATGCAAAAATGCATTCAATATGTGTTCTCACGTGACTGTTCCTGGAGTGTTACAGATTCAGGAGCAGCAGTCTTGCTGAAAGAAAAATATAAAATCTAAAACCCCTACAAGGTGCAATGAGATATTATTGACATTAAATTCACTGGAAAACATATGATGGAATGATTGAATACTTTCTACTGGGATTGAGGGCACCAATGGCAAACCCAGCAATATTTTCAGTAATTGCTGTTCCATCGCGTGTTATCGGTGCCTCTGTTCCACAGGCACCAAGTGTGCAAGTGTCAGACCATTGTGACTTCCTACTTGGAGGTGATGCCAGCAAGCACACATGAGCGTTTGAAGCGCAGATACTCCTTGCCCTTATCTGCTGGTAGGGCTTTTCATTTAAAATCTTCTAAGATCCTTCTGTTTCTTCCTTTAACAGCACTGAAGGACAGAAGGCAGTTTGAGCTGAAGGCAGTGAACTGTCAGTGCATTCATCTTGGTGTCTGCATGGGCAGGAGGTTTCTGCCTTCCCCTTGCAGATGGGGGAGAACCAAGATGGGAGGGAGTTTGGTAAACATGGTTGTCCCATACCCTTTGAGGTGCCTGAGGTCCAGCCCTGGCCTCCAGCTGCTACTCCAAAAAGGCACCTTTGTCCATGTCTCATACGTCAGCCCCATATGAGCACCCTGGACACTCCAGGGAGTCCCAGATGGCACAAGTTATCCAAATTTAGACATCACAGTATAATCCAGAGAAGAGTTAATCTAAATTGCCCATCAGTGCCTAGTGTGGAATGGGGCACATCGCTCCCTCCCCACCATTGACTGGATCTCCACTGATGAAAATGAAAATTTAGGCACCCAGCTCTGACGTGGAGACCTTAAGCTGGACCTGAGTCCCAGCTGTGGCTCCGAAATTTCCCTGTGCCTGCATGAACACTCAAAGAAAATCGCTATCGCTTCTGAGCTTACCCTGGCAACTCCCTTCCGTACCGCAAGCAGCGCTCATCAGACCCTGCTGCTCTGCTGACTGGAGGCCATCTATGTGATCTAAATGTTCTTCAGCATTGTTTTTCTTTAATAAAGGCAGAATTTTTTTTTTGCTGATTGTCTTCCAAAGAAGCAGGAGCCTGGTTATGACTGGCACACAAATAACAAAAGGAAGCCTTTTGAAATGAAAATTAAAGCCAAGACAGTTACATGTCCGCAGCTTTTTTTCAAATTAATTCTAGCAAAGTTTCCAGGATATCTTTCCACACCCCTCCAGCCATTTGGTTTTGCTTCCTAAAAAGCTCTGTGTTGTTTCTCTTCATTATTTAGCAGTTGCTGTTTTCCAGAACAGAACGGCTGTGCTTCAGGTTTTGGCAGGAACAGCCCCTTTTTCTATGCTTCGTGCTGTTTGTGAAATGCTTTGGGAAACTTTCCACTGAAAAGCATTGTGAAAACCCAAGCTTATTATTCTTGCAGCAGGGAATAACAGGTTCGGCTGTCGACTCACTCTGTGAGCAGGTGCCAAAATCCTGCCAGGAAATACTGATGGATTTTGCTGATTCACTGCGGCAGATGGGATGTGTTAGCTGGGCTGGGGTGGGGAGGGGGTGGCTCGGCTCGGGGGTCTTGGCCTGGAAGCGGGCAAGTGAGCAAGGCTGAGATTTATACTACAGTAGTGCATAAAGCGCAGGTTTTTAACAGCCCAGCCCCCCAGGAAAGGGGATGGGTTTTGGCCTTCCTCCGGCACCTTGGAGCTCAGCTTCGAAGCAAGCTGAGAGAGCCATCTGCTTGCTGACTGCTACGGAGCCGAGCGGTGCTTGTCTCTCCTCCACCTCCCTGTAATTGTTTGCGGCGTGCTGGGCTTGTCCCACCTCTCCGCGGGAGTGCAAGGACTCGGGGCCAGAGTTTAAAAGATTTGCCAGTGCTGTGCTTTGCAAGGCCCGAGTGGCTTGCTGCCTGGCATCGCTGGCGCGGGGCTACAGCAAGTGGGCCGCTTGTCCTGGGGAAGGCAAAGGATGCTGCGTGGGGAAGGCAGGCTCTGATGGCTGGGGTCTTGAATGTGGTGGGACCTTCTGAGTTAATGTGACATCTGCGAGGCAAATGTAGAGACGCAAGGGTGGCTTTGGTGCATAGTGAGTGGCACACCTGAACCCAGCATTGTTGGCCATGCCAGGCTTTGCCATCTCTGTAAAGGCAGGACCCTTGCAAAGTGCTGGTGGAGCTGGGTGCTTGCTGATGAATTTTCCTGGTCATTCTTCCACCCACTTCTGTTGGACTGGATGGGACGTGGTAAGCAGGCTTTGGAGGTGTAAACCACATGCTAAAGCAACAGTGAACTGTTGTTCCCTGCTCTGTCAGACAATCCACACTGGTAGAATCATAGAGTCATAGAATGGTCTAGGTTGGAAGGGACCTTTCAGGTCATCTAGTCCAACCATCAACCTAACCCTGACAAAAAAACATCGCTAAACCATGTCACTAAACACTATGTCTACCTGTCTTTTAAATACCTCCGGGGATGGTGCCTCAACCACTTCCCTGGGCAGCCCATTCCAAGACTTAATAACCCTTTCAGTGTAAAATTTTTTTCCTAATATCCAGTCTGGACCTCCCCGGGCACCACTTGAGGCCATTTCCTCTCGTTCTATCCCCTGTTCCTTGGGAGCCAAGACCAACCTCACCTCGCTACGACCTCATTTCAGGTAGTTGTAGAGAGCAATAAGGTCTCCCCTCAGCCTCCTCTTCTCTAAACTGAACAACCCCAGCTCCCTCAGCCTCTCCTCATTAAACTTACTTTCCAGACCCTTCACCAGCTTCGTTGCCCTTCTCTGGACCCACTCAGCACCTCAATGTCTTTTTTGTGGTAAGGGGCCCAAAACTAGATACAGTACTCAAGGTGGGGCCTCACCCCACCTTGAGCCAGGTACAGGGGGATGATCACCTCCCAAGTCCTACTCACCATGTTGTTCCTGATACAGGCCAGGATGCTGTTGGCCTTCTTGGCCACCTGGGCGACCTGGTAATTCCCAGACACTGGGTGTGAGGAAGGGGGTGCCTCATAAATGCATGCAAGGATGTCATATCCCTTATTCCTGGATGTGTGGAGAAAACAGGTTTGATGCAGGAACTCAGCTTCCATGGTACCCTGGGCCACGTGTAGCACTGCAGGCTCTGCTGGGGTGGTGTGCCGGGCTCAATGTCTGCACTAGGGCTTCTGCCGCTTAAGTAACTCCAGTAATGGATGGAAAAGGTGAACATTTTATAGAGAGAGAGGCTGGTCAGCCTTGCTAGTAGAGCTGGAGCTGTCTCCAGGCAATGGGTGCATGGGGTGAGAGCTCTGCAGGTGTGTGAGGTGCCCTTGCTGCTGCTGTGAGCTGCTGGCTCCTGCACCTGGGGCATGGCTAGTGCCCGGCACCGTGGGGCACACCAGCACACGTACCTGTGACTGGTACAACTGACAACAGAAAGTGCCTGTTCACTCAGGGGAGATGTTTCACTGCATTCCCCAAAAGCTACCCCCCTTCTTTTGCCTGGAGAAGAGTCACTTCTCTCATGCAACCTATCCTTGTGGCCCTGGTTGGCCCCGCTCCCGCCACTCTGTTGGGATGAACCAGAAGGCACTGGGACTCATGACAGCAGGGGCAGTTGGGCTGGGAGCAGCAGGGACCATGCAGCCCTACAGCTGTTTCTCTCCTGCCTGTGTCCTGACTACTTCTGCCTCTCAATTTTTTTCTTGCTTTCCTAAGAGCTCCTGTTCCCTCCTCCTGTGAACAGCCCTTCCAGACCTGACCGAGGAGAATGTACTCTCAGGGGAGGTACTGTGCTCCCCTGGTGCTGTGTAGCCCCCCTTGTCTGACTGGGCCACCAGGAGGCTCTGGGCTGGGAAAATGCCCAACTGGAACAGGATGCCCAGAGAAGTTGTGGATGCCCCATCCCTGGAAGTGTTCAAGACAAGGCTGGATGGGCCTTTGAGCAACCTGGTCTAGTGGGAGGTGTCCCTGCCCATGGCAGGGGGGTTGGAACTCGATGATCTTTAAGGTCTCTTCCAACTCTAACCATTCTATGATTCTTGTTAGCCTCCTAGCTGGACATCCAGGGGAACTGGACAGCCTGGGTACCCCCTTGCTGCCACCCAAACTGTCCCAGGAGCACAGTGCAGCTGCAGTAGCAGCCAGCCTTCACTTGCCAGTGCCCCACTTGGCACAGGGGGTGAGCTGTAAGGGCTGCTCTGCCCCAGAGCAGACAAGACTCAGGGGCACTGAGCTGCCCACAACAGGGCTGGGAACCCTTCTTGGAGACTTGCTGCTTAACAGGTTAGCAGATAGCAGGGAAAGCAGGAGGCAGAGAGTGGCAAGCAGTCCAGATGAGTGGCACACCGCTACTAGGAGTTGCATCCTACCTTATTAGTCAGCATTGTTGAAAGTACTTTGAAAATGAATATAAAAGGGAGGGAAAAAAAAAAAGTTGCAGAAAGCAGTTTAAAGGATCTCCCTTAGTGTGATATTTCTGCACTCAAGGCACTCTTTCCAAGGGATTCTGATACGGTATTAAAAAAGCCCTTTGATTTTAGCAGTAAGATTGTTACCTCCATCCCTCAATTCGTTCTGAAGAGGGAATCTGCATTACCAACATTAATGTAGCCAGACAGAAATAAACCTAGCAAAGGCAATAAGCGTTCATCGGCAATCCTACAAAAATGTCTTTTCCTTACATTAGTTAGGTTTGCCATTTTTCAAAGGGAAAATTGTAACACAGAAACACCCAGTAATCCCCCCAAAGTGTGCTGTACATGTCTCTCTGTTCAAGTCTCCTTCACCTGGCAGCTCACTCACACTCTCATTTCTTCACACAGATGGAGAAGCCAGCAACATTTCCACATCCTTGACTATTCCACTTTTAGCAGCCATTTCCTCGTTTTTCTTCATAAGGAAGCACTTTTCTTGCTCTGTAATTCCATTAAGAAAATGTACAAGCCTAATAGTTACTAAAAAGAAAGTGACTAAAGCTACCCTAATGTTTTTATGGACTCATTAAAGGTCTTATTAATTTTTCTCCATATTGGAAAAAATCTAATTTTTTACTTGTGACATAATCAGGAGCGGTACCCAGGTTTTCAGGGGTGAAGCGTTCGCACGTTAACCTTTCCTTCTGCTTCGAGCAATCATCCTTGTGAACTTGCTGAACTACAAATCAAACCAGGGCTTTAAAAGCAGACCCTTCTCCTCCCAACGTCTGTTATACCCTCTCTTTGCACTTCAAAGTGCAGCTGAGCTGGGACCAAGGTGACTTGTGAAGAAGCAGCAGGGTAATGGCGTTTAGTCCCTCCATCCCTGGGTTCCCCATGTCCTCAGGCACATGAAACCCCTGTGCCATGATGGGGTTCCACTACTGGAGCCATGACTCTGCTCACTGGGGGTCTTTGGGGCTGATTTCCAGCTACTGCTCCTTTTTTTGCTTGTTGCTTTGCTTTGCTTCACTTACTGCTTGCTCTTGGTGTCAGGAGCTGGAAAGGGGCTCTGGGCTGTATTTGAGGCCTGAGGTAGTCCCAAGGACTCTACGTGCCAGCCCAGCACCTTGGTGGGAGAGCCAGGGGTGAGGACGCTGCCAGCCCCACTGCTAGAAGTGGTCCCCACAGCCAGTCCCTATAGAATCATAGAATGGTTAGAGTTGGAAGGGACCTTAAAGATCGAGTTCCAACCCCCCTACCATGGGCAGGGAAACCTCCCACTAGAGCAGGTTGCTCAAAGCCCCATCCAGCCTTGTCTTAAACACCTCCATGGATGGGGCCTCCACAGCTTCTCTGGGCAACCTGTCCTGGTGCCTCACCACCCTCACAGTAAAGAATTTCTTACTAATATCTAATCTAAACTCCTCTCTTTCAGTTTAAAGCCATTACTCCTTGTCCTATCACCACACCCCCTGATAAAGAGTCCCTTCCCTCTAGCCGGGTCCCATCTTGCAGCACCGGGGATGGAGGGGAGCGCCCACACGTTCCCTATCACCCGGGGGTGATAAGTAAACTTCTAATTGATTCGCTTACAACAGCTAGCGGCTAAAGTAAAGCAATAAAAATACAAAAGCATATAAAAGCGAGGATTCAGCAAGTGATTTACGGCATGCTGTATCTGCTCACCGCTTACCGGGGCTCCAGCGCGAGCGGGCGGCGTTGAGCGTGGCGGCGGTGGCGGGGTGAATGTCAAGCACGGTGTTCCACCAAGTGTCCCCAGCCCTCCCGACAGCCAGGCGTGAGTTATTTCAGAAACGCGTGGCATGTCTGCCTCATCCTGACGCATCTCTTAGCAATGATACTTCATAAATCCCCGGTTTATAAATTTGCTGCCAATGGAGGGAAAAAAGTGTCAGTCTATAATCTGTTGTCATGGAAATAGTTGGGAAGTTCGACGCGCAAAGGTACGTAACTGGGATGGGAAAATAGAAGCGGGCTCCTCTTGATTTTGCCTCTTGGAGTTTTCTAATCTGGAAATAAAGGTAGAGGCTACAGCAAAGCCTAAGGCAAATGCGTTTGCTTTCTGGACAGATGCATCTCACTAACCAAGGAAACCACATCCGACCTAATCCCAAGCATCCCTGTGAATCCGCTGTAGTGCAGCACTACATTTTCTCTTGGATGTCATCTCTCACCTGCTGACCATTAAAGCCTTGTGCTTTCTGTCCTGGGAACAAAATATCTTTTATAAAAAAATCCCACACAAGATGAAAAGTGAGACAAGGACAAGTAAAGATAAAATGAAGAATAAACATTAGAGGAGGTGAGCGCAGAGAAGCATATTCCACTTGCACTATTAGGGAGGTTTTAATTTCCTGAAAAGATTTTATATGCCAGGCAGGGACATGACTGGATGGTAATCGCATTATCAGGCCTCTTATCAACCTCGATTTTGCTCAGCATTACCTGAATGGATTATTTTTTCAATACTTCAGTAGCTAAATTAAAAAAAAAAACACCAAAAAACCACAAAACCCAAAAAAACACACTATGGTTCAGGATAATATATTATGTGCTGTTTCAGTATTTCTCAATTCAGGTGAATTTTAGAATAGAAACATCCTCTCAAAATAATGTGTTGAAACAATTTATTCTGAAACTGTCAAAACAAAATATCAAGGAAATATCAAAAACTTCTCACTCCTCCATTTTTCCCCATTTATCCATTTAATCTAACCCCAGTCAGTGCGTAGTTCTCACTGGAAACTGAATTTTTCATTTATTCTACTTACTATTCATCAAAACAAATCCTGTCTACTTCCATTGTAGTTATTTAATACTCACTGAGCTGCCGTTCTGCCGCTGCAGTGATAAATCTTTCATCCCCTTTTATGGTGGCTCCTTAGGGGCTAGCGAGATGCAAAAACATTTTCTTTTTGAGGAGCAGTATGACGTGAATTTCTTGAGGGGTGCCAAGACGTGGAGGCTGAGGTCATTTAGGTGATGTCCACCTGCGAGCACTGGTCAATAGCAATGACCATGTCATGGTGGCACTGGGGGGACCAGCAGCATCGGTGGGGCTGGGAGGCAGGATTTATGGCACTGGGGAGGGTTTTTCCATGTGGGACATGTGGAGGTGATGTCCTAGGCACTCTTCTGAGTGAGGCATTGTACCTAGGCCTGCTGGTGACAGCAGGAAGCCAGGAGGAACAGTCCGCGGGGACCTCAAGTCACAGCTACAGGACCAGGGGTATGGGTGATCCTGCTTTGAGTGTCCTCAACTCTGATGCGTGGATATGACCAGGCTTGATTTTTGAGGATGCTTAGGTCCAGCATCCTGTTTACTGTGGCACCGGCTGCTACTGAACACTTTCCTCTCAAAAATGTGGCTTTCGGTGGCTGTCAGGAGCATTGAAATGTGGGGAAATATGAGGCAGTCAAAGAGTTTGTGATGAAGAGGTCATCCTTGGAAGGTCTTTCACTGTCAGAGTGAGGGTTTCTGGAACTGTTTCAGTGACTGTATCTAAAAACCAGAAAAACTTCTGATCATGTTTTATTCCGGCTGGAAGATGTTGTTTTATTTTTGTTTACAAGAAAATGTCTGGTTCTGGACCATTTTCTCTGGGAAAAGGTTTTAGGGGCCCTGTATGTTCCAACAGGGTAGCTGTGTAAGATCCTGGACCCCATTTTCGGATAAGGGGCTGAAGATGCTGGGCCAAGGGTCACAGAACTTCGGTTGGGCTGAGGACCAGTATGCAGCTGGATGCCCCTGTTGCTGAAATGAAGAGGAATTTTTTTGTTAGGTTCTTTGGGTTGGAGAATATTTTAAGAAATATGGTCTGTGTTGGAACACTGACATTTCCTGTAATAGAGAAATCTCTGTTTTGGTAAGCGTTACAGCTGGTCACTTAAAAATCTGGATCCCTGGGAAAAGCAGCTGGAGACCTAAACCACATCTTCAGGAGGCTTTGTCTTTTGGTTTTTCTCTTCATTGGTGGGCACAGTTCTTGGGGAGGAAAGTGACATTTGGACTTTTCCTTGCAAAGGGTGGGGGGAAAAATTCATGCTGATTTCAAGTCAAAACTCAAGCCTGGACTTTTGGAAAGAGGAGCTCTCAGGTAGCCACACCAGCTGGGCTGGTTTTAATCCCTGCTGTGGGATGCACAGGTAGCAGGTACCACCAGCCCCAAACACGGCACCAAAGCCAAGTGGCCCTGCTAGGTCAGATCACCTGGGGAAGGGGGCAGTGAGACCCACACACCTTTGCTCCCCTGATCGCCTGTCTCCCTGGGGAGGTTTGGCACTGACACAGACCTGGGAGCACAGCTTCCCCCCAGTTTCTGTTAAACACTTCAGCTTTTCCATGCAAAGCTTTTAAATCGTACTGAAATCTACCTGCTTTCTTTGTGGTCAGTACATTTGTACAAGGCTTAAGTAATCAATAGATAGTTTTCACCAACACTCCTTTTTCACACCCTTTTTTTTTTTTCCCCTTGTCCAGTCGTTGCTGTGCCATCATCAACTAACAGCCTAGCTGATTATCTTCCCTCCCACCCTGATTTATGTCTAGGAGCAAACAAGGAAAGAGAACCGCTCTTGAAAAGCTGTCCTTGAAGTCCTGGTCTACAATAGTTTCCCTTCTTTTTTTTTTTTTTTTAAGCGGGGATCAGAAAAACATAAATTGCAGTATATCTTCAAAGTGTTTGGGGGGTTGTTTGCCACATGACTCATATTGACTTTAATGGGAGTCACATGCTAAACTCCCATGCAACACTCAGAAAGTTTTTAAAGTGCCACCGCTTTGCGCAAGAGCCCCGAATGAAAAGCCACTTTTGTTTTCCTGCTCCACAGCACTGGCATTGTCCAAATCCCGTCCCTCCAGTGGGAACGTGCTGGGAGCAGGATAAAAAACCCAGCCAGGGAACCGGTGCTGCTGCCAGACAGCCCTGCCTCCTGCCTGCTGGTTCTCCCCACCTGCTGGCACAGTGGGCAGGTGAAATCAGTGCAGCATCAATGCCTAGGAAGCCCTGCCAGAGCTCCCCAAAAAACAGGGGCAGGCTGAAGATAGGTCTGGCACCGAGATATTTACATTCCATCTCCTATTATAGTGACTGCCAGTCACCTCCCCTCTGTTTTGCAGGGTTACATGTGTTTTCAGTGATGTCTGTCTGTCCCCTGATAGTACCCGCTAAAGCTTCTTGTTACAGAGCCTTAATGTCATTGCCATTATCTTGCCATCTTAAAATATAGCTGCCATTGGGAAAGAACAGAGCAAAGACAATTTCCCTGCAAAATAGAAAAAAAGAAAAAAAAAAGAGTTCACCCTTCTAGATGCAGGCAGGGCTTTTCTGTTTTGAACAAGAAAAGAGCAAAAAATCTCCTGCCCTTCCCCACCCTCTGCCCCTGAAACAGGTCATGTATTAGCCTGCTGTCAGGTCAAATGGCTGAGCGTGATTTAGAGGGATAAAAACCATGTTAAAGCAAACTAAGAGCAGATTGTTCCAAGCGCTCATGTGGCTAATCCTTGCCTAGGACTAGGCAGCCTGGGCACTGCCGATACGAGAATCTCCCCGGGTCCCTTTGAAGTATGGGCAAGTGCATTAAAGCGGGAGGAAAGCACCAGCTTCTTCAGGTGGTGATTTGTGTTTATTGGCTGTGATTTTTACGAGTTGGGGAAAGAGGTAGAAACGCTGGCGTATGGTAATTGAAATGTACGGGGCTGGTGTAGGAGACCGTTTCATGATCAAGAGAAGGTGACAAAGCCCTTTCAGAGGAGTGTTTTTCAGCCTTCGCTAATGTTGCTGCATAAAGGGTCCCGGTGCTAATGCTACCTTTAATGGTGTGAGTGCGAAGCCGTGAATCATCCACCTCATGATTATAAATAGCAATACATCCTCGGCCACTCAGAGCTGGGACCCTGCAGCATTTTAAAACGCTTGCTTTAAAAAGCCTTTCAGTGCTGCTGGTGGGATGAGGGATCTGTACGGCCGCCTGCTACAGCCTCCCCAGATTGCTTCGTTACCTTGGGGTGTTTGCCTCATCCCAATTAGGGAGGGATGCAGAGGCCCTGCTGAATAACAGCTGGCCAATAGCTGTTTCTTCTCCCTGCCGTTGTCAAGCCACGTTTGCTAGTGAGTTATGCACGCCTTGAGCCAGGAAAGAAAAAACACATGGGATGTAAATCCGGCAGTCGGGGACTCCAGTGAGGTTCCTCGGTTGTTTTGGCAACCCATTTATGCCAGCAAAAGCTGCTGGAGTGAGTGCCAGCAATATCCCCTCAGCACGAAGGTGACAGCAGTTCTGCAGCAGTTCTCCATACATGTGGCTATTTTTCTGCATGGAAACGTTGCACGGATAGGATTAAGGATTTTGGGCTATTTTTCCAGCAGCCCAACTGGCATTATGTCTTTGCCGGACATCCCGAAATGCTGGACAAAGGGGCACTGCCTGCAAATAAATCATCTCTGCCGTGCACGTGCGGTGAGCCCGGCGTGGCCGGGATGTTTATCACACAGGCACTCTCCCACCCTGCAGATGGCCTGTACAGATGCAGTAAATCAGCCCCATCCTGACGTGCCCCGATGCAGCACATCTGGGCAGCGCATGCTGGGAAACCCAGCCCAGAAGCCCTCCCTCCCCGGGGGCCGCACGCAGGCAGCCCCCCACACGCTTCTGGCCTCGCTGGCCCCGTGCTCAGCCTCTCACCCTGCCGGGGAGCTGAGAGGAGACTGGAAATATTCTTCCTCGGTCTTATTTTCCAGCTTCTTCATCTGCCTCCCCTCTCTTAACAAAGTGGGAAAGGGAGCGAGGTGCTGTTGAAGGCTGGGAGCATCCCTCTGCTCAACCCAGAGCCATGAAGCATCCCTACAGTGAGCATTGCAGGACCACCCCTTCCCTCCCCTGCTTTCCCCCTTCTCACCCCCTGCAAAGTTCAGAGAGTATGTCTTAAAATTAAAATTTAATTCCTGTATTGGAAAGTACAGGGGATCCCCTCACCACCCTGTGTGGAAGGAGGGTTGGCACAAAAGCTGGTCCACCTTGAGGTGTATAAGACAAATTCAAGACTTGGAGGGGTTGTGGTTTGCACTGCACCCACTCTTTTATGCATTTTTGCCCTATGGGTGCGTTGTTCCCCTGGGAGCTTCTCTGCACAGTGACCCAAGGCAGCATCCTGAAGCTAAGCAGGGCAGCTGCCAGCTTGCACCTCCATATGATGGCACAAATTATATATATATATCTATAAAATATATATTTTATGTACATATGTGTGTGTGTACAGTGGGCCAGCGAGCCCTTTGCTGCACCAGAAGCCCAGAAAGGGCATAAGGACATCTCTTCAGCCCCACAGCCGAACCTTCTGAAGGTACAGCTCAATATGGGCAGCATTTGTTTGTACACTTGGGGTTTTTTCATTTCTTCCTTCGCATACTTTGCTGGGAAATAGTCTGCCTGACCTTGACAGCTGGCTGAAAAATTTGGTTGCATGGTTTCTTGGCACAACATGCAGATTTTGTCTAAATCAGACTGTTTCATTAGGAAACATTGACTATTGCCACCAAATTTTTTGACACGGGAATGTTGAGACATTGTGTTTTGAAAAACCATGACCGTTTGTGGTCAATTGTCAGTCCTTTCACCGTGCTAATGCCTCCCCTTACAAGATGATTATTTTTAATACTAAAATATGCAAAATATATAGATAGTCAAAACAAAATCATCAGTGGTTTCTATGGGAAATGATTTGAATATTTCAAAAAATTCTATCGGCTATTTACAATGTTCATCTGTTTATTAGCTTTAAAAATTAAAATGTTGTGTTGAAATTGTGCTCAAATAAAAAATGTCAGCATAACAGCCCAGTGAGGTCAAACAAAATCAGATGGTGGTTGGCTTCTCTTTACCAATTTATCTTCTTCACTTGTAGTTTTATAACACTTGCTTTCAGGACATCCAGTGTATCACTGCATGTGTGTGAGAAGAGTATGGGCATAGTTCTGGGTATGTACATTATCTTATCAGATGTATAGCCAAGCTTAGGAAATGAGACCTTATGTAGGGGACCTCAGCTAAGGCAAGGGAAACACGGGCACACTGTATTGCTCATTTTGTTGGATAACTGGAAGAAATAGATGTATTGAGCAGGACAGTGAAAGTCAGTACCAGTCCTTTATAAATATATATATATATATATAAAAATATAAAATATTTATTATTATAGATAAAGGACATGCTTCCTGGCTGACCTACTAAGGTCTTCTCCTTCTCAAAGGGGCCTAACCAATGAATTAGGAAGTTCTTCATTTTCTGGATCAGTGTTTATTTATGTTACCATTGAAAAACAACTTTAGCAGAAAAGGCTGAGATCATCCTGGAGCACCACGGGGCCCCATGATTGCATCGTGCTCCTTAGAGCTGGGTTGAATTCTTTCAGGCAGAAGGTGGATGTGAGGCTGAGTTTCTAATATATATTGGCTGCTCCCTGAACTGGACTGGGCACAAGGAAAATTTACAGGGAGTTTTGTGAATTCAGTCTTCATTCCCGTGGCTTTTATGATATGAACAAAAATGATCATGTTATATTTTAGGTTGCTTGAGTGAAATTGAAAATTACCTTTTCCTGTTTTTACTTTGGTGAGGGAAAACAAGTGAAAATTATTTTATGCTGATCTGACCCTATGTTTAAGATCTTCTTCAGGTCCTCTGGTGAACCAAAAGGCAGTTACTCATATAGCACTACCTTAAGCCCGAAGTGGTTGGCAACATCCTTCCCTTTAAAGATGCTAGCTGGTTTCTTCGCCCACTGGAAAGTCTGTTTTGCTGTCCAGATACAAACTGGGAATCTATCACATCCAAGCCTACATTTTGATGACCAGTTATTTCATCAACACTGAACAACTGGGGAAAAAAAGCCATTATTCTTCTGTTGGTCATACATAGTATCCTCCAAGGAGGTATTTACATGTGAGAGAAGAAGTTCATTGGCTTAGCTAGGATGTTTATTACTGTCCCTCGTATAATAAAGCCATCAGTCAGGGTGGAAAGGGGCAAGGGAGAAGGGAGAGCCAACTCACCGCAAGAGAATTTATGTGTAGATAGTTGTATATAGGTTTTCTTTTATTTCTAAATGTTGATTGGAGTATGAGGTCCAATAAGATATACAGCCCCGTAGCCATACACATGTGCTGTTATAATGCAGCCATTCATTCAAAAAAGGCTGGCAATGGTTAGGGTGGCAGATTTATTGTGTGTACTGCAGGTTAAGGATCATAGGTCATTTTGCAAATATCCTTTTCAGGTGTCTGTAAATTCCTGTAAAAACACACACAAAGTGCAAGAACACTCAGAAGAGTTATTTTTTTATTACCTTCCTGACTCGGAGCCCAAATGAAAACAAGATAAACGTGTCCTTACTGGGAACACTGGGAGCAAGCTAGCCTCTCAAGGTGGGAGTCCTCTGCTAGCCTAGATGGCTGCGACACCTGAAGTTATCTCTTCCCTGCACTTAGGCCTCTATTTCATGTCACAAAATGCTGCAGCAGACTATAAACTTCCTCGCCGTTGAGCAAAGTCTGCTTTTAACTCGTGCTCAGAATACATACCTTCACTGAAGGGTAGCATAACCAGCCCAACCACCTTCCAAAAGGCCACCCTGACCCTGCTTCCCACACACACAGTGCTTAATGGGAGCCTTAACTGCATCCAGACTGAATTTTAAATGATTAAATAAATGATCAGATAGTGGCTAAAGGGGAGCTGCGCATGCAGGGCTGGCCATGAGCGTCATCCCTACAAGGGCTCCAGCCCCTGTGCAGACACCCTGTGGGTATCTCCCACCTCCTCGAGGTGGCCTGGCCATAGGGCAGCACTTGCTTGCCCCCGCTCAGAGGGCTTCCCTGGTGCTGTACAAAGCCACCTTGCTGCCTCGCCATCCCTGGGCAATGATGGGTGCTCATCACAGTGCCTGCCTACCCTCCGATTTCACCAGCTCAGCACCAAAGATGCTGCAATAAGTCATCCCCCTTCTCTGAGGAGGCAAAGGCTCAGAGCCACACTAACAAATTTTATGAGCTTCCCAGAGGTTTCCGAAGAAGGATTAAATCACACAAGCACCTCAGCTTGCCATCCAGCCAACGTGCTCCCCTGATGGCCCTGACTTACTGCTGGTGTGCTAGAAGGGCAGCACCACACCGGCACTGGGAGAGGGTGAGAGACACAGAAGGTGGGATCACGCTGGCCAGAGGCAGTGTGGGGGCATCCAGGGGGATGTAGTGGTGCATCTGTGTCTGCCCACCTTTGTTGGCACAACGGGCTGGCAGCTACAGCTGCTGTTCTGGTGGGATCCCCGCACCCCTGCTGCAGGTGGGCAATTCCCACTGCCATACACGTTGCAGTTCCCAGCATGGTTCTCACTGCAATTCCCAGCGCAATTCCCTGTGTGATTCCCAGTGAAATTCCTACTGTGATTCCCATTGCAATTAACTTTGCAATTCCCAGTGCAATTCAGTGAAATTCCCCATGTGATTCCCAGTGCAATTCCCATTGCAATTCCCTTTGCAATTGCCAGTGCAAATTCCACTCCAATTCCCACTGCGATTTCCTTTGCAATTCCCAGTGCTATTCCCGCTGTGATTCCACTTGTAATTCCCTTTGCAATTCCCACTGCAGCTCCCACTGTGAGCCCCAGCAGGACCTCAGGGCTGGTCCTGCTGGCCCATCACCAAGCACAGGGTTTCTCTCCGTCTCGGCAGAGCCCGTGGCAGCAGCCGGTCCTGAGAGACGAAAGGGACCCGAATGACTTTCTTTTTTTTTTAAATGTAAGATTTGGCAGGCGAGCTAGCCAGGGGCATTAGTGGCATAACATGAATAATAGTTTCTGACAGAAGGAGGTCACACAGCCCATTTCAGCCTGTCCACCTACGTGGAGGAAAGAAGCATGACGAGGCAGGAACACTAAGTTCTTGTCTGAGTTTTCTGACCATTCACTGTGCTACTGTAGATGCTTTGGCAGCCTTTTGAGCTTCGTTGCATGTTAATCAGTGTAGTTGGTAAGATTTTTTATTTTTTTTAACCAAAAAAAGGAGAATTTTGCTGACAAGGGGCCTCAGCTCCCTTCCAATATAGATGTTGGCTGTAATCGTGGAAAGTCTCATTTTTCTGTGAAACGATGTCATCTTAACAGTTTAGTTTACCTCAGTGGTATGTCTCTACATTCACCAGAAGCAATGGTTTTGGTCAATGAATTGCATTAGCCAACAGTTTAATTAAATAGTTCACACACTGAATAAAAGTCAGGTCTTTTGAGCACTTCAGCACAAAGTGATTCTTTCTGAAAATTATTGGCTTTTTCTCTCTTAGCCACTCCTTGTAATTAGTGTGGATGGCTTTTTTCTCTCCCCTGGATGTATTAACTGGAGATCCTCAAACTCCATGAAGAAGCCTCACTGGGTCTGAAAAGGTATTTATTTTATCCTGACGAGGAAGATCTCAAGGTGCTGTCAGGTGGTATTTGCACCCCACGGGCTGTGGACTTCGTGCACTCAAGCTGGTGATTTGGAAAATAACATTTCAATTAGCAGAATCGATGTTTTGGCCGGGTTCCCAGAAGCGGTCCTCTTGCCTTGACCCAGGACCCTGGCAGATGCAGCGCGGCCAGGGCTGGCTCTATCCTTCAGAAGACCTGTCCTGCAGCAGTTCTGCCCCCTCCTCGCTGCGCTGCACCTGGGGAGAAGACGCCTTTTCGTGAAGGTCCATGCGCAGCTTTTGTCACTGCACTTATTGTTTGTGTTCATTCATGCCACATTCCCTTTTGTGAGCTTGTTTTGCTTTTGCTTCGGTGTTATTTGAGTGTGTAAAATAGCTGTACACCCTCCAGTTACATTACATTGGCTTGTCACTCTAATGGGGTTTTATCACAATCAGTAACACCACACAATATCCTATATTTTGTATCTGACTTTCTTATGTGCTTCCATCCTAAGGTGAAGAGCTGCAGACATGACCCAGGGCTCATTATTCACAGCATGTCTCAAAAGACATGGAGATTTTTTGTGGGCATTTGTTTCTAATTTCCACATAGCATTTTGTAAATAAGTTAATCCTCCACCACCACCCCCACCGGCCTAGTTTGAAGAAGGTGTTGCAGGAATTTTTCAAAATACTTCATCTACTTTTAAAGGGATAAAAGCAAATAGAAAAGCCCTCCCTCACCTCTCAGGTCCTGTTGTTTGGGATGCAGGAAAGGCTGTGCACATCTTTCACCTTCCTTCAGCCCTCCTCCCTGAGTGCCCCGTGCCTGGGCAACCGAGGGCAGGGATGTGGGTGGGAGGCAGTAAAGGGCAGTTTTGTAGCACGGACATGAGCACCTTCCCTGTTTCCCTAGAACACGGCCTTTTTCCCATGCTGCAAAGAAAGTTTGGAGCTTTTTTTGGTAGCAGTGGCTCCTAGTAATAATGGCGGCACAATATTCAGAAGAGTGGAAAAACATGTCGATGGAGAGACCCACTTCAATCCTCATCACATAATACTTTATATTTCAGGCTAGCCCTAAATGTACTGGTAAGGCTAATATTAGAGTTATTGCACTACATTCAAAATGAATCTTTATTTTTAAGGGAAAATACGTGCTGAAGCCAAGTTTTGAGTTGTCAAATTTTGTAGCTGTTCCCACTTCTACCACAGTTGGAGGAACATATTACAACGAAGTTTTTGAAACGACCTGCAATGAGGTTAGGTTCCTGGAGTCTCTCTGTGATTCAAAATCTCCAGACTCTTTTAGAAATCACCCTTTATTTGCTGCCCCACTTTCTTCACTCCAGTAAAAATGTGTTTCATTCATTTCTTTGCAACTGCTCCTTATTTAATTTGGCAAAGAGGAAAGTGCGAGTCGGGTCCCCGCGCTCGAAAGTGATGCAGCAGTTTTTCAGCGTTCGCGCTGAGCCGTGTCCTTGAATTCACTTTTGTCTGATCAGCAGCCATTTTTCAGTCCAACTGTACTTCTGGCGCAGCTAAGTCAGGCTGGGAATGAGCAAAGCCAACGGAAGATCATGTCTCTATCGAGCAAAATGCCTGGTTCCCTAGCTACAAACAAGGATGTGCCAGAAACCCCAGCTCAAGTGAGAATTTTGTGCTAAGCACTGAGGTCACCGTGACCTTCACAAAGATTACTTCATGCATTTTTATTTCAGTAGGTGTCAACAACCTTGCTGAGATAGCTTGGTTTGTGCTGCAGCCCGAAAAGGGTAGGGGAAATTAGACACTTTGCATTGGCTGGGATTCTAAATGGAAAAGTCCTGCTCTCTTTTTGTTTGCTCAGCCTAATACAAACCTGCTTTTGCTTTTATCTTATCATGACATTCAAATTCAGGAGCAGAGGGAGGGCAGCACTGACAGAGAGACCTCCATTTGCAACCTTTCGAGACTGCCCTTTCCCTGTTGCCTCTTGGGTTTGTCTAATACAAACTAAACCCACCAAGGCACATGCGGCAGCCCAACCAGACCATGGCTTTGCTCCCCTCACTGGGTGTTGAATCACAGAATCGCCTAGGTTGGAAGGGACCTTTAAGATCATCTAGTCCAACTATAGTAAAAACAAAACAAAACAAAACACACAAACAAACAAAAAAACCCCACAACACTAAACCATATTCCCGAGCACCATGTCAACTGTAAAAACAAAACAAAACAAAACACACAAACATTCAACGTATCTACTAAAAAACCACCCATTGCCCCAAAGAAGAGTCCAGATATTTTCTCCTCGTGGCTTTCTGATGATGAAATGATTCTAGATGCCTCCGAAGGAGATCAACATCCCTATATTGAGTGTCCCTCAACACTAGGCACCCCAGCCCAGCTGGGGCAGCCGAGCATCTTCCTCCCCACCATCCCTGCCGGCCATGGGAACCTCCACAGGGGGTTAAATTTAAAATTAAATTTAAAAAATTAGAATTTTGAATAGGAAGAATAAGATCTTATCAAAAGGAGTGGCTGGCTGAAGTCTCAGCCCCCCACCTCACTCTGGACCACTGCTCATGTCACCAAGCCACGCTACAAATACCTGCCTCCACTTGTCCTGCAGATGCAGCAACTCATACAGGTACAACTGCACCGTGACGGTTATGGGAAATGAGCAAGCAGCATTTCCATCAAGCACAATAACAATAAGTGAACTTGAACTAAAAGCACTAACTCTTTCCAGGCTATTTGTCTTTACCTTATTGTCCCTCTTTCCAAAATTACCCCTCCTCAGTGCATAAGCATTACTACACAGCAGTCGTGCAGCATAACAGTGCGCAAACATAATCAAAAATGTTTTAACGTGAAATGTTGGACATACTATGAAAAGAATTTCCAGGAATAACCCCTTGAATGTGTCAGACCAAATCACAGAAGTAATGCTTTATTTTGTGTTTGCACTGTTGCGTATTCATACAGCAGGGTGGGTTTTTTTTGTCATGGACATTTGTGGAAACTGAATTTCAAAAATGTGCCTGAAGAGTAGTGAAAAATTAACCTTACATTCACAGGAAGGATAATTCACACTGAAATATCAATGTGGCAGGAATCAGGGGATGAGAAACAGTGTCCTACGATCTCTGCCTAACCATGACCGACCAGCTTGCAGCTTTCAAATCTTGAACACCTGCAGAACAGTGTTTGGAATCAATCGAGCCTCTGAATTTAAGAGTTGCAATGTCATTCAGATATTCAAGTATATTTGAAGGACCCGCAGCCCACTATCTCACTATCCACACGTAGTAACGGGAGACTCAATCCATCAGACAAATTATTCATTGCCTGCCACCCACTCTTCTCAACTCCAAAGGGTCTGTTTCGTCTGAAAGTGGAGCTCTGTGATTGCATCCTCTCCTGGCTTGCAGCTCAATTTACCATCCGCAGAATAATTTTCTTTGGCACCAAACACACCATTATTCCACCATATCTGTTAACCAACTTTTGGGACTAGAATTTAAATTAGGAGCATCATGCACAGACACTCCCAAAGCAAATTTGTACCCTCCGGTTTTAAAAAGAGAACGACAGCCTAAATTCAAATCATCTGACATGCAGCAGAGACATGGGGCTGGACATGGAAGCTGTAATGTGGCATTTTCCAGCTCTGCCGTCACGACCACAAATTCAACTTGCAGTTAGTGAAAACTGGCTGCTCTGTGAAATAGCTCCCTCTTATCAGCCTGATTTTTCATAGGTTATTGAGCTCAGTCGAAGCTTTAGTAAGGTGCAATTTGACTCCTTTCGAGGCAAGATTGTCTGGGCAGTCAGTTCTGGGGGACTTCAAAAGCTCTGTGTTTCTGGCCAGGGCTGGCAGAAAAAATGTAAAGAATTAGTATTTCCACTCATCTGTTAAGAAATCAGAAGGACTTTGGTCTACATAATCTATCTGTCAGTAATATATTGTGAGACAAAATACACATAATCTTTTTCCCTCTTTCCCGTCTCTTTGCCAGCCTTAAATGAACAAAATAAAGCTGCTGCTTTGCAAACCCGTAAGCAGAGTATTGCCTGCAAGTACAGCATTGGATACGGTGACTCTGGAGTCAGGATGGAGGTTAGGGGAGCTTTAGGACACGTGCTGTGCCCTGGGGACATCCCTATACATTTCTCTTCAGTTTTTCTTGCTCATCTCTTATCGCAGCGGCCGTCTGCTGTATTTCGGATGTGAAGGCTGCCTGTAACTCAGCTGGGTTAATGTTACTGGTTTCGGTACAGGTAGCTCAAACCATGTTCTGCATGCGCACCAGGCCCATTCAGAGAGAAGGAAAAAGTCTCTTTTGTATTGTTTTTCTATCCCTCTCTATAGCAGGTGGTGAACAAGACTGATGTATACTTGAAAAAAACATACTTCCCTCCAAGTATACTCTATTTTCCTTTCCATCTGACATAAAATTAGGGTCCTTTTCCTAAAATTAATCCCCATGACTCTTCCTCTTCACATGGTCTTCCTGGTGCCACTTACCTTTCTCCCAGTCTCCCGTTCATCTGTCCCATAGCTCTTGGGCTGAACTTCCTTATGAACTTCTCACTCAAGATACGTGCCTGGGCAAAAGTTGAGGCTCTGCCCTTCTGTGGATTACTATTATTATTGCCATATAACAATACAATGTAATAATACATTATAATAATACATTATAATAATACATTATAATAATACATTATAATAATACGATGAGCCAAGGCCTCCTCCTTCTCTTGGTGATGGGTCCACAGCATGTTGCCCTCCGCTGTCTTCCTTTCTTTGGTCTTAACTTGGAAAGCTTCTGGTTTTGTTGCTCCTCACAATTTCTTAAGCTTTTGGCCAGGTTTTGTCATTGCAACATCTGCTGATATCAGTCCCGAGGCTGACATCAGCCTGGTGGCTGCTGGTCCTGTTGGCCTCTGTGTTGTCCCCGTGCCTGAAGGGAGGAGGGCAGATCAGACCTCACAGCTGAAAATGTCCAGGCTGCCCCATGCACCGTATGGCATTACAGGAAAGCAAATTCTTTCCTGCCGGGCCAGAAGGTTGCTACACAATCTGTGCTCTTCTCTAGACTCACCTCTTCCCAAAATGTCCCATTTTGACAACACCTGACCTGTCACTGGGCCCTAGCCAAGAAAAGCAGGGGAAACATAAGAGCTCTTGTTCATGGTCCCTCTGTATCCATCAATGGCTGCTGTGTTCATAGGGACAATCAGACCTGGAGGCATTGGAGGAAGACCTCCCCACCTCAGGGATCATTGTGCCCCCCTAATACTCCTGCCGTGCTCCTCAGCTGGAGGGGGGATGCCATGCCCCTGTGCTCTCCAGCTGTATGGTTTATGATTCCCAGTTCCTCACTCTGTTTTCCACCCATGGCCTGTCCATCTGAAGCACTGCTGATATGCTTGTAGGCTAATAGCAAGGCTTCTTCAGACACATGAAGCAGTAAATAATCTTCCAACTGGCTGACACAGGCAGAGAGGAGGCAGGGGTGGGAGACTTGGTGCTGTGTTGGGGAGTGAGAAGAA
This sequence comes from Calidris pugnax, assembly GCF_001431845.1. Taxonomy (NCBI): domain Eukaryota; kingdom Metazoa; phylum Chordata; class Aves; order Charadriiformes; family Scolopacidae; genus Calidris; species Calidris pugnax. The sequence goes on from NW_015091257.1 coordinate 13,850,537, forward strand.
CCCACAGGAGGTCAGGTGAAGGAGGTACGGTTGGGCTGTTGTACATGCTGCTGTTCTCCCTTTGCATGTCAGTCTGTCAGGAATGTCTCTGTGGTGGAAAGATGATTTTTCAGAGCTCTGGACCCTCCTCCTGGGGAGTTAAGCTCTGCAGGGCTTTCTTTGGTCCCCTTGGACTTTAAGGACTAACTGGAAGGAAGCTCCCTGTCAGTAATTCCTCTGGATGCTCAGCAGCCTTAGGCCTGCAGCAGGAACCAAAGCTGTGACCCTCTCTTCTAGGATGTCCCCCAATGTCACAATCCAGAGCTCTGTCTAACCTCTTAGAAGAGATGGCGTAGGGCAAATTGTGTCACACCCCTGCTGTTCTCCCCTGGACAGCCATGGAGGTCATTCTGTGCCTTACCCAGGTGCTAATATTTCCCTTCTGATAGCAGCTTTACTCATTTCAAATTTGTTTCCAGAGTGAGATATTGCGTCAGTTCCCCTCCCAGGAGGAGTCCCTGGAGGCACTGGCCCACCTCCTCCCACCCATCTCCACCTTTACCTACCAGAGAGGGGGAACATGTGAGTTGCACAGGGAGAAGCAGCACAGAAATCACACGCTTTAGCACTCCAGGAACAGCGAAATGAATGAACACACACACAAAACCTACCAACAAAGCACGGGCTGGTCCTTGCCACCTCCATCATCCCCAAAGTTCCCCTTTGAAATTATACGCTTGCTTCCTTCACCCGTTCACCCCACCAACAGTCTGATTTCCCTGACACTAGCACCGTATTGCCATACATTTAGGACACTGGGGTCACAGAGAGTGCTTTGTACCATGAAGAAGTTATCTCCACACGACTGAAGGCTTTCTGCAACTGCATATTACATCCAGTGCTTGCGGCTGCTGATCCGTTATTTGTAAAGGGGACAAATCCCATCCTTTGCTTTTCAGCTGGCTGGAGATTTAAGCTCCCTTCACTGAAAGAAAACATGATGTTATGAAAGATTTCCAACCATTTGCTTCTTCTTTTTTTTTTTTGAATTTTTATTATTATTACTATCCTTACTGTTGTTGTGATCGGTCTGCTCGAGCTGTGACATGCAAAGCTTGTGCAGCTAACACCTCTCGGCGTGACCGAGTTATTTTCACAGTGATTCTGCGGGAGGGTCCCTCTATCCTATCTCATTAGAAGGCAGAGTGTTTTATGACTTCTCTGCTCCAGCTGCAATGATACGGTGCCAGGCGCTGTAGCTCATTCCCCTCCCTTCCCTTTGCCTGCAGAAGCAAGCGGGCGCGGATCTGCAGAACTCGCAGGTAAGACATTAATCAAAACCACAGCGGGGATCCAAAAGTAGTTCCTGGAGCAGGAAACTGTTCGAAGATCATTATTTTACCTTTGTGCTCAGTAAACCCACCTACAGACGAGAACTTAGGAAAGGGGGAAAGAGCATTACGTAATCAAACCCTAATGTTAAATGAGGTTTTCCATAAAAACATATGCTCGCTCTGGTTCAGTTGCTATCCCTTTCTGCACAAAGGCTAGGTGCTAAGTGAATGAAAACCACTCAGTTACTATTACACTTCAATGCCTGAGTATGTCTATGCACATACACAAAGCAGAGATCTTTTACAAACATACCTTTCCTAAGACTACTAAATATCTTGGTGTGAGATGAAATATTTTCTTTAAATGATCATAAAAGGTGTCCCCAAAATGTCACCACTTATTTTATTTTCCCAGCTCGCCCCACAGTTCACTTTAGACTGAAACTAATTTAAATTACTTTGTAGCTCCCAGCAATAAAAGGAATTTAGTAATTTGCAGTTCATTTGCCCTTGCTATTCTTGGAAACGGTATTTGAGGTTGTCCAATCCTTTGCATTAGGAAATGTGTGGAGCGCGAGTAGCAGTCATGTCATGCCTGGCAGATTTTGCCAAGGAAACTATTGGTTTTTTGCAGCTTTGAAATTCTGGGGATAATTGACGTGTGCTCCATTCCCACAGAATAGCTGCGATCCTCATCACTGCCTGGCCGTGGATGAGTTTAGCGAACATTGTATTTCCCGAGTGGTGGTTAAGCTAACTTAATTAGGGAAGTGCCTTTATCCCAGCCCGGACAAAGGCTGCCCTTGATGGAGCACTGTTGAGAAAGCAACTCTGAGGCAAAGGGCCTCTGAACTAGATGCACAGAGGTGTCTCCTCCCTGGCCCCGAGCTTCTGGCGGGGATGAAATTTTGGGGGGAAAAAAAAGGAAAAAAGGAAAAAAAATAAAAGACTGATATTTCTAACATTTCCAGCTGCTAATAAAACGTGACCCAAGCGTAAGCAGCATCTCTTCACCTGGGGACAGCCTGAGAGGGGAGCATATGGGGACCAGCCCCTCCAGCATCCCTGAGACATCACGGAATCACAGAATTATCAGAGTTGGAAGGGACCTCTAGAGATCATCTGGTCCAACTCTCCTGCTAAAGCAGGAACACCTAGAGCACATTACTCAGGACTACCTCCAGGCGGGTCTTGAAGATCTCCAGAGAAGGGAACTCCACGACCTCCCTGGGCAGCCTGTTCCAGTGCTCCATCACCCTCACCCTAAAGAAGTTTTTTCTCATATTTGAATGGAACTTCCTATGCTAGAGAGGTGCCTGCTGTCCCCTGTTGCTGCAGGCAGGTTGAGGCTGCTGCGGGCCCTCCCCATGCCTACATCTCATGGTGGCCTGGGATGAGTGTCTGCAGATCAGCATAACCATCTGAGCAGATTTAGGTCACCTCTGGGGCAGAAGCTGTTTTGTCTGGGGCACCATCAGCTCTGCTCTGCTCCGCATGGGATCCACACCACGGCCGCTGGAGCCCCGTGCCTCCGCCGCCACATAAATCATTGTTATTATTGGGCTTTGCAAGAATAACGAGAGGGGAGAGTGCTTTCGCCGAGAAATCCAGCTTCAGTGCTAATAAAAGGGAGGAGATAAAGCGGTGTCGCACAAACGAGATCTTAACGCTAATGGCTGCAAACAAACAGCTGATGTTGTACATAAAACAGCGTTTGAGAGCAAGCATCGCTCTGGATATATCAGCTGCCTCTGCCTGTGCCGTAGGGGTGTTCCTGTCACCTCTCTTGATGATTCAGTGTAAAAATATGGGGGGAAAATGTGTGTGTGTGTGTGAGGCAGCACTATGATGTTTGGGCTTGCTTTTAAAGTGAAGGTTTCTTACCCAGCCTGGCAAGAGCTTTGTACTCTCTGGATTCCACAAATTTATTGGGGAAAAAAAAAGCCTAGTTCTCACAGTCTCCATAAAACAAATAAACATGTTTTCTCTCCTTTTGCCTTAAAGTTATTTTGGTATATGAGTTCCTCTCAAGTTTTAACTCTCAGCAAAAGACTGAGCGTGCTTGTCCCTCCTGCCTGTGCCAAGGGCAGGATTGAGGGGTTGAGGCTGCTGATGGTGGCACTGCAGGACACTTGAGTGCCTTGTCCACACTGTTACTCCAACTGACAGAGACCCCAGAGCCCTGTCTGCTTTCTTGTTAGGAAGAGAATCCAATTCCTCCATGGGAATTCTGGTCTGTGCTTTCAATTTGATGCCTAATCTGACAGTTCTCTGTATCCTCCACAGCATTCGGGTTTTTGAGGGTGAGGCTTCGTTTCACAGATTGAACATTCCCCTATTGTGATAACCACAGATGCAGAGGAAGGTTGGGAGTGGGAGGGAGGAAGCAGAATGATAATCCACGCATTCGGGTTTTTGAGGGTGAGGCTTCGTTTCACAGATTGAACATTCCCCTATTGTGATAACCACAGATGCAGAGGAAGGTTGGGAGTGGGAGGGAGGAAGCAAAAAAATCTGTGGAATGAAGTTAACCGCCAGTGTGAAGATGTTTTTTGTGGAGAAAGAGAAGGTCTATAGTAAGGTAATGCATTGCATTTTTTGCTTTTAGCTGGATTTTGAAGCAAGTAAAACCACTGCTCTTTCTGAATTTTCCTTCCTTGTTCCAATTTTCTTCTTGAGCAATCTCCCAGGGCTGGCAGTTCTTGTGCTGCCCATTCTCAGCGGCAGTTCCTGTCTGACATGTCCCTCAAGCTACTGGAAACCATAGGCCTGTACTATGGTTTATGGGTGTAATGGCAATTTGGGATCAAGGCTTCAAGCAAACAAGAAATGTCATTGAAACAACTGTAGTGGATTGTTTTAATTTAATTTTCCCCCAAACAGCCCAGCAGCAACGTATGGCTCTCAGTGAGATCCCACTATTACAGAGTTTGGCAGCTGGGCTGGCCGAGACATGAGAAGGTCGGCCACCTTGTGAAGGGCACGGTGTGTCAGCCCTTTGTGGACTGGGGGAGAAAAGCCAAACTTTGGGCTCAGTTCCCTCCCCGTATTGCTCTTGGCTCCCAGAGCTCAGCCCTTGGGATGGATCCCAGCTACAGAAACTACAAATGAGATCTTGCCACGGATAGAAGACAGCTTCAGACGCCAAACTGCATTTTATCAGCACTGCCATTTCCATAATAAGCAATAAATGTACCAGCTCATGACAAGCCTGCGATAAGGATTTTGTGGGATGTTTTCCAGTCATGTGGGGTGTGAGGCTTGAAGGAACCGTATAAACATCCAGTTTAGCTTCCTGGAGATCGTCAACTACTGCACCCCAAAAATTTACATCACACCTGAAGATCCTGGTGAGGCCACAGAGCTCAGACTTGAGGAACAAAACCTGTGTCACTGGCAGAGGGCACCCAACACCCACTTGCCTCAAGTATCCCAAGAGTGTGGGGCTGCCCGAGTGCTACACACTCCCAGTGAGGCTCCCAGCTGAACCAGTCTCAGGCTGGGGGGTACGGCTGGGGGCTTGGTTTCATTTGGTCTGCCCCTCTAAGTGTTTGTTTTGTTCCTTCCATGTCCTCAAAAATTTTTCTTCCCCGCCCGTTGTGTTCTCCCTGCCTGTGTTCACAGGTCTGGTCACAGCCATGGTTACCTAGGCAGAGCTGATGCTCGGTCAGAAACCCAAAAGGAAACCCATTTTGGTGATGTGCTCTGAATGTCACGGGAATTGTATCCCAGCTGAGAGGAAACATTTCTTTTATTATCTGACTCCGGCGCTTTCACACAAATGGAGCCTGTTAAACAAGTACCGTGTGGGGTCATCTGCTTAGATTACATGCTCAGCTTATCCTAGTAATGTGCCTTGGCAGATAAATATCTGATCTTCTTTAGCTGGACGGTTTCTAGTTGCATGGCAAAGTACCTTACCAAGTGTGTTTTACATGATCCTGACACATACTTCGCCAGTAAATTTGCTTTTTATTAGCATTCCTCTTGGCTGCCTTGAGCACATCTGGTTCACTTGTTCCCCCCAAGGAGTAAAACACTGTGCACCTGTTGAACAAGGGATGCCTAAAAATCAGCGGGTAACAGAGATTCAAGGGTGATGCTGTGCAGAGGAGGTCGCACGAGTGAGGGGCCACCCGAGCTGCCTTCCTTCCTCTGACCCACAGCCTGGAAAAATCACTTACAAGATGATTTTCCCTCCTAGGCAGATGGGGAGAGGTGCAAGTGCTTTGCCCTCTTAAGAGAGGCGCTGGCTGGTGTCTTCTCTTTATTTATGGTGGCTTGTACAACACCTCACCCTGTACACCTCTGAACTCTGTTGAGGTCAGGCCAACAGGCACCTGTGCTCTCATGCCTCCCTGCATGGTGTCTTAAAAAAATAAACACCCCACGGAGACCCGTATCGCTTGTTCTTTGGCACTGAAGTGGGAGCTGTGGCAGGAAGAGTATCTATTGCATTAATTCAGCGCCGGTGTAATGAAGGTGCCAAGGAGAGGAGGGGAAGACGGGATTCGGTTTCCGACTTAGATGCCCAGAAGTCGCTCACAGTGTGGGTGGCTATGGGTGAGCTGGCGCTTAAGCTCCCGTAGCAGTCAGCATACATCTAGTGGAAGCCACCGTGGAGCCCAGCGATGTATTCAGCTGATAAAATGTAGGTGTTTCTGCACAAGCCTCTGGGGTCAGTGGTGGTCTGTTGCCTGTCTGCCAGCATCTGGAGTGATCAGAGATTCAGCAGGATGTCCCACCAAGTCCTTGTGGGCACCACTCTCCCTGCCCAGCCCAACAGAGCCCACTGAGCATCCCCAGTGGCACCAGTGGGGCAGCTGCTCTTCCACACACCCTGCCTCCCACCTCCCGTGCCTGACCTCAGCCCTGCAAACATTGCCTCAGCCCCCATGCTTTGATTTTAAGGAACAAGATTGCATAAGATTATCAACCTTCTGCTCAGAGGCTGCCACCTGACCTCTATAAACAGTATTCCCCTGTTGGCATGTTATAAGCGACGCGAAAAAATATTCATGAAGTGCCTTTCCTAGCAAACGGTTTCCTTACTCAGCAGTCTGCCTTGTAACTCAGAGATCGAGTATCACCAAGCTCCCACACTGTGACTTCTCCTACATCGCTGATTGCAATGGGATTTTCCTGCTGAATTGTTAATAAAGAGCTACCACAGTAAAAGCAAATCTATTTGCTGTCTGGGTAATTTCTGCACTTACCTCAGCTTGGGCAGCGAAGGAGCGGTAAGAGCTGCTTGTTTTTCCTGCTCCAATTAACTTTCAGGTTTTAATGAGCTAGTGCTTGGGCTCAGTTGGCACGAGGTTATGTGGATTAAAAAACTTACAAGACATTTGTGGTCTCAATTGTTACTGCTGTTATTTTAAAGCTTGCCTTAGTACCACCTCAGATAAACGCCTGGGCTCTTTTTTAGGCTGAGGAAGGCTGGGGAAATTGTGTTTCTTTCAGACCTAGAGGCTGTCAGCTAGGCCTCCAGTGACATCCCCTTCCACTCTCTTTCTTGTGGTTTCCCCCTGCAACCGTGCTGAAATACAGCGTTTTGTTACCTATTAAAGTGTCAGTCTCAGCAATATTGTGGAGCTATTAAATTCTGCCGGATCATCCTTTGTGAACAAGAGGATGTTGACAGAGCCGCAGCCCCATCCTTCAGCTATTATCTGGTATTCAGTGTCCTCCAATTAGTATGCACAATAAATCTAGTCCAAGACCCCCCACTGCTTTATGTCATTTCTGTATTAACCTCACTGCTTGCCAATGTGTTCCTATTATTAAGCCATTTAAAGACTTCCCTTCGCTCATTTACCAGAGCCGTGTCTCCTTTTCCTTCTTTCATCTATTTGCATACATTTCCAAAGTTTCACTTGACATGACTTCAGTTGTTGCTGGTTATTTTTTTAATTAAAGATTATTTCCAATATACTTTCTTTACTCCATCCTCCTTACGTGTGTTATCCTCCTTATCTCTATGAGATAATAATGACTGGGTTGAGAACAGATTGATTGTCATTTCATGGATTCAAAAAGTCAACCATTTAAGGCTGCCATGGAAATTTCCAGTCTAAAAGTGAGTTTTGAGATGCTTTTACTCAATGAAAAACATAAAATTGTTAAGGTGCTGCATGATCCCCTCTGCAGTTCTTACCCTGTAGGGTCCAGCAGGCAGTAGAGTCAAGAACGTGCTCCCTTCTCCGCACACCCTCAAAGGCAGATGGTTCCTAGTTGGGTGGGAAAGTTGGAGGTAGGCGCTATGGATCCAAAGATGGAGCATAGGATTTTGGATTGAGGAAGGAAAATTATTTATTTAACTATATCTGTAACCATGATAGTTCAGAAAAACACTGATGGAAATGCCAAAGGATAACCATTGCATTTCTGTAGGTAGGTTGGATTTTATTTTTGTTGTTATTTTGCATCCCTGCATTGTTTTAAGTGAAGACTGAGGGAGTTGGGCTTGTTCAGCCTGGAGAAGACACAGCTTCAGGAGGACCCAACAGTTCCCCAGTGCCTACAGGAAGGTCATCAGGATGGTGCATGGTAGGAGGGCAAGAGTTGAAACATGAAGGTCAGTAAAGAGAAGCCTTGCACCCATGAGGACAGCTGGGCAGTGAAGGAGATTTTTGTCTTGGTCCTTGGAGGTTTTGAAGACCAAGTCGTGAGCAGCCTGGTGTGACCCCAAAGCTAGTCTGGTTTTGGGGTAGAGATCTTGAGGTCCCTGCCAGCCTGAATAATTTTCCCATAGCCCTATGAGAAATGAAACACTCGGTTTAACTGGGATGCAGACACCAGACAGGCCACTTGCTGCAGTTTCAAGATGACAAGGGCAGCGAGCAGCCAGGTGCCACTCGTCTCTCAGCATGGTTTGGTCCCTGTCTCTATATACCCCGAGCCAGGGGTGACGAGGCAGTGGTGTGTTGCCTTGCACTGAAGGATGCCTGGAGGCAGGCTTGGCTGGGGTGAGGACCTGCTATGGTGAAGGGGGTGGCTAAGCCCTGCTGGCTTCTTTGCTGTCAGGCCACAGAAAAAAGACCTTCCACAAGGAGGGATGAAAAACAGGAGATAATGCTTCCCTGTCTCTCTTCTCTGTAAAGGAGCAGAGTGGAAATGAAAGGTGTTTCATCCCACAGTGGTAGCTTTTGGGTAAGAAGAAACATCCTCTTGTCCCTTCCTTTCTCAGCCACCTTTTACAAGGCTATGCACCCTTTCAATCTATTATACATTAAAAAAAACCACTGTGAATAACCACAAAATAGGAGAAAATAATAATTGGAAAAAAATAATTGGAAAATCAACTCTGTGGCAAATCCCCCTCACATTCTGAGCACATTAATGCAAAAATGTTCAAAAATATTAAACTAAGGGAAACCTCAAGGAAAGGTATATAAAGGATAAGTTATGTATCTTCTTCCTTTCTTATCATTTCTGGCAGAGGAATGAGGTACTAGGAAAATTTAGAAAATTCTCCTCCTATGTCTTGGCAGGGCAGGCTGGGTACGTCATCATTCCTGTATCCAGCGTGTCAAACGCCTGCGTTTTGCTATCTGGAGATCAAGAAATACCTTTTGTTCTCCTTATCAGTAAAAAAGTTAATTTTAGTACCAAATTAACTATTCCTAGGGTAGGGACCACAACGCAACACCAGAAGAAAGCCTTTTATGTGGATTTTTTCATCTTAATATAAACTCTCACATCAGAGGTGATTTTAAACTCCTGTATCAGAAGTATGAAGGTAGAAAGCAGTGGGCCCATCTTTCTTTGTGCTCCCAGTTTTCAAGAGAGGTATTGGTTTGTTTGAGATTTGAGATAACTGGGGAAAGGGTTTTCCAAGGTTTGAATAGGAAATGAGCATCTTTCCTCCACCCCAGTGATACCTGGGGACCCGAAGGTGTTCCAGGTCACAGGGCTGGGAAGTGCTCCTGCCACTGCTCCCCTTCGTCACCCTGATCGAAACACCTTGATGTGGGCTCTGCTTTCACAGGCTTGGTTGGAAACAGCTGCAGCAATACCAAACTGTGCCATTTCTCTTCCATCCTCTCCTTGCACATGGCTCCACTCTCACAACCCAGAGGGATCAAAGCTGCAGACCTGAAATTTCAGCATCAGCGTTGTTAGACCAGCCAACCCTCTGACCCACAAAAAAGGGAAACCAAATCACAGGATCACAGAATTGTTTAGGTTGGAAAAAACCTTTAAGATCTTCAAGTCCAACCATTTACCTAACACTACCAAAACTACCATTAAACCGTGGCTTTCGGCACCACATCTACCCATCATTTAAATGCCTCCAGGGATGGCAACTCCACTACCTTCCTAGGCAGCCTGTTGCAATGCTTGACAACCCTTTCGGTGAATAAATTTTTCCAAATACCCTTTCGAAAACTCCCTTGGTATAACTTGAGGCCATTTCCTCTTGTTCTATTGCCTGTTACTTGGGAGACAACACCGACCCCACCTCTCTACAGCCTCCTTTCAGGTAGCTGTAGAGAGCGATAAGGTCTCCCCTCAGCCTCCTTCTCTCCAGGCTAATTCAACCTTGATTTTCTGATTGCTTTTCTGCCCTAGTAATTGGAAAGGTGATGGAGAAGCTCTCACATCTGTGGCTCTATTGCCAACCTATGTTCTATGATTCTATTGCCGACTGGAACAAAAGTGACCTTATCCTGTGGCACCCAAGGAGGTGCTCGGAATTAACCAGCTGCCAGTGGAAAAGTGTCTGCTTCTCCGGGCAGGTGTAACCATGGTTCCTGCATGGCTCTCTGCAGCTATTAGATGAGCAGTTCAGATGTGCACCAGTGGGCAAGGTCTGACATGACAGAGGAGAAAAAATGAGGGCATAAGCAATTGTAAGGGGTTTAAATAACTCTCCATTTGGAAGCCTTTCCGCTTCCTGGTGGCTCTGAACACCACTGGCTGACAGGGCAGCTTGTGCTGCAGCTGCATCCCTGTGGAGCAGATCTCACTCCTCTGGGAAAGGCTGGCTGCCTCTTCCTGATCGACCCTTCCAGGCATTTCTGTGCTCCACGCAGAGGAGGGGAAGAACGACCATCCTCCCTTCCCCGGCAGCTCCTGTTCCTTTTTTATTCTAGATGATTAAAATAAAATAGCATTTCCACCAGCTGTGGTAATCTGCTTGAGAAACAGATGTTTCTTAAAGGAGATGGAAGCAGCTTAAATATCTATGATGGGCTGATTCCTAATTCCCTGACCGAGAGCTGAAATTATCTTCATGTAACTTTGAAGAGGACATGGTATTTGTCTCCCTGGGCAGGCAGGACTCTGCAATAAGCCCCTGAGCAGGACTGAGTCTTTGAAAGAATTTATATCCCCCAAGGGACGATGCCTCTGGTTTATCTGCTTTTTTAAAAAAGTAATTTCACAGAATTAATTGATTATGGAAATTGTTTAAGGTATTGAAGATACTGGTTTGGTGACCAATGGGAGCTTACGGTGAATATTACAAGTCAACTTTCATGACCCCCTTTTCACCATTCTGCCGCTGGCTTCTAGAAGCATCTGACCAATGTTGGGATGTTACTGCAAATAAAAGTGATATGTTGCAATCTCATTACAATAAAAATACATGTCAAGCTAACACTTTAAAAAAATCCTATCTGTATATGAAAGCTATAGCTATCTCAGAGAAATGTCTTTCGGATTTATATGTTACGAATTTATAGTCCTTTTGCAGAAGTTGTGCGTGTTGCCTCCATCAAACATTGCCAGATTGTTCTCAGCATTGCTTTCTGGCAGCATAAATCCCAGCCTGTGCAGGCTGAATCCTGTTTGATCCGTCTCCGTCAGACGGAGTGGAATGATCTCCAATTATGAAGTCAAACTTCAAGAAAATGAAAGAGCATTTGTTGTTCCGTAACCAACTTAAACATGCACGTGCATAACATGGGAAAAAAGGATCCTGTGAAAGAGGGTGTATAACAGCTAGATACAGCTGGATAATATCTCCTCCTCCCATCTGGATTCATCCCAGTACTATTTGCATTATCCTAGTGAAGGTAATGGAGTTGCCCACCCCATGCCTCACTGGCGGGATCTGGCTTTCAGCATTTCAGGACAAGCACAACTGTTATTCATGCCTTTAAAGTAATTAGGAGAGCCCTCTTTCCCCAGGGAGCTCCGGCCGGGTGGCTGGCTGCGCTGCGGAGCAAGTCGCTGCTATTTCACCATATCTGAAGGTGTCTCAGGTGTGCACTGCATGATTAATAGTACCTAGAGATGGCTGACAATTTTATAATTTGAAATGGAAAAAAAAAATCACTTGTACTGCCAGTTTCCCTTTGTTTTGTGGGTGTCACTGCTGCTTTTTGCCTGGCTTGCTGCTCCAGCTCTGAGCTCCCTCGATGGTACGGGGAGGTGGGACCCATCTCTCTCCCCATGATGGTCACCACATCCCCCTGGGAGTGCCCTGCCACACTGTTTGTCACATCCAGCCTGTGTGTGCTCGGCCACCTTCGCAAGAAACCATTGGGTTGTACCAGTGTAGGCAGCTTTTGGGCTCAGGGGTGAAACACAGGCAGGGGAAATGCAGGCAGGAGGCCAGGCAGCACCGTGGGCTCACAGGAGATGCTCTCTGGGTCTCCCAGCCATAGCAGTGCCCATGGCTTGCCTCCCCTACAAGGGGACCACATCCCCGGGGCTCCTACAGCAACCCCCACTGTCTGTCTCCAGCCTCTGAAAGAGGTGGTGGAAAGTAATTTTATTTCACACTGTTTTACTCTAGATTGGTGGGGTGTTTTATTTTCGTTTTTTTTTTTTAATCTCTGAAGGCCCATCCTGTACATGGAGCTTCCAGCTGGATGTGGCAACAGGTTGTGGGAAGCCCTCTAGACAGAGGGGGCTGCAGCTCAGCGTCACCTCAGAAACCAGCCTGCTGCAAACCCATCAGACTCTCTCCTCTGCCCTCTCTCCTGGCGTCCCAAAGACAAAACAGTCTCAAGGTCATGGTACGAATATCTAGTGCCTTGGCCCAACGTACCCAAAACAGGACTGCAGCGGTGTGGGAATGGCACCCGGCAGTGACAGTCCCCTGATCCCCCCCAAGCAGAGGATCCACCTCAGCGTGGTGCAGACACCGGGGCTTGGCCACCCGTCTCTGCACCCCCTTTGCCACAGCAGCCGTGTGTCTAGGAGGCACTCCTGCCACCCATCATCTCAACTCACCCACAAAGGACCAAGATAAGGATGGCTGTCAAACACGATGCTCTCCGCAGAGCTGAGCGAGCTGTATCTTCTAAACTCATCTGGGCAAGAGAGAGACTTTACTCCATTCTTTTGTGTCTGAGCCTGCACTACCAAATCCCACAGGGGACTAAGAAATCTTCTTTTCTTCATGCACACAGTGTATTACTTCCTCCTGAACTTTCCTCATTTGAACGCAGCCCGGCATGTACATTAAAAGAAGAAAAAAAAAGCCCAATGCAAAATACTCCCCTGCACACGTAGTTCTTCCCTGGAGAGCAGATGAGAGAAAGAGCAAACCACATGTGACAGATGTTAGTCACGTCGCCAAATGCACCGCTGGCAGGAGCCACGGTGAAAGGGCAGTCAGAGAACCCCTACAATATTGCTGCCTGAGCAGTTTCAGGTTCCAGGCAAAGATGCTATTTCCTACTCTTGGCATATACACAATTTGCAATTGTTTTTTCTTGTGCTGTTAGTGTCAAGGGAAATTGATTTTACAGATTATTAAGATACTATTTATTTGCCGAAAACCTATTTTTAAATAGCAGTTAGTCATTTTATTGAGCAATCTATGGCCATTTATATTTCGGTTGTTTACGTTATGTGCCCTATATAGGCTAGCGATTTCCTAACTTACATGATATTCTGTGTAAGGGTGTGTTTTGGTTTCTGCTGCTGTGTCAGGCTAATGCCACTGTTGCCATGGCAATGGCGATGTTTGAGTCTGCTTTGTCACCTTTGTCCTGCTATTTTTTTTTAAAACACAAATTCATGCTGCAGAGGCCTGAAAAGCGGTCGGAGGGTTTGCTATGGGAGCTCAGCCTCCTCTCTTGTTTATTTATTTATAATAGATTATGAAGCAGTGTGGCAATTTCATAGATGAATAATGTTTAAAGCCAGCAGAGCTCATCAGATCTGCTGCAGCCAACCTCTCCTATAAATGTCACTGAGTTATCCCTGTATGGCTCTCCAGACATCCTGGTTGGGAGATTCATGGATTCATGGAGATTCCACAAGGCACCTTGACTTAAGTAGAAGACACCTATAATTATCAGTCCATCATCATCCTGCACAGTTTTATCCAAGGTTTTAGAAATTCTTCATGGTTTAGAAAGAGAAAGTCTACTGAATTTTTACCAGCTCCGCTGTGATCTCCAGTGCTTTTTCAAGGTCATTGCATTTCCTGCTGTGTTCCCTTGTCCCCGGGTATCGCTCTCGGGAGCATAGTTTTCCTTCCCATTTGCCTGCAGTCAAACCCATTTAGCTGGTCTGGGTGCAGCTGGCGGTGTGATCCAGCTACCCTTTCAGCTTTATTTACCCTCCCTCCTTTCTTTGGGTATTTTATCAGCGGTGATTTTGTACTTATTTCCACATGACTAACAAAAGTGCTGGGGAGCGGCTGTGTGTGGATCTCCAAGAAGCTCCAGCAGCAACTCCTGCACCTGAGGATATGTCTGTTTTCTTTCCCCACCTTGTCACCCCACACCAGCATTTCCCCAGTATGGCAAAGCGTATCAAACAGGAAGCAAGGCACAGGCTCCTCAGCTAGGTCTCTTAGGATTGATGAGTTTAAGCTATTTTAAAATCCCTAGTGGAGTTACCGCACGCTGTCCTTGACTACCAATGATGGACAACACTTACTCCATCATTCCCAGCTTGGACCTACTATATGTGTGAAGCAAATCAGGCCTGACCTCTTGTTTGATTTCTAGAGAAAAACAAGGAGAAACGACAAAGACAGCTGGACTGCTCAGCTGCCCTGAGTGCCTGGCACACACACATCCCTCCTCTGAAGCCAGGGTAGCATGTGGGACCAGGGAAGCAAAACAAGAGATTGGCCTTTGAAGAAGGAATATGGAATATCCACCCTCCCGTCTTGCAAAAACCACATGAGCCTGTGTGTGGAGTATTGTGTCCAGCTCTGGGCCCCCAACATAGAAGGGTCATGAACCAGTTGAGCGAGTCCAGTGGAGGGCCATGAAGATGATCAGAGGGCTGGAGCACCTCTCCGATGAAGACAGGCTCAGGCAGTTGGAGATGTTCAGCCTGGAGAAGACAAGGCTCATGGGAAACCTGGAGAGGACACCTATAGCAGCCCTCCAATACTTAAAGGGGGCCTACAGGAAAGGGTGGTGAGACACTGGAACAGATTGCCCAGAGAAGTTGTGGATGCCCCATCCCTGGAAGTGTTCAAGGCCAGGCTGGATGGGGCTTTGAGCAACCTGGTCTAGTGGGAGGTGTCCCTGCCCATGGCAGGGGTGTTGGAATTTGATGATCTTTAAGGCCCCTTCCAACTCTAACCATTCTTTGTTCTGAAAAATTATAAACAAGTCCCATTTTAAGGGAAGGACAGACCCTGGTTCCCCTTGCAGGCGGGAGAAGGGGGACTTTTCAGTCACAGCTCTTGGGCTGGGAGGCCATGCCAGCCTGCAGCCACGCAGCTCCGGAGCAGCTGCAGGATTCAATTAGCTGCCAGCGGCAGGAGGGTGAACAGGGGGTTAGGAGTTATGAAAATCTCATTCACTTTAAGCTTCATTTTGTGCTAGGAATTGCCAGTGTTTTCTTCTGAGCCACGTAGGCTTTCCAACCACGGGACCTTCCCGTCGGCACCATTTCTTGCTGTGGCTCTCCATGCCATGCTGCTGGATTAGATAGCAGGGAGGGCACGGCGCTAACACAAGGTGCCCTTGGGGCTGCAGCCTGCAGATGGGTATGTGCCTGCCCCTAATAGAGCTCCTTCCCCCGCTGTGATTCCCTGCCTCTCCGAATATTGGGGCGTGCGTGTGTGTGTGTGTGTGTGTGACTTCTTGGCAGCGGGTCAGGATCTGGGGTATCCTTCTCGTGCTACCTACCAGCGGTACCCAGCTGATTATGAAAGAGCATTTATCATTCCTGAGCCGTTCATTTGAGGCGAATTGAACAACATGGCAATTACCCTCAAGGGTGTCCAGGGACCATCCACTGTCTTGCGTGTGCACATGATACGATGAAACTGTTTTGGAAAGCAAAAAAAAAAAAAAAAAAAAAAAAAAAAAAAAAAAAAAAAAAAAAAAAAAAAAAAAAAAAAAAAAAAAAAAAAAAAAAAAAAAAAAAGGGAGTATTTATGTCCCTCGCTATCTCTACACCTTCTCGCTATCTCCAGGCAGCGCAGCTACAGAGGTCTTTGAGGTTTGCCTTGCATCCAACAGCAGCATTGAGGGTGCTTGCTTTTATAGCACCAATACAATATTAACTGCAGTAATTTAAGATAGCCTGTAATGAAATCTTCGGCGACTCTTTAAGTCTAGAGATTCGGTTACCGTTGCTGTCTGACACTTCATCCTAATGGGATCAAGGCCACGGTCTGCAGTCCTCCCTGCCTCTTCCTAAAATGTACTTGGCAGTTTTTAAGCACTGTTTGTTCCTCAAGGACCCATAAAAATCACCTTTTAAGAAGGGAAACAACACAAATCATCATGAAGTTCTGGTTTCCAGTAGTTTCTGCATTTTTTAAAGCTTTCCAAAAATTCTAAGAATTGAAGGAAAACTAGGGTTTCAGCAGAGGTGGCCCCTGATTTTTCAAGAATGTAGAAACCAGACAACACTGAAAAATAAAAACCATCACTCTAAACCATTACTTATAGCACTGCACAATGCCAAATATATCAACTATGTTTTGTCTTCTCTGTCATTTCTGGATAAATGCCAGAATCATGAATATCAGAGCTATTAACGCCGGTACAGCTTTGTTAGACACAGGCCTGCCTGCATCTGAAAATGAACATCACCTTTGGGGCAAGGAGAAAAGAAAGAAAAAATCTCTTAAAATCCAAGGGAGATGTTTTCCCCTCCCACGGTTGCAGCTGTGCCTTGGTACAGGAGAATTAGTGGAGAACTTGATTTCTCTAGATGGTTTGCTGAGTGTACAGAACACCATCAGTGAGCTGAGCTCTGTGTGAGGTGGGACAGGAGAAGGAGGCAGAGACAGCCATGCAGGGGGACATTTCCACCGTTCCTGCTGTTGCTGGCTCCCCGTGGCAGAGCTGGGAGCGTGTTGATGCTGGCAGAGTGGCACCAGGCCACCCACCCCTGGCAAGGTCTTGCCAGGCTACCTTTGGTGAGGCCGCAGGAGCCAGCCACGCTGCCTTGCAAGCCATGGAGCCCCCAACCAGCACCCTCTTCTTCAGTCTGCTTGTTTTTCACATCCAGGAAGGAGTAAGTTGTGTTTATTATTTATTTCAGTTATTCCTCCCTTACAAATCAAACAAATAAGGGTCGACAATGTTGTTTCACCCTATTTGCTCCCTTAACATTGAAGTCGTCCTGTCTGCGCCTTTTCTGGCCCACAGTGATTGGTGGTGTGCAGAACAGCTACCTGACAGGTAGCCAAAATCTTTCTCCTGGAGGTTAGATGTGGCGTTGTCTGCTTCCCTCTGCTTTTTGTTTGCGGTATTTATTTTTTTTTCTTCTTTTCAGAAAGGTGGGGGACTATTTTGTTCCTTTCTGCTCTTCTCCTCCTCCAAAGATGGGCTGAAACTTGACCTCCTGATTGTTCATCCAAGACACTCTCAGGAAAGCTCTGAGTGGTAAATGAGGTTCCAAATGCAGGAAGAGATTACTGTATTTTTCTTTTCCTTTTTAAAACCTTGAATAGATGAAAATAGATGGTAATCAACAAACCTGTGGCTAGAGGAAAAATCCCTTTAACTCACATTTTACTTCAATTACATTCAGGACAAAGAAACACATTGCACCATGTGCATGAATAGATGCTTTATTATTCAAAACAAGCTTCAAAGAGCATTACGTCCCCTATAGAAAATATGCAATCAGTGTTTAATTCAATGGTAGGATGCAAATTTAAATTCCCATAAGGGGAAGACTGTTAATGCCATTTAAATTGGTTGTAAATTACAGATAATACGCTTGAGACCCGAATACAGATTAGCAGAGTGTTGCTTTATGAATCCAGCCCTACTTTGAACTTATTGTGTATTTATTTATGGACAGTAAGACAATGCAGGCTTGTGTACACCTATATTTTATTATCAGGTGACACAATACATATGCAGAAAAAAACCCAGTTTGTTTTTAAAACACAGAAGCTGTATTCTCCGGTTTGGTAGGGATTGGTCGTGTGGAGGTGCTCTTTGGTTGCTACCATGTCTGTTCTTCTCTCTGTCTGCTCCAGTGTCACATGTTTCTACACCTTTCAGATCACACAGAAATTAGCCTGGAGGACTCTCCATTTCTCTATTTTATTAGCAGCAGAGGGAAAATCCTGGCTATTTAGTGTAACCCACCAGTTCCCATGTGATTGGGATACCACCCCCTTGCAGGGCTCTGGGGCTGCCTCTGTCTTTGCTGGAGTCAGCATCTTGGTTGTTCCACTATAGTGAGTCCAGGGTGTCCCTCCCCATGGCCACAGCTGCCAAGCGAGGAGCCCAGGCTCTCAGAAGGAGTTTTTAGGGGACTTTTTTGTTTCCAGAGCCAAGAAAGTTCAGTGGCTTCATCCTTTGTGCACCAAAATGATCATTAAAAACAACTGATGTGCTTTAAGAGCAGGGTGTTTAAAATGAGCTGCTTGTCTCACATGGCACCATGTCTGTTTGCTGTTACTTTCTGCAGCATATTTCTTGCCTATTCTTCTATTGCATTTGTATAAGACAATAACTTGTAGAACCAAGAATTTTTATTTTGTGAAAAGCAACTAGCTAGTCATTCGAGAAGCAGCTCTGCAAACCACTGATGGTATGAATGAACCCTTCTGGTATGGATCCCATTAAGGCTACACTAGCAATGTTTTGCTGGGCTGTGTCATGAGAAACTTTGGAGCACGTTTCTTCAGGTCCAGAGCACGTGTTGTACATCCCCAGTGGTATTGGTATTACATCAACATATTAAAAACTGGGTAAAAATATTTTGCGTAGGAAAAGTACCACACTTTATGGTTAATTTCTTTCAAGGCAGCATGGCTTATCTACCAAGAGTCATGGAAATATGGCCATCAATCTCAAACACTACTTCACAGAGCGTCTTTTACTTTGAATGTGTATGTATGGGTGGGTGAAAGAGCAGAACTCGCCTCATTTTATTATTTCTGAGCCTTTCAGCTCCATCATGGGAAATGCCTGTTTCAGAGTTACCTGGAGTTTACACAACTGGTTGCATACTCATCCTAAGATGGATACGGAGAAAAAAACATTTATCCACCTTACTTTCCTCCCACTGGATCCAGGTCCATCCAATTCTCTAATGCAGATGAAGCACAGGAGCCCCTTGTGCTTTTCTGTCATCTTAAGGAGCTCACCACCATCAGAAAGCTCTTCTTAAACAGGACATAAAGGCTCTTATCCATCCTTACATTAAACCTCACTTGTATACACTAACCAGCTCATGCTGCTGCAGCCTGTACTGGGAAAGCACATGGGTCATTCCTGGACTTTTCCAACTCCTCCTGACCCCTGCTGAGGGCTGGACACCAGAAATGGGTGCAGTATGATGGTAATGCTCTCAGAAAAAAATAATTTCATTGTATGCAGGGATGATACAATTTCTCTATTTCTAGTTGTTCAAATGCATTTTGAAACCTGCTTGTTCTTCTGGCTAAACTGTTATTCGGGAAGCAACATATCTGGTAATTTATCTCAAATGATTTTCAGGCCCGTTTTAGGGTTCACCAATTTCCAGAATACAACGTCCCATCTTACATTTCTGCTCTGCACCATTTATTTCTAAATTCATAACTGCACCCACCCCTACATGAAAATGCATATGGTTTACATCAGCCATTGTCACCAGAAATGCAGGTCTTTCTGTCCAGGTTATAAAACCTGTATTAAATAGCCTTAGATCAAGAATAGGCTCCCATGGAATTCCACTACAACTACTCTGTGCAGGATTACCTTTCCCTACTTCCATTTTTTTTCAGTCACTCAGTTTATCATTCTTTGAATGGGAGTTGCATTGGTTTTGTTTAGTGCTCTTTTTTTTTTTCCCAAAACACAAAAAAGTAGGTACTTTATGGCAATAACATCTTTTGTAACCTACAGAGTTGTGATTTAATTAAAAACATGCTATCAAGTATATTTGACAAAACCTGTTTTCCATAAAGTGATGTTGATTGGCATTACTTATGCTCTCATCTTTCCATTTTTTATGGATTGCGTCCCCTATCAGCCTCTCCCTTGACTATGCCTGGGATGAATGCCAAGATAACTGGTTCAGTGTCTCTTGCATCATTCCTTTGGCTTTTTAAAATGTTGGCCCAATACTTGATTTTAGGGCCCTCCTGGTCTTCTTCTCATTTGCTTTTTATTCCTTTTATTCTCCTACTCCCAACTTTGGGGGATTTTCCCAGGGCTTAAAGATTTAGTTCAGAGGGCTTCTCTGCTGGTTCTTATTTTACTCTTGGGTGCAAGCTGCTTTGGCCTATAGATTTTAAATAGTCACAGGCTTGGATTTCAGACCCATATATGCTATGTAGAGGGAAGGCATCCGGGCCGAAGTTCGGACATGGATCTAGGTTTCATTCTGGGTTCTTCCAACACTTTTTCAGTGTGAACAAGCACAAAACATTTATATCCTGGGCCAGCTCAGCCTTTGCTTTATGCTTTTCCTGGTGATTTGCACCAGTTCAGCGTGGGCATACACACATTACTGAGTCAGCCTGACATTTATCACTGCACTTTCAGTGCTGCCATCTCGAACCTGACTGCGCTCTGATTGAAGTCATTTGGTTTTGAAATGGGCATCATTAGCATTACAAGTGGGCTCTGGATTTTAGGATGCAAGTTCTGAAGTTTCCCGCTAAGTGCCAGATTTGCTAGGCTCCTCTGTAGTATGAATAAGTTAAACTGTTTCATTAATAAGAAATGTGTATTTCCATTTCCATCTCCACACCAGGGTTAAAAGGTGAATGTCACTGCAAGGAGGAAGACAGCAGAGTCTCATCCAACGCATGTTTGACCTCAGCACACACCAATCTTGATCCTGCGCTGTGAGTCTCATCAATTTCCATTGCAGGAGATACCCAGCACTCTGTAGTCTCCAGGTCCCAGAATCACCTTCCCCCAAATTTGAAAACTTAAATACCATAATTACTTAAATGTCTTATTTAATTAAAGCCACACTGAAGCAAGGCTGACAGACAGGCTAAGGTGCTGCTATTGTATGACGGTAGGATTGCTCCAGAGGTGACAGAAATGAGCCTCCCTTTGTCCCTCACCCTTCACCCCTACCCCTCTCACCTCCTTTAATCATGCTCTTTTCAGCATAATTAAAGGAATTTCCTCCTTTGCCTTGTCGGCTGCAGATATCAATTTGCAGCCTCGGTTTGACTGACGATTAACATATCTCCAGAGCAAAACTCAGGGTATACCTCCAGCCTCCTCTGCGTGCTGCCATCCTGTCCTTCTCAGGTCACACAGAAGGTGCACCCAGCCCGCCTCCACCTCCTTACTCACTTGAGTACATCCATCACTTCAGAGCAGAGCATCCCTTGGTAAAGGCAGGTGCCCACACATGTCCCACAGATGCAACAGACGGCAGCAGTGTGGGTTGGAGAGGGGTTAAAGAAGAGCTTAAAGACTCCCTGGGTGCACCACCTAGTAGCCTGTTTCCCCATGCACAGGACTGTCTGGTGTTTATGACTTTGAACAGAAAGCCAAGTCTGCTCTTCGAGTTTCTGTATTAAATAGTGTGATAACATATCAAGCGGCTAATGTCAAGAGACTTTGGGCTATATTCATAAATGCTTCAGTGAATCGGTAAAGACACAATAAATTATTGCTTCAGAAGTTTCTTCATTCACCTGCTCCAGGCAAATGGGAAAAGGACAATCAATATTTCTTTTTGAAATGCCAGAAATCCTAAACATATGAAATTTCCTGACAGTCCCTACATTTGCGCTGGGATTTTATGAGGTTGCATCAGTTGACCTTCCCCCTTTCAGAGTTCAAGCAAGCTGAAAAAAAGGAACTGTAATATAGCCACAGACGGATTTAAGCACAATACCACAAACCAAAGGTCATTCAGTAATCCAGAAAATGGGCCATATTCTAAAGGCAGTTCATTCTGAATTTTCAGTGAAGGAATTGGAAACGTTTCTCATTGAAATGGAAATGAAACAGAGTTCAGTGGGATGAAGTTTTGCTAGGTAAAAGCCTCTGATTCTGAGCCAGCATCTTAACAAAGCTTTACAGATGAGAGGACAGGAAGCTTTTGTTTGTTTATTTGTTTTCTATTGGGAGCACAGATTTAAGGAAGAAGGAGGGAAGAAGGTGGTGGTGCTGCTCTTTCTCGATGCTGCAGTCAAGTGCAGCTCAGAGCAGACTGTGTGGCCATTCCTCGTATGAAAGCATGGATTTCTGTCTTTAATGTGTTTTAGCTTTTGAAGCTTCTTCCTTCTGTCTTCAGTCTGCCTTTTTCTCCTGGCATGCCTGTTTCCCCCTCAGCCCCTTCCACACATCCCCTCCACGCATGGGAAAATCCTTCAGATTTCACGAAGCACCCATCTTTCCTTTTTCTTTAAATTTCTCTTGAAAACATTCCTCAGCCACAATACCTACAAATCCCTCCCATCTGGGGCTGGTTAGGCAAATACGAGCTGTGACTTCTGGTTTTCTGCAAACCCTCTTCCTTTTATTGCTCCCCTACTTTCCCAGCCCAGCTATAAGCCCATTTTGCCCACTCCTTGCACCCTTCTAACCTGCAGATCTCGTGGCAAAGGGGCTCTACTTTTTGTGACCCACCTGCAAGATGCCCAGCACAGAGCCAGATCCTCTGGCTGGGGTTACCGAGAGGGAGATGGTTGCGAATTTACACAGCATATTCCTCTTTTGCTCCAGTTTTGAAACCAGAGCGAGCAACCTCACTGTCTAGACGCTGCCGCTGCCAGCGTGCTGTGCACCTTCACCTTCTGCAGGCAAGCTCTCAGCAATCAAACAGTTAAATGTCCAGCTTTTTGTGAAGTTCAGTCCCTCTTACACTGCTCACAAACACCGCTTTGTGCTTTGATTGTTATTTCCACAACAGTAAGTGCTTCATGGAAAAGCCAAAAATTTGAGCGCTGAAGCAGGTTGCCACCAGGCAATCCATTTCAGATGTCGTCCTGAGGTGGGCACAGCTCCTGCTGCCTACCCTTTATTTCAATGAAAATATACAGGTTGAAACACTTTTAGATTTCTCTGACAGAAATACTGTGTGCCTGTAAATAAATTCTAGTTTATAAAACTGGCTCATCGCGATGAGGAACAGGGAAGCCATTTTCCCACTGTGTCTCATCCCTAGCCCTAAATACACAGCACACACCACATATGTGGAGGTGAGACCTACGTGATAAATCGCAGAGCAATGTGCTAAATGAATTCGTATTGCACCCCCAACAGCTTCCCCTGCCCTCTGACTTTTACCCCATCTCCCAGGATTTACTCTAACATTCCTCTGAACAGTCACCATTTAAAAACAGAAAACTAACTCAGAAAGCTCACCATCTCAAAAAAAGAAAACCTCAACTTAGCCACCTGCTAGAGGTTGTTGTTTTTTTCTTCTCCCCTCACCAGAATTTCCATACAGAGCAACCTGGCCAGAGGATGAGATGAGCAAGATGTAGTCTTGGACCAGGTAGCAGTTTCTTTATACGTATCATCCCCTGTGACCCTAAGGCTTTCACCCTGCAGCCACACAGAGCAAGGCAAATGGGGAGCAAAGCCCTGCTGTTTGGACGTGGCAGCCTTTCACCGCAAGCGTGGCACAAGATGGGAAAGCAAAGAAGCAGACCGTGCAATGTTCAAATTTAATCTTTCAGGGAGAGAAATGAAAGGGCCGTGGCACTGGGAAAGAGAGCTTTCCTGTTTCCTAGTGACACTCTATTTAGATCTGGAAGAGCTCCCAGAAGGGACTTTAAGTATGAGAGACCTTTGTTTTTGAAAACACAATTTTGGCTCATTTCAGAGGGGTTTTATGGTTTTCTGTGGGCATGGATAACTGGATTCGTGACAAGTCCTTTTGTATCTTTTACCAGCAAAAGGATACAGAAGCCGTCACAGTATTTTTAAAACTTTCCAAACCCACATTCGCTCATTTTTCCCTAATGTGTTTGATCTATGCAGCAGCATCATAATTTGGTGTATACACATTTTATTTACATTAATGTAGCGCAGCCCGTGTAATTCATTTGGATGAAGCCAGATTGATTCAATTTTGTACTTTCGACCCTCTTGCTAAGAGCTAATTCTCTTATACCTCCCACGTTACAGCCCACTGCTCTCAGGATCACAAAATCTCAGAGGCCACGATGTACCATTTAGCAATGACCACAAAGAATTAGGTAGCAGTGAGTTTGTAGTGATGTATATAAATACGATAGCATTTAAGTATGTATTGCTGTTATTCCCAAGAAGCAGCAGTGAGCTATAACACGAATCACACGTCGCATGAACCTGTTGCAGCTTACGTTGCCCCTTGCTACTGACCATGCACAGAAGCTGTTGCCAGCTATTTCATCCATATGGATATATTTCATTATATCCATGTTGCACATAAACATAGTCCAAAAGGGCTTTTGGCCGTTACAGCAAATGGAGGGAGCGTAATTCAACAGAGAGGTTGATGATCTGATGATCTGCTCAGAGTCTGCTGAGCAGGAGCCCGCAGCCCTGGGAGGCTGGTGGCGGCGTGATGATGGCCGTGACCCTAAGTCACAGAGGTTGGGTTGGCACTGGGATGGGCATTTGGAGTGGTCCTCCAAATTTGGTTAAGGACCAAAGAGGACTGGAGCCATGCGATTTCCTTAGCGCTGGGGACTTCTGTGTCTTTGGGGAAGGGGCGAGATTTACTTCAAATGTCTTTAATAAAAGAAAATTATGATAAGCCATTCTCCAGGCAAGAGTTGTAAATACCACTGTGTATATTGGCTTTTAAAATAGAGACGTTAGCCAGAATATCTCAGACTGCGTAATTTAGAGTCTTTTATCATTTCATCTTCCAGTTATGGTACCAAAAGAAGTGATGTCTGGAAGATAAATTTCACATGCAGCAGAAAATCCCTCACTTAAAATATATTTAATACTTGAATGGCGTAATAGAAAGGCCAGCTTTATTATTTTTCCAAAAATGGACTTAAAAACCCAGTACCTCCTGCAAAATGGATGAGTTTCTGAAAACCACCTAAGCTTTTACAAGCTTCAGATCTTTCCCTCCTTCAACATCATAGGGAGCAAAGTTATTGTAGTCTGAGAATCCCAGTATATTTTTCATGACACATTGGAGTGCAGCAATGGGTTAAGCAGCGGGTTATTAAACATAGACTACAGTAATGCCTATTTCCCAGTAGAATGGAGGATGCAGACTTTACAAGTTTCTGAGGTTAAATTATAACAATGACTTTGACTGGTCTTCAAGCTCTTGTACCGAAGCAGATGTTCATACTTTACCTTCATGTGTGATATAGCTATTGAACAAAATTAAATGGCAGAGCAGATGCAGTCGATATGTGATGTATGCAATTCAGTGACCTTAAGGAAGCAAGGAGGAAATCAGACTTCACAACTGTTCGTGGTCTGTTCGTTGTTTGTAGAAGGTTAAGACCAACAGGTGAAAAAGATTGGGAGGTTATATTGAAAACAGGGCAGTCCGAATGAGAGAAACATGTAGTCCCTGCCATGCAATCTATTGGTAATGTGCAATTATCGGAACGGAAACCTGTTTTTCACATGGTAGGTAGGCAACAGACCGTCACAGAAAACAAGGATCACTGCAGCTCCACACTTGTATTTCACCTAAAGGAAACTCAGAATTAATCCAGCCTTAGCAGAAAGTGCATGGCAAAGTAGTCCTCTCTCAGAGACAAGAAGAATCATCCCAGGGACTGATGGTCTCAGCCATATGTGCGTGTCCTGGAAGAGAACCAGATGCGCAGAGGTGCAGTGGGTGAAGATAAGGATTACCAGCAGGACCCAGGAGGTACCCTGGTGTTTGGGAAGATTCACAAGGGAGATTGCTGAGGCATCAAAAAGTTCTTAACCTTATGAAATGCACTTCATAATCTGTGAGTGCAAAAATCATCCAAGGAGAAATTTGTCCCTCTGATCTGCCATGCAAATCACGGTGAAGTGGCAGGAGCGCGGTGTTTGCTTGGCTGCAGAGCATGAAGGGGACTCAGTCCTCCACGCTTCCCAGCACGGCAGGCCAGACCCCGTTTCCTTCCCACCATCCCATCTGGTTAGATGCCAGCACTGCAGGCAGCGCTTGCCTTTGCTACCAGAAGCCAGCCTCCCTGCTTGCAGTAGGGCTACGTATGTCGTGAGTGGTCCTGTGCTGGTACCTGCCCTTGCTCTTGGTCCGTTCTGGTTGGTCCTACATGCCCCAGCAGGCTGACCTTCGCATCACTTTATTGGTGTCAGGTGCTTGAACACAGGGGAGAACTTTAAAAACCTGTGTGAAGGTGCCCCATGTCCGTACAGTGCAAGTGGCCTGGGGTGCTTCAGTCCCCAGTCCCTCTTTGCCAACCTGGAGATGCCTTGAAGATGTGTGTGTGTGTGTGTGGTGTGTGAGTGAAGAGAACAGATTCCTGTGCTGCATGCTCTTATCTAAAGCGTATGGATTTCATAGGAGAAATCATACAGAGATTATAGCCCAGAGATAAAAACCTTTCCTCATAGGTAGGTGTAACTAGAACTATGTGGAATTTCTGACACAGGAGCCTCCAGCTTATGTCAGCAGTGCTTGTTCCGTCCCTGAGAGCGAGTCCTGGCATTCAGTAGTATTGAATTTCATTTACTTTCTATTACTCTGGCCTTCAATGTCACGCAGTTCTTTTCTGCATGGTCAAGGGCTACACCCTGACCAGGGGTGCTCACTTTTTGGAGGCAACTGCAAATGTTTGTTTAACAGCATGCATCAGGAAATGATGCCAGTTCCTAATGTGTCTCCCCAGTCACACAGTGTCACTTCTAGCCCACAAAGCAACCAACTCAGATCACACTTTCGGAGCACAAGTTTACCCAAAAGGCAGTTTTCTGCCCCAAAAGGGCACTTCTGCAACAGCATCCATGTGGAGCCAGTGAGCAGGCAGCCGAGACAGCCAATGAAAACACCATCCTACATCCAGTTGAGGTGAAATGGTCATTGTAAGCTTCAGGAGGGTTTGTTTTTCACCATTATTAGGAAAATAATGTTGATGGTCAGCTGATGGAGCATGTCACCCCTCCCTCTGTACCCACGTGTGCTGTGCATGGAGGTTGGGGTCCTTGGTCACGGCACCATTTCGGGATCCACGTGTGGGAATGCCGGTGTTTTGGTCAGCCACCCTCAGCACAGGTGTAAAAATCCTGATTTAAGACTAATTATGGCAAAGTAATTATTTCTAAGCCATGATGGCAGGCAGTCCCAATTAGCTCTAAATAGGATATAAGTAGTGGGGGGGAGAAAACCTTCTGTCGGGAGAATCTAAGCTCAAAGAGGCTGAGGAAAGCCCAGACACAAGCAAAATAAATAGGAGTCTTTTCAAGCGGAGGATTAGGTCGTGTTATTGCTTCTCAGTTTCCAATAACCCTGAGTCCTGGAAGGAAGGCAGGCAGAAGGTTGGGCTTTCTCTGCTCTGCCGCAGATGGGGAATGGCCTCACAGTACCCCCTGCCAAACAAAAAAACCAATGAATTACCTTTATCCAAGGTAATTTTCTGAAAGGTGTCTCTACCGTCGTTGCCAGCACCCATATGCTGGTAGCCACGTCCACTGCCTTTCGTGTTCGGCACGTTTCATGTGCTCAACAGAAGCCCGTCAGACAGTATTTCCTTCGGCCAGCCAAAGGAAATCCTGCTTGATTCCTCCCTGGTTTATTCTGGGCGCAGCCTTACGGCGAGCGTCTCATGCCTTCGGGTTTCCTCCCCATTAACAGACCTGGGCTGCCGGGCAGCTGCATTTTCAAGAGCTACATGTAAAGATGTTCAAGAGGATTTCAGACTCATTAATAATGTTTTTACATTGTTATCTCAAAAAAATATTTACAGCTTTCCTCAAACATTACAACTAACTTTCTGATTTTAATATACATTTGTCCCATGGGTTTTTCACCCATTAAGATAGATTAAGTGACTATTCTAATGTACAATAGCAGATTTTGCCCTGTGGTTTAGTGGCTGGCTGTGGTTGACTGATACCCAGCCCTCCGAATCCCTGCTGAGTATCTAAGCTCTATGAGCTGCAGTGAATGCATTTAATCTACATAAAAAGAACACAAATTGCATGTTAGCCTTTTTGAGCCCAGTAATCAGTTTTACAGTTTACTCGGTACGCTTCTCCGCAGTCCTAGTGGCTCCAAGGAGGTTCCAAGGATTCTTCCTCTTCTTCTTTTTTTTTCCTACCAGTCTCACGTAGAAGAAAAGTGTTTGCATTTTGATTGTGCTCATTCCCTGACCCCTGTAATTTAACCATTGTTCATATTTAGTGCCGACTGGAGTCCTGCGGGGCAGCTGATAACAATAATTTGTAATAAAGCATACGCAGGCTCCATTTTTTTTTATCCTTGTTTTCCCTAATAATGCGAAATTAAATTTGTTAATTAAAACAGATGAAATCAAATAGGATTCTGGGGCTGCAAAAATACATGGATTATCCTGGCCTCGCATTTGGGATGATTATAATATTTGGCATGTATATAGCACTTCGTAGCAGCATCGCAGTTAATCCTTACCCTGCCGCCCCTCTGAAGTGTGTTGTTATTCCTTAATTTGCAGATGAGGATGCCCGAGCAAAGAGGTTAACTCCAGAATTAGCCAAAGCCTGCGCGGGCACAAGTGGCTTGCTGCAACCTCCCTCCCAAAGTGTGGGTTTGGACGATCAGGAGATGACCGGGGAAGCCTGTAAGGTCCCCTGAGCATTTGAAGGTTATAGAATCATAGAATCATAGAATGGTTTGGGTTGGAAGGGACCTCAAAGATCATCTAGTTCCAACCCCCCTGCCATGGGCAGGGATACCTCCCATTAGAGCAGGTTGCTCAAGGCCCCATCCAGCCTGGCCTTGAAGGCTTCCAGGGATGGGGCATCCACAGCTTCTCTGAGCAACCTGTTCCAGTGTCTCACCACCCTCATAGTAAAAAATTTCTTCCTGAGATCTAATCTGAATCTTTTTTCTTCCAATTTAAAACCGTTTCCCCTTGTCCTATCATTACACTTCCTGACAAAGAGTCCCTCCCCAGCTCTTCTATAGGCACCCTTCAGGTATTGAAAGGCCGCTATAAGGTCTCCCCGGAGCCTCCTCTTCTCCAGGCTGAACAATCCCAGCTCCCTCAGCCTGTCTTCCTAGGAGGTCAGGGGATTTGGAGGTGACATCCCAAAATGGGGCTCAGAGGGCTCATCCCAAAATGAGGCTGTGGGTTCAGTCGGGCCACTCCAAGCCAGAGGCACATGGAGCATCCTCCCTCTCCTGTCACCTTGCATGTAGACCATGAGGTGCAAACTGAGCTGCTTGTCTGCCAGTTGTTGCCCAGCGCGACATGTAGATGAGAAGCTTGTCCCAAAATTGTTATAAACTCAAAGACATACATGCACTTTGGGACTCAGAAAAAAGCAAAACTAAACTAACGACTAGGGGAAAAAATATACAAAATACCCTTTAGACCAAACAGTTCTCCGGCAAAATGCAGTTTCAGCTAAATATTTTGTGGAGTAATGTTGATATCGGTGTTGGCAGACGAGAAAATACTTTAACCTTCAATCTCAATTCAGTTCCAGCTCAGGTCATTTTGATGTTTTTAGTGTTGTCATTTTCATACACAAATACACTTTGGTGTGCGAGTGAAAACAAAAAAGAAATTAAACGCACCGAAACACGATGTCTTGGCAGCTCTGCAATTTACTTTGGAGGAGAGCTGGATTTTCTGGGGCAGTGCAGGACGTGGTGCTCCCTGGTAGGGCTCGGTGCTGCTCCCTCCCCCTGCGCTGCAAATTCCTGACGGGCAGAATCCTGGTTCCTGAACAGCCTTGGTGGAGATAAGGTGTGAGGGGCTGAGGTTAGCCATGGCTAGTTTTTTCATTATGACTCATGGGCTATAAAAGTCCTCTGCTCTGCTGGGGGAGTGAGCTGCAACCTTGGGCTTCTCCTGTGGCATGTGGGCTGGGGTGGGAGCACCAGAGCCTGTGGTGGGGTGAGCAACCGATTCAGCCTAAAAGGTTCAGGTTTACCCTGTTATAGGGGAATAAAGGGTAACGCTGAAGCCGTGGCCCTCCAGTGTGTCTGCCCCACCGCTTGAAGGGCTGGGCAGGAGGCCCAATGTCATCTCAAAAGGAGATGTGAGCTGATGGCAAGTGACAGGACTCTCCCAGAGGGGTCAGCCTGGGTATTCCTCAGGCACCACGAGCTCCCCAACAGCATGGAGAGACGTGGGGTATCCTTGCTGAAGGGGAGGGTCATAAATCAGTCCATGACACAAGCTAATGAGAAAGATGATGAGGGGTGAGAAGCTGAGGGTGACTGATAGCAGACAAAGCTGATGCTGTTGGGAACCTCCCGTATAGAGATGTGGCTGGTAGGCTCTCTCACCTGTAACAGACGAGGTTAAAAGGATCATCTCTGTATTTTCCCCCAAAAATATCTACCTTCAGCAGACAGTGCATTCTGGCAGCTCAGAAGGGTGAATGTTGCAGAAAGCCATGAGGACGTCAGAAACAGATTACATCTTTTTTCCTTAGAGGAAATCTTCAGGACATCGGGAGGACAGCTATAAAATGTTCCTATTTTATGTTTTAATTACATTTTGAGATTGTTAGGCTAAGCATCCTGTGCTTTAAAAAGAGCAAACTTCAAGCTCAGAGTATACAGAAAATTAAAAGAACTACCAAGAACTGTAGCTATGTTTGGTTAGTTGTCACTTGTAACTCAGTATATTATAAATAATGGAAGAGGGAACATTAAAACATGAGCTCCAACAATTTTCACCAAGGGTCCAACAAAGAAACAGACTATAGGTGTTGACAAGAATTGTTTGGTGGAGAATGATATTGCATACTGCAGAGCCTGTGAACATCAGCTTTACATAAACTTCTTCCATATGAGACGTTAATCAGGACGGAGAACCGAAGGATCTGAAAACAATCAGCATTTCTCCTTTCAAACCCCTAACGTTCCGCGTGAGGAGCTCGCGGTACCCGTGTGCGGTGGGAATGCAGAAGGATCTAGGGCAACCATGAGCTGATGGGGGGTGGCCACATCTTCTGCCCTGTGTTAGGAAGGCCCTGGGCTGAGAGCCCCACACCGGCCAGGCTGAGCCAGCTGAAGGAAGAGGCTTCCATGGGGCAGGAGCGCAGGAGCCAGTGGAATGACCTTCTGAACTACGGCAAACGGGACCTGAACGAGCCTGGGACAGATGTTTCAGTGGTAAAAAGGAATAAAAATAAGGAGGAGTAGAAAGTGCCTGGAAGGTTTAAAAGAATAAATGCAAGGGGGAAGCCAGCAGTGAAGGAGACAGAGCTGCGGATGTACGCACGCAGCTAAGATAAACAGATGGATTACTACAGTTCCTGCAAAAATAATTTCGGTCATAGACGAGAGAATTCACAAAGTTAATGTAACAGCTATATGCAGAATATGAGTATGTTTTCAGATATACTGATATGAATATATTTCATATGTATACGAGTATATATGAAAATATATAAGCAGGGTTTGCATCTCTTTTGAACCAGAATTTGGAAGGAGGGAGTAATTTTCAGAAAAGTGAACAATTGTATTTGACAGTTTCTAAGCAAGATTTCAGTTTTGTATTTTCAAATGGCGCTTTCATTTTCATAAATGCAAAATGCATTTAAAAAAGAAAAAAAGATGGGGGGGGGCAGTTGCCCCTATTTACCTTTGCATAAAGATCCAGTGGTGGAATACGGTTTGATTGCAAAATATATGCTGTTCCCAAGGGAACTGCTGCTTGAAAGGACTCACTAGCTGTGATTAGACTGATCAGATGATCATTTGCTCTCAGCCTAAGCTAGTATAAAGCCAGAGAAAGTCAATTTGCTTGAAGGACCTGTGTTACAGTCACCTGGCAAGCTTTGCTTCCTTGGGTAAAAAGGACCAAAACAAAGTTGTTATTATGACCAGAGTATTGCTCTTAGCTCAGAGCAGCACCCCGGCTGAATTCAAGGACTGGGTTTGCAAATATGGTTGATATCTCCTTGTGATGTGCTCACACTATGCCCATTTAAACCAGCAGTGATTTCATCAGTTCATGTTAGGGGCAAAACTAGCCTTAAACTGTGGGGCACAGCAAGTTCCTAACCGCAATGACTCTTTTTATTTTTGGGGGTGCTAAACTGATTAAAGCAGCACCACCCTAGGAAGGCTCAGGGGGCCATGCAGAGATCCCCTGCACCCGTCATCAGTCTGTCACATCCATCATCTCTATTCCCTTCTGGGGAAGGCCACCAGGCCGTGTGTGCCACTCTTACTCCTAGCACCCGGCATAAGGATGCTCCAGAGGCTGGTGGGACCTCCCTCCCATGCTTCCCCCAAGCTCTCCCCACTTGGGCTGGATCTGTGTGTTTTAGTGGGTCAGATCTTCAGCATGCACAACTTGGGAATGCACTGTTAAGAGCAATGCTCCAAATTATCTATACATTTTTCATGTTCTCTTTTTTTTTGTCTCTCTAAATGCTCTTAGGGGATATTTGCGGGGGGGGTTAATTATTTTTTTTTCTGCAAAATGAATCTGAAAGATTAATGCAAAGTCAAGCAACCTTCTTTTACTTAAACAAAGTCACTCGCACATATACTTTCACTCCTCACCTCTTGGGGAGTGAATATTTATACATTGAATTCTGCAGTAATAATTTAACTCCAGTGTGCCTACGGCCCACCAGAAATGCCAGTACTGCACTCACTCTTTCAAGTTACACAGTGTATTTGGGACTTTAAGAGAGTGAAGCTAAAACGGTCCAAAAATTGGAGTATTTAATCCCAGAAGTAACTACACAGAGCCAGGCGGGAGTGCCTGTGGAGCATTGCAAGTGTCTGTGCTCTGCAGGATGAGGCTCAGGATCAGAAAGGGAAGAGCAAATATCTTGGTCGTGTGCCCAGCTTCTCCCTCCCACTCTCAGGACTGTCACCACGCAACCCCAGCCCATGGTCCTTCTCATCTTGCATGGCCACAGAGATGTGCCTCAGCCTCTGGTCTTGGCAACAGTGCTACGTACCAGGGACTTTCTCCCCTCAAAAGTCTAAACTGAGTTTTCCTTTCCTTGACCTTTGGCCAACACTCACTATCCTACCATAAATAATTCCCCACCTTTGTTTAAACTGTTAAACTGAAGGTATTTATTGCTTGTCATCTTATTCCTCAGGATTTTCCTCTCTCTGCTAAATATACGGGTGATCTGCAGTCACTCTTCTGAAGTCCTACCCTCCCGCCTGTCCGCCCTTCCATCCATCCATCCCTCCTGACCTGACCCCACAGACAAGTAACGCCTTTTGAGCCAACCTACAGGGAAGATGGACTTGTCTCTGGAGGGATGGGGAAGGAAGGGCACGGCAGTGGCACCAGGGTAGGCTTGTCGTGCACAGCTCACAGAGCCCACCAGATCACCACCATTTTCACTGGAGGAGTAGCGACTGATCCCATGTAACCCTGCTCCCAAACAAGGCTATTATAGCCAAGCTGCAGGACAGTCAAATTTCATTATCCCTTCTGCAAAACATATGGAGGAAACAAAATATTGGAGGATACTCCAGTGACAGCTAATGACATTACCGAAATTACTATAAATATCATCTTTAATCTAATCAAAAGCAGTATATCAAAGGCAGTAAAGCTGCAGATGCTTACTGTGCCAGGGGGGGAACCAAATGAAGCCTTACAGATGTGTCATACTGTGAAGTTGTATTTGCATAATAGAAAATGAATGCTGGTTGTATCTCGGATTTCTGCTGCTTTTTAAACCAGAGGGATCTGGACGTTACATTTAGAGAAGACCTTTTTAGGTAGCCTAAGGTTTGGGCAGACAAACAAAAATACAAATCAGCTGCAGGCCTGACAAAATGATTTCCCAATGAATGGTCACTTTATCCCTTGCTAATTATTACCTGGGCTACTCTGTCATGTATTTAATTAGCATCATTTCTCTTGAAAGCACATTTTGCTGAACTGATGCTGACTGTGGGGTGAGAACCAACAAAGTAACATCAATCAGTTAATTAACTGGTTAACACATTTCCTTCCTTCTTAATTTCTGCTTTTGATTTTCATTTAGCTGCTTTTAGGATCTGAATTTTCAGGAGGTTTGTTTCTGGGCAACCGGAGCTAGTGATGGGTGAGAGGGGCCCTGCCAACTTGGCGATATTATTTCGCTATTGTAGGGAGAGGATGCTTTTGTGCCCCCGTGGAGTCTCTAGCACGGTGGTGAGCACTTCTGGGAAATGAAATAACAGGTGTACGTTTATTAAACACAGGCACAATCCTGCTTACTGCTGGAGAAATGAACAGAGACAGCACACCTCCCACCGCTGGGCTCAGGTTTCCCCCCCGGTGCACACAAGAGCAGGAGATGCTCCCAGACTTTGCACAGCATTGCTTCCTGAGCCAGAATATTTCCACAATGGCAGAGCTACGACAGCTTTGGGCTTCTATGAGTATGGACCAAGACACACTGACCGACCTGGGTGATGCACTGCTTCCCTCACAGTGTGCTCTCCTGTGTCAACCGAGAGCACTACTTTGCTGGGACTATGGAAATCTCATTAAAACAGAGAGAGTCTAATAACATCTTCATTTCACTTAATTTTGGCAGAAGGTACAGAACTAAGAAAAGAAGAATCTGATGGGGTATTTTTGTTTTGGTTTTTTTTTTGTCTGTTCCTCTATTTGGTCATCCTGCTCAGCAATGCCTTGCTCCAAAGACTACTTAAATCTCAACGGTGTCCCTGCCCGAGCCGTTCTGGTCTCCCAGCAGCCCTACATCCAACCGCCCCAGCTTTGGTCACACTCCAACTTCCCTCTTTGGTGGGACGAGAATAGCGCTTGTTTCTGGCAGAACAATCCAGTTGCTCATACGGGTGATGCTGGTGTAAAGGATCAGCCAAGTGTTTCCTGGCCACCTCACGCAGATAGGCTACACGGAAGGAGGTGTGGGTCCAGCAGCACTGTGTTTTGTCTCCCCACACTCAGCTCTTTGAAAGGAGATTTTGAGGTTGTCCTAAATGGACCACGGTGGGAATACGCGTTACTTTGGGCAGAAAAGGGTGATATGGTCCTGGTAACTTGGCACCATCATTGTGGAGGTCCGTGGTTACCTCTGTGCTCATAAACCCCAGTAGGAGCATCGCACTCAGCAGGACAGCTGAGGTCTGTCTTCATGGGATGGCTGAGGATGGATTTCACCAGACTGCACACTAGATTTTACCTGGCATGGGGCCCACATGTGGTCTCCACTGGAAAAAATGGATTTTGCCCTAAAAGATTATGTGCCTGGATTTATTTATGCGGCAATTTGCATGAAGATATTCATTTTAAAATTAGTCCCCCAAAAGCACCAGGAAAAGAAAGAGGCTGACTGGAAAAGGGATTTCTGTTCAGTCTGAATTTAAAGTGGAAAATAATGTTTGTACTGCTGCATGCCAAATATATTAGAAGGATTTGAGATTATAATATAGAGTAGGTTAATGGCAGTTTCGTAATCTAATCTGCTGTTGAATTCCGATTTTAGCAACCATCTTTCCTCCTCGGGCTTAGAAGATCTTTGTGTTTCCGTAAACTCCAGCAGATTCAGAGTTCAGAGTTGAAAGCTCAGTGATTTAAATTCGCCACGCTGCTAAGTGCTAAGGCTTAAGAGCAGCGAAGAACTGCAGTGCAGTGTCTGTGGCACACCGGGACTTCTCCAGCTCCTTGAGCCAGCGACCAAATCCACCCCAGGGATTCCCCCTGTACTCAGCACTGGTGAGGCCCCACCTCGAGTACTGTGTCCAGTTTTGGGCCCCCTACCACAAAAAAGACATTGAGGTGCTGGAGCGGGTCCAGAGAAGGGCAACAAAGCTGGTGAGGGGTCTGGAGCACAAGTCTTAGGAGGAGAGGCTGAGGGAGCTGGGGTTATTCAGCCTGGAGAAGAGGAGGCTGAGGGGAGACCTTATTGCTCTCTACAACTACCTGAAAGGAGGGTGTAGAGGGGTGGGGGTCGGTCTCTTCTCCCAAGTCACAGGAAGAGAGGAAATGGCCTCAAGTTGTGCCAGGGGAGGTTCAGGCTGGATATTAGGAAAAAATTTTTCACTGAAAGGGTCATCAGACATTGGAATGGGCTGCCCAGGGAGGTGGTTGAGGCACCATCCCTGGAGGTGTTCAAAAGACAGGTTGATGTAGTGCTGGGAGGTATGGTTTAGTGATGGTGATGCTTCTTGTTTGTTGTGCGGGTGTCTATTTTTGTCAGTTAGGTTGACGGTTGGACAAGATGATCTTTGGGGTCCCTTCCAACCTAGAAGATTCTGTGATTCTGTGATTCTGTGATTTGGTCCCCAGTCCCCGTGGGCTGCTGCTCATGGGGTGCCATACGTTCCTGCCCCTTTTGCAAAGGTGCTCACCAAGAGTGCCTGCACGTCCGTGCTCAGACAACTCCCCAGAGGCAGGACTCACCAGCAATTTAGCTCGGTTTAGCTATGATAGCTCGTTTTCCCCACCTTCCGTGGACAAGGATGTCAAAAAGCAAGCCTGAGAATCACAAGCCACATTGCACGGTTCTCCTGGGCATCCCCTTCTTTGGGGAGACAGGGGCTGCAAGCAGCCAAATTCCCCTCACTGCCCATTCTCTCTGAGAGGACAGCAAGCAGAGAAGGAGATCTGCTGGTGTGGACCTCAGCAGGAGCCTCAGTACATGAATCTGATCCAGCGGCACGGACCACGGGCTGGTTCTTCTGTGTGCTTTGAGGGGAGCGGAGCACATTGTGGTCCATCAGGAGCAGATCTGAGGCGCAGAAGCGCCGCATCACGTTGGGTTTTTCCAGCTGCCTGAAAGGACATGAGCTGACTGCACCTCTAAAATGATGCTTTTAACTCATCTCGACTGAAAATGTCGACAGACACCACATGGATTTAGTACTTTGATACTTATGGGGAAAGACTGGGGAAGGAGGAGGGGGGTGTCCGACTGTTTAGAAGGCGAATATTTAAGGACGATGCAGCAGGAGAAGCAGTCGGCAACTGGTACGCCTAACCTACAAATGTCAGCTTTACAGAGTGAGTCAGTCTAAAAATAACCTCCAATTGTCTCCCAGCTACTCCAGCAGCACAGTGAAAGCGCAAGTGGTTGAGAAAAATCACCAGAGGGGGGAAGAAGGATTTTCTGTCTGGCTTTTTTTTTTTTTTAAAAAAAAGCCTACGCTTTTAGAAATTTCTGGTTAAAAAAATGAAGCAAATACTATGCTCTCAGAAGTCTAGATGCAAGTTAACCTTGTTTTACTGTATTCACTTTAATTATTTTGCCTCTATTTATTTTACCTAGGAAAGGCGGCATAGGCTGAATTCCAGATATTCCCCGGAAGGCTGTAAATGTAAAACATGGGTATCCTTGCAGAATTGCATGAGAACATACCCCCCCTTCAGACTTTCTAGACTCAATATTTCAAATGAGAGTACTGAATATCTCTCCCTGTAATTTGCATGCTTTCTTTTTTAGCAGTCTCTCTGTTCATTTACACCCCCTGTGAACTATTCCTTTCTCTTTTCAGCCATCATTGAAACACAGTCTGTCCATGGCAGCATTAAATTAATCCATGATAATATTTCAGAATCGTTTTTAATGCATGATCCAGAAATCTGCAGATGCTTTTTCTTGGTTGGTTTTTTGGTTGGCTTGTTTTTTTCCCCCACTCTCTGAAGCCGTTCCTCTATAAAGGTGCATACTGGCTTCAGATGTCATAAGAGCAGAATAATGCCAGCACCAATCCATCCATATGCACTACCATTTGGCATAGCAAACCAACCAACCAACGCAAAAGGAAGGACCTGAGACATGTGACATTGTAAACAAACAAGCAAAAATGCTTTTGAAAGACATGAAAACTAAATACCTCTCCAATGATGTATAGGACTGCTGCTTACCTGCAAATGTTCCTGAGATGGAACATGCTGCTGGAGATTAGAGGAGCTATTTCTCCTATTAATTCTCTGATTTAAGGTCTCCCTTCCAGCTGGGAATGAAGGTGCCGTGAGGTCTCTCCACTGTGGAATGGGACATTTTCCAGAAGCTGAGGTTTTAAACAGTTAAGCATGGAAAGTACCATTTTTGGACATAAAACACTCCTGATCTGTTCTTTTATATTCCCCTTTTCTACTCTGTGAGTGGAAAAAAAACCCAGCAGGGTTCCTAACATAGACTCCCAATGTCTTGTGGACCCCAATGTTATATCCATTGCCATAGCAAGAGCAGACTGAAGAAGGTCAAGCTTGCTACTGGTGATACTGCTGCTCAGGAAAGATCAGCTCCAAGGATGTGGAGGAGCATGTGATGAGGGAGGCGATGCTACACTGAAAAAACCACTATGCCCAGGGTGGGACGATGGCAGGGACTGGTGTTCTTCTAGGACCAGTTCCTCAGCTGATGTGGAGTCACGAGTGCTGCTCCGTGATCAGTTTGCACCAGAGGTGAGGCTGGTCCCTCTCTTTCTAACACCAAGTGGGCAGGTCTGGTAAGGAGGACATGAATGACAGTGTCAGATGATCTGCTCTTCCTCAAGGGAAAGCAGTATTAGGCACCTTCATACATTTCCCCTCACCTGGGCTGTACCAGTAGCATGCTGAATGCATCAGAGCCTGGAAACACAAGGACAATGCAGAACTGGTGGCAGTAAATCACACGTATGGACACACTGGAAAGAAGCAGCACAAAGCACTATTAAGCTGTTAATTGATTATTTGAATTTTCCCTGGATTCACTGGAATCAGCCCCGGAGATGGACTCACACTGTGAAAATACAGCTAGGCTTGGGCAGACCACCAGGTCTGGGCTTCAATCGCTCAACATTTCAATGTTGCAGGAGCTCCATATGTGGCTCAAACATGCCAGATGGCCTAAAACACACACTGTCCTAAATACTCCAACACCTCTCCCGCCCTGCAAAGCCACCGAACACCAGGCACGTAGTAAACACAGAACTGAATCCCCTCGGATGTGAGCTGGAGACGGCAAAATCGAGTACTCGGTTCAAGAGATCAGTTCTCCACTTTGTGTGGTAAATTGATTTGTTTTACTCACTGATGCCCACTTCTCTAGTTCATTTAAGTAACACCTCTCTGGGAGGGCGGATGGCAGGAGGCTTTGGTGACCGAAAGCCAGAGTTGTTTATATTTACATCATTGGTCTGAATCCAACAGAGACTGATAGTGAAAGAAAATATTAGCCATCTGCCCAATGCTTGACAGCCTTGCTAGCAATAAAACTGAGAGCGGATTGGATATGGAGGTTGTCTGAATCTCCCTTGCTGGG
The DNA here is from genome assembly GCF_001431845.1 of Calidris pugnax. Taxonomy (NCBI): domain Eukaryota; kingdom Metazoa; phylum Chordata; class Aves; order Charadriiformes; family Scolopacidae; genus Calidris; species Calidris pugnax. The sequence continues at coordinate 13,889,490 of NW_015091257.1, forward strand.
GTTGGCCTTCCAGCTTGGCGAGGGGCTTCCTTGACGAAGCGGAGCCATCAGTCCTCTTGCCACCCTTACCACCTGCTGTCAGACCAGCGGGCAACTCCAGCAGTCTCCACCAGAGACTCAGCTTTTATGAAGACTGACTTGTCACAAATATTGAAGGAAAACTACTGAAGAGGGGAAAAAATGACTCTGTATAAACAATCGCTCTTTCTGGTGATGCTTTGCACTGTTTATGAACTAACAGATGCCACATGATGTCCAGTATTTATGGCAGCACTTGCAAAGGCGCAGTTGGGAGGTAGACCTTGCCCATTACTACATTATTGCAATGTTCTTGCCAAAACAGAGTCCTGTATTTTAATATTTCCTACTTGAAATTGTGTTTTACCACTTACTAAAGTGCCTCAGCTGTAAAGATAATACTTTATAGCCTTACACCTGAGGTGTAGGTAGTTCCCATGCTTGGCCTGTCAGCACCACCAGTGGATGCAGAGGAGGTGGAAGGTGGCTGCCTAAGGCTTTGCTTCCCCTTTGCCCCTGTGGCTACAGCAGAAGGACTACTACAGTGACCATGTAGGCTCCTTCTCTGCCCAACAGCCTGCCTTTGAAGCTGCTGTCAGTGATGAGAGACTAGTGGGGCCACATTCAACTGGTAAAAGCCTCTCTTCTTGGTGTTACTAAGCAGGTAAAATATCTTAACCTGATTCAGAGGGTGGGTACACCTGAGAATAGATGGTGTTCTGGAAGCTGTTGGGCTTGTCGCAGAATCCAGCAGCAGAGATGGGTAAGGAGAAGATGGTGTTCCCACACCTGGATGGACAACATAGCTCATGTCCCCTGGCTTGGATAGATACAAGAAGATAGATATATCTTGGATAGATATATCTATCTATAGATAGATATCTATCTATAAATAGATAGAAGCGTTGTATCTTCGCCTGGGAAGCATGGGGAAGGGAAGTATGCCATGCTATGGCCTGCAGCTTTGGTCCCCTTTGTCTTCTGCTGTCCAGGCCCACGTCTTCGCGTGTTGGGAGGGAACACATGCACTGGGGTCATGGTCCCAGCCCTTTGCAACCTGACTAGTAGGCAGGAGGAACACCAAAACTGGTTGCTTCTGGTGGCAACTGGATTCCCCCCCAACACGGGGCGCAGTGGGCAGCACCATGCTCACAAACAAAGCGTTTCAACTGCGAGTGGTTGTGGGGTGGCAACGTGTTTGTCTCTGCTCGACTGGGCCAATGCATTTCAATAAATAATATCCCCTCCTTCTCACACAGCGTTCCTGTGGCAAAACATTTGCACTGCCTTGCTTTTATTGTGTGTCTGGGCCAGAAAGGTCCCTACCGCAAATGATGGACTTACATCATGCTGGTGACACTTTATCATGTAAGGCAGTAATGAATGCACGGAGAGGTACCGTGCCTCAGGACAATCTGGGCACTGTGCAAAGGTCACTCTCTTCAGACCCTAATTGCTCAGCAAAAGTGACATTTAAAATGCATATCATTAAAATCACAACAAATTTATTTACCTCCTCCCTGATTGGGATCATTTTTGCATACATTACACAGTTGATATATTGCATGCTATGGAGGTCAGAGTGCGTTTCTATCATAAAATAACGTCTTGTGGAATCACGATGACACAGGGTGCCAGGCTCCAAGTATTACACATGCACTGGCTGCTCTTGTAGGAGCTGTCACAAAATCCCAACAGCCGGAGAGGGCCAACACTCTCTAAGCCTTGTAGGAATACCGTATGGTGGCTGCTTTTAGAAGAGCAGGTAATATTGCAAACGTGGTGGGCAAATAATACAGTGAACTCTTCTGGACAGTGAAAAAAATGCTGTAACGAGAAGCACACATAAAAACATGCACATGTGCATCTCTGACTCACTTCTGAACCATTTCTTCAGTGCTAGGGTTGACGTGCATGGGTATATCTCTATATGTTTCTGTCTCAGAAGACAGCATTCAAGCCAATATTTTTTAGGAACTGGATACACCACTCGTCTAACCTGTCTAATAGGTGTTTTCTCCCTCGCTTGCCATTAGACTTCAAACACTGCATTTTAGCTTCATCAGCCTGAAAACCACGCTCACCATGAGAGCTGTTATCAGAGCACCTCTATGTTCCTATTTAATATAATATGATTAGTTGAAGGCAGACAAGCTAAAAGCAAGTTCAAATGAGACAGAATTATTTCAGGTAGCCTCAGTATTCCCTGTTTCACTTACGGGCATTCATTTCTTTTGTGCATGGAGTTCTTTACTTACCTTTTAATGTACTTTGGGACACTTGGAGTTGTGTACCATATAAGAGAAGAAAGGTTTTGTGACTATAATGAGGACAGCCAGATGTCAGTAGCAGAGGCTGAAGGAGATCTAGCTTGCCTTCTTAACTAAAGATGAAATAAATCTGACTAGGTATTTCTCCATGTGTTTAGCTCCCTTCTTTTATGCAGAGACTGTGGAGGACCGAGGACTCATATGCTCTCCCAAAGCATGCAGAAAATGTTTATTTGCTGCTTTACAAGGCCTGAACCAAAGCCTACTGGACTCTTTCCAGTCCATTGAATTTTGTTGGGTTTTTTTGGTTTTGTTTTTTTTTTTTATTAAAGCTGGGAGAATGTTTTTGGCAAATAACGAATATGTCAAAAAATGCAGTTTTGAAGAAGCAACTTGCAGAACTGAGTCCAACTTGGTAAAAAGATTTAGCTGGACAAGAAATAGAAAACATTTGTAAGAACATAACGGAGACTTTCCATGTTTTTCTTTGGAAATGACATATTCGTTCCACGTGTGACATTATTTAGAGGCTACAAAAAGGGGTCTAGGCTGGTTAGACCCTGTAGTCAAATCTCTTCCTTTGTTTCTTCAGACTGGCCACTGAACTGATGTGTCCTACGTGAATTTCTTACTCCTTTCCATCCCATCTTTTCTGTTCCTATCACTTTTGCTTGCTTCCTCCTGCCTGGCTTCATAATTTCCACTGCTCTTGCCCAGCACACATTCAGCTAAACAGATTCTAAGTTACTAATCTCCAAATTTATTGCAAGCAAAAGATGCCGCCATGGGCTGGCAGCAACCTCTTACATTATAGCTTATGCAAAATACAGCAAACACTGGTGGCTTGCTGTGCTTTCCCATATTGATCTCAAAACACACTGCAAAGTAGACTAGAGGTAAAATCTGTAGCCTGTGCGAGATTTGCCAGTGGGCTGAGCTATTATTTCCTCTTCACTATGTATAGGGAACAGTGAAGAGCCAAAATAGACTAGTGTCTCACCTGTAATAGATCCTTCAAAGTGTAACCCTTCAATGTTGCTGCCAGCTAAACCTACAGGGTTATTATTCTGTCGGGCAGAATTCCCTCTGATCACAGCAAGTCAAGTCAGCAAGGGTTGCGTTTTTCATCACCGGGTTGGCCTGCTGCTGGTGGCCGCAGACGTGTGAAGAATATTCCAGCCTGAGACCAGAATCAGACCCCAGGTTCTCAGTTTTCCTGGACACCCCTTTTCTGGGGTCCCCAGCACCCAGACGAGCCTTGAAGGGGTCTGGATGTATGTGTGTGTGTAGCAGCAGGGGGGCGAGCAGCTTTTGCAGGCGGGAAGGCTGGCGAGAGGGCTGTTATCCTTCTCCCAATCCAGCTGCCACCCTCCTGGCAAGACCCCTTGGCGATGCCAGCTTGCCACTCTGACGCTGCAGGGAAGGTGGGAGCACAAGAGGGCTCCCCACGGGGCAGTTTGGCTTGCGCCGCAAACCGGGAGCCAGCACTGGAGCTGGCTGCCCTGCTGGTTTTGATTGACTGCAGCTGGTTGCTTGCTCTCAGCTAGGTTGCTTCTGGAAAGCCTGTCCGTTTGACCTGTCTGCCTCCTTCCCGACGCTGAGCTTCTTCTCAGCTGCCTCATTTCCTCCCTGCCAGCGTAATAACAGGGGCAGCCTGAAACCTCTCTGCCCGTTGGGCTTCCAAGTGACTTTCCATGTATTTAATCTATCGTTGAAACTTAATGCAAGGACTTCCTTTCAGAAAAAAAAAAAAAAAAAATCGAGAAACTGAGCATTCCTTTTCTTTTATGATGTTGCTTGATTTTTAGCAACTACACCCAGATATTTGTCTGACAGCTATAAATCAGGAACTCAATCAAATGCCTGTACCAACCGTGTACAGGAGTTTCCCTGGGACATTGCTCTCCCTTTCTTTCCTTTTTTTTTTTTCCTTCTGCACAGCAGGAGTGAATGGCATAATAGTGGATATTGGAAATAAACTCTTAAGCAGTGGAAGGGCCATCATTAGTGCTGACAAAAGCAGCTTTTGAGGCTGAGCCAAGATCAAACGAACGAGAACTGGTAGGAGAAGCTGTCATGTTTATGAACAGCTTATGAATGCGAGGTTCAAGTTATCACTTTTTTGGAATCAATTAACTTTTGTGATACTCTGTATAGATGGTCTAAGCTGAGGGTTTCCCGTTGATTTAAGCAGAGACACCTTTGTCCCGAATTGTTAATTATTTTTCCTTGAGCGGAACAAGAGGCTTGCACTAATTTACTTCCAGGCTGTTTAACTGCCCTTTCCCTTCCCTCTTTCACAACTCTCCCCCACCCAGACTTCCCCCCTGAAAGCACCTGACAGCCCAACCTCACCCCAGCAGGACAAGGACGCACTTATCACTTGAAAACACCAGAGGAAAGAGCTGGACTGCTCTTTTCAAAGGGGGATTTGTCATGATATCCCTGCCGCCAGAGCCAAAATGTGCACTGACCACAAGGACCCTACTTTCACCTTCATCCATGGAAGAATTTAATTAATCTTTCCATATTGGCAGGCGAACAACATTTCCTGAAGAGAAAAATAAATGTTAATTTCCAGAGGTAATTAACAGTCACTGAATGAGACTAAAGGGCTTTCATCAAAATTACCAATCAGCTCAAATTTGAAGAGATTCTCTCCTCCTCATTGCTTCTTCATCTCATTCAGCCAGTCCTGCTGAATTAGTGCCTAATAGAGTCTCAGACATATTCATATCCTGTCAAATTCCCATCCTCCCAAGGAACTGTCCCTTTCAAATGGTAATATGGAGGGCGTATGATGTGCACTCGTTGCTATTTCGGATTTAACAGCTGGCTGCCTTGCACCAAGGGTAGCTGTGGAAACTTGAACAAGGGATGCGCGGGCGCGCGCGCGTGTGTGTGTACACGTGTGCGTGTAAACGCCTACTCTTTTGCAAATGATACCCTTTATCCGAAATAATGCTCTCTTAATAACTCCTCGCCAGCTAATTCTCTTTTTAGACCACCACGGCTGCTGAAGGAGGGAGCGGTACAGCTGCAGAGCAGCCAAGAGCATGGTCTCACCCCAGCACTCAGCTGTGCCTCTCCTCTCCCAAACAGCTTCCCGCTCGGCCGATGACGAGGGCCATCATCAGTACTGGGGGGGCTGGTGGCCCTCGTCAAGACCTAAAGGTTTAAGAAAGGCTTTCTTCAGGCTATCCTCACCTTGGCCAACTGCAGGACAGCTCCAGGGGTTTACTCGTTATTACATGGCTTTGGATGTTCTCAAGGCAGCTGAGCACACACACACACATTGGGGTGCCTGGGTGAAGGGATGGGTGGTCTCAGGGTTGGTCTCCACAGAGCAGTACAAGGACAGAAAGTAGGAGCCCTCCCATATCAGTGTCATACAAAAGGTTCCCTCCTCCTGCTTTGTTAAATATTTTGGGCCTGAGCCAAAGACCCATGGTGTTCGCAGGGACATCTCCACCAACTCCAGCTGGATCTGGCCCTGTAATATGGAAATCATGGAGGATCCCATGGTCACAACCAACAAGGAAAATCTCTAGTGAAACCTCTCCGTGTGCTGTACCAGGGCACTTCTGGGGACAGTACTTACATGGGCACAGAGCATGACCTCTGTTAACAATATACACTACATGAAAGCCAATAATTCTGGCTAAAGCATATTCAAAATAGGATGCTTGAAGCAAAACTAATGCATTATTCACTGCTTGTTGGGAATACAAGAACATAGAGATAGACATCTGAGCCTTGGGCCTTTTCTGAGATGTACTGTACATGGGCTCAGTGGGCTTATGGCAGTACAGTGACTCTCACTGCCATAGATTATTTTTTTTATTACTAATAGTTTTTAAAATCTTGCCCTGCTATCAAATAAAAACAAAAATGTATGTGTATTCAACTTTGCTTTCTAGTCATATACAGTGACAAGAGATGTTTCTAATGCTGTATGCGTTTCCTTGGTGCAAAATATGCCCTTCCTTCACCATTAAATTAAATCAGACAAGTATTTGGCAAAAGTCACAGGGTGCCAAAGTGCAGAAATTGCCAATTTCTCACTAGGTAGCTGAAAACAATTCTGAACAGAGGACCAACATGATCAGCTCCAATACAACATGCAGGCCTTGCTAATTTAATGTTTCTCAGAAATAAAGACTGTTAAAGAAGGAGAAAAATATGTTATTTTATATACTCACAAGATAGAGATATATATATAATCTTTATAATGCACTTCAACAGCCATTATGAGAGCAGCATTGTAGAAAACCAGATTGAGATTTGCCTAATTGCATGTACACAGCCTGCAATATAGATACCTGCCTCTGAACTAATCACCCTCTGGTCCTTTTGTGATCAACAGAGAAACATAGATGCTTGGGGGAGTGATTTATCTCTTCCTAAAGTAGATGTCTAAGAAAGGTCAAATGAATTGTATCCTAAAAGTGCCTATTTCTCTCCCCTGACCATAAAGGTTGAAGAGTGACTAGTTGAGATGTAAATTAATACACCATAGACATGCAAGCCTGTGGGTTGGTGGGGAGGTGGAGGATGCTGACATGCACCCCTGCACCCCTGTCTGCCACAGTGCAAAGCTCTGCAGAATAAAGACAGATAACTCCTCCTCCTCTTCCCCAAAGATGGATTTCCAAGTTTTCATCAGATGAGATATTTTTAGTTCAAGGTGTTTTGCCGCACATTAACTGAAATAGTATTGTATGCCCAGACCTGCCCTACAATATCATGTTAGATCTGCTACAAAGAAGAATCTCATGCAGTTTTGGATCCTAGCAGTTCCAACAAGCAAGCCTGATTTACAGCACTGGTGAAGCCTTCTTGGAGCCAGAAGCAGCTTGACTGGATCCCAGTTACCGTTTTACAAGGTATGTCTTGTTAAAATGGTTGTGAGGCCAACTTCTGATCCTAGCTGATCTTCAGTGCGACTGCAAATTGGCTTCAGCAGCACATCTTGTATGTGGCAAATTCTCTTTAAGATCCCTTGAGGGACTAACATGGAACCCACTTTTCCCTGCTGAAAAACAGACTGAAATAAAAAAAGCAACAGAATTATACATATTGCTTTTATCCAAAATTCTCACTTGTCATTAGCTTCCCTATCGCTTATCCTTTTAAAAACTCATATAGCAACATATGGCTTACCTGTGATACTTTTGCTCTTCTCAAGAACTTGTTTCAGGATAATCAAATTACATTACGATTTCTAATGAAAACTCATACGTTTAAGTGAAAAGAGAAATAACGGTGAGAATGGTGTTACCTGAAGTCATTGTGCTTGATTTCAATATCCTTGAGTTTGTACTTTTGATGTTTGATCCCAGAAACACTGCCTAAAAAGCCAGCACTTCAAGTTCAGATGACCTCCAAAAAGGCAATTTTTAAACATAAAAGAAAAGCCAAAATACATTCATATCTGTTGGCATGTGCTCTTATTATAAATTAATTTTAAAAATACAAATAGATCAGGCTGACAATCTCTGCATCAAAAATCAGTAGGTACTACGGTCACATTACAAGCAACAAAGCTGAGCTTGGTGATTTATGATAATGTCACTAAAACCTCTTAATATATTTAGCAAGTGGTAATGGTAAAGGTTATAATTCCTTTGAGGGACAATAGTGATGAAATAAACCACGAGGGTCAAGTGGATTATGACCTCGTGAAAACTCGAATAATGGAGATGGAGCTTTATAAACTTCCTTATAATAGATAATGCCTTAAACAATTTTAAAGCTGCTTAGTACTCAATTCAGACTTGCCATGGGCTTCCTACTGTCTATATATTATTAGAGGAAAAACTGAAAATTACTTCTGTCACCATGAATCTTGCATCTACTCAAAATCCCCATTTTGGGTGAGACAAGCACTCTTGCCACGCTCCAAAAATTCACAACAGAGAGCGCGTGTGCACCCATCTGTCAGTTCTCCCCACCCACCATGTGTAGTGTGGGTGCTCATATTGAATTTGGGATTCCAATTTAAAGCTTGCAATGCATCCTGGATTGTTATACTAATAATCACACCTGGCAGCATTAATTTTGCTGTAAAGTGCTGTCGTGGGATCAAAGCGTTTCCACAAGACAAAGTAATAGGGCGAGATGAATGACACTGCCGACTGGTTTACACGCTTCACAAAAGGAAAGAGTAACAGCCCATTGGTGCACCTATCTGCACCGGCAATACATAAAGTTCATGCAAATCCCCTCTACAGAGCTACCTTAGCCACCTGGCTTTTGAACAAAGAGTTCACAAGTGCCACATGCCCGAATTCATGTTGAGATCCAGGTGGAGGTGGAGGCACAGGCAAACGGTGACAATCCTGATCTACCTGAACACGTTTTCCTGCATGAACACTGTGAAACTCGTCAGTGGGATCAGTCCCACAAAGAATTATGCCCGTGAGTCACTAGGGCCACTTTCTTCGCTGTGAGGGTGGTGGAGCACTGGAACAGGTTGCCCAGGGAGGTGGTTGAGGCCCCATCCCTGGAGATATTCAAGGTGAGGCTCGACGAGGCCCTGGGCAACCTGGTCTAGTTGGGGGTGTCCCTGCTGACTGCAGGGAGGTCGGACTAGATGACCTTTGGAGGTCCCTTCCGGCCTGGGTGATTCTATGATTCTATGATTCTCTGTACATAGCTTGGACTCCTTCATTTGTGTTCTTGCTGTAGTTTGCCTCCTGCATGTCAGCCCATCTCACCAGAGCAAGTTCTTTTCCCAGCATTGTATCAAGAGACCAACTATTGAACAGGCAAATTCAGGAGAAACCGCATGGATGAAGAGGCCATTGCTGAGGCCCACCTGTACAGCTTTATAAACCCATGCACAGAAACGATTCCTCTGTCAGAAACCCAGAGAAGTGTTTGAGGCGGCGCTTTCTCAGCTTCAAAGACATGGAGGAAGAGGGGGAGACCAGAAGACGATGTAATGCTCGCCCACTTGTGTAACAGCACTGACGACGGTGGGCCTGGGTGAGCGTCCATCTGAGACATGAATGGGGCAATCAGCTGACATTGACAGAGGGATTTTTGATTGATTTTAAATTAAGGTCATTGTCCCCAGGCCACAGCTAGATTTGATTATTTCTGTCACATTTTAGAAGGGTGACAGAAACTTGTTTGCAACCCGTGACTCTCTCTTCAGTGACTTGATGCATAATGATGGTTTTTCCAGTGGGCTTTGAGGCTTCTAATGTCCACGACGTGCTGTGTGTTGGTACAGCATTGCCACTCTCCCACTGAAACGAACAGACATCTTCAAGAACTGAATTTTGAGTAACAGATTTACATCCTTAAGAGCTTATGACACCAGCACCAATCTCATCCTCTCCACTCCCTCCCAAAATGACAGGCTCATGATTTCATACATGTGCATATTCCGTTCCACATGCAATGTCACACAGTCCACACAAGCCTTAATGAATACGTTTGACAACATCTTTTCCAGTTCTTGATGGAATGGTGGTAACATAATCCCAGCACTCGTGTGACAGCTGACAGTCCTGAAACACTAGCCGCTCCGTTCTTCCAAACTAGAACCTTTTTCCAGTCTTAAATAAAACTGTTTAAAGACAGTTTTGCTATTGTGCATTTGAGTCACCACCTCCTCCTCACGTTCCCGACCACCAGTCCAAACTGCCCACTTGGTTGCCAGCATTTCCAGCTGCCTCTCTGTTTGCTTGCAAGGCTCCTCCATCTTGCTGTCCTGATACCTTCCAGAAAGCCACGCATCCTTTTCAGTATTTAGTTCTACCCAATATGGTGTTGGGAAAGCTGTGAACAGCAAAAATATTAACCCAGCTGTGACATTACATCTGAGAGGTGTATTCCCTGCTGGCAGGCAGACAGTGGCTATCAATAGACACTTGGGGGAGAGTGTAAGAACAGAGCAAGCCCTGCCATGAACCATTTGTGGTGGAGGGACCTTTCTGTGCCAGCTGTGGTTTGGTTGCCCTCCGTGGATTTCTCTTCTGCAAGTCTGTCCATGCTCCCTTCAAAATGACATCAACTGCCCACTGTCAAATCCTCAAATGGCAAGGGGCTCCACAGTTGGGTTTATGTGAAGAACCACCTCCATACAGTCAGGCAAAGCTGGAAGTCACAGCTGGCTGTCCCTCCTCACTCTGTCCATGCTGCTCGTGAGTTGAGGAACCTTCGTCACATCCCTCCTCAGGTGCCTCTTGCCAAGGCTGCATGTACCTACCTGGGAAGCCACTTCATGGATCATTACTGCCAGCCTCCTCCAAACATTTTCCAGCTCTACCCATGCCCTTTTTTCAGATGGTGGGACCAGAGGTACAGCAGTAGTCAGGATGCAGGTGCACTGCAGATTTACAGATGAGTGTAAAAGCTATTTTATTCTTCCATGCTATCCTAACAAGTCCTGACATTTGACTTATTCTTTTGCCCACTCTCAGCACGGAGCTGACGTTTCCTTGGGCTCTCAACTTGGGGAGAGCAATGGCCAAAATCTTTCCGTCCTGCTGAGGAAGAAAAAAATGACCAACTACAACTGCACAGTTTGGGAAAAAAAACCTTGGAATAACAGCAGTGGATGTTAAATCCCGAGATGCTACGAAATTCACTCTCAGGCAGCTTGACCTAAATTCCTACGGGCAATGAGGAAGCCACATATTTGGAGCATTTGAAAGAAAACTAGACAAATGCCCATAAATTATCCTATGGGGGACATTCCTACTCTCTTTCGGAAGATGGATTAGGCAGATGACCTACTAAGTATTTTTTTTTTTCTTTCACTAATTCCTCCGATGTCATGAGTGTGCGTGCCTTACCCTTTCTTAAATCATAATCTGTTTGATCCAGCCCCAGCCAAAGGTTTTGAAACGCCCATTAAACCGCAAGAGGAAATCTCGAGCGGTTTGCTAATATCAACAGAAATCCAGACGGAATTACAATCATCTTCTATGTACGTTCGAGGGCATATTATGTAATACTAGCCCCGGATTTAGTTTAATGCGCCGCACCTTCCCATAAGCTGCCGGCGGGCGCTAATAGCCATTTGAAACCCCTGACAAAAAAAAAACAACAAACCTCTTTTTTTTTTGCCCTTGACAAAACCCTTTTAAAAGCTTGGGGTCTGCGGTCAAGGGGATGTTCGGAGTTGTAGGGGAAAAGAGGGAGGAGGAAGACAGCAAAGGGTGGAAAAGGGAGAGGAATAAATTAAAAAAAAAATCAAAGAACAAAAACAAAAAAGCCACAAAAACAAACAAAAAAGCCCAAAAAACCCCCAAAAAACCCAAAAAAACCCAAAAAACCAAAATAACAAAACCAAAAAACAAAAAGAAAGGGGAATAAAAAAAAAACAAAACAGGAAATTGGGATTTCTATTCGAAAGGAGGGGACAAGGTCACAACTTCCAGCAAGCGGGGATGACAAAAACACCCGTGAAGATGCTGCAACACCTTCCCGGGCCGTGGGCGCCCCTCCGCCGGCCCTTACCCACGCACCCCCCCACGGGTGACCCCC
>NW_015091257.1:13901291-14012839 GCF_001431845.1 Calidris pugnax
TAGGGGCTGCCGCACCCTCCACCGGAGGTAGGTAGGTGCCGCGCCGGGCGGTGACAGGTTGGCCGGGCGCGGTGGCGTTTTGCGGGGTTTCTCCCTCCTCCTCCTCCCTCCTCCAAGCCCCGAACGCCGCGCTCGCCTTCCCACCCGCGACCGGGCTCTGCGGTAAGGCGGCGGGAGGGCGGCGGCGGTTCCGCGGTCCCCGCTTGGGCCCGTGACTATTGTTTCTGGTGGCGCCGAGCGGGCGCAGCGAGAGCCCGGCGGCGGCGGCTTTGTGCGGGTTGTCCCGGCGGTGGGGCTGCGGCGGAGGACCGAGGCGGGGAGAGGCATCCCCCCCTTTCCTCCTCCTCCTCCTCCTCCTCCTCTTCCTTCTCCTCCTGCCTGCGCAACTTCTCCAAAATCACGCCCGTGGGTGCGTGCCGCGGCGAGGCATCACACACACACACACACACACACACCCGCCTTCCTTACCCCCGCACCCCCCGGACCGTGGGTGCTGCTGCCCCACGGGAAAAACAAACCACGGGCGGGTCACGGCGCGGTGGAAGGAGGAGGTTCAGAAACGCAGGGTGGGTTCCAAGATGGGCGGTTGATGGGACGATTTGGGGTCCCTCGCGTAGCCGGTCACCCGGAGGAGGGGGAAGAAGAGGAGGAGGAGGAAGATTTACCTTTGCCAAGTTGGGGCAGCAATGCCTCCCTCGGCCAAGGTTGCCAGGAGGGGCGAGCTGTCACCTGCCGTCACCTGCCGCCGGCCCCCCCCTGCTCCCCTCCCTGTGGCCGGGGGGGTCCCGGGCTGCCCCCCGCTCCTGCCCGGCCGGTGGGCGCCCGGTGTCGGGCTCCCGAAGTTGTGCATCCCTCGGGGGAGGGAGGTGCGCCGGGGAGAGGGGATGCGCCGGAGCCCGCAGCCGGAGTTGCCGGGCAGTCGTTTCGCCTTCCTTCGGGGTTTTTTTTCCCCCTTTTTTTCCCCTTTTTTTTTTTCCTGAGATGGGTTTGGCTTCGTTTTAGTCGCTGTTGTTGATGTTAGTTTTCTTGCCTGCCGTTCTCCGTCAGAATAACGCTTAAAACGCAGGATTCTCTCTCTCTATATCTATATATCTGGTCTAATGGGGATGTATTGTTAAAGAGGAAAGAGTATCTGGTTGCCCATGAATTCTTCAGGTATTTTCCGTTTAAACTCGATGAGGAAATATTCTTGGGGGTTTTTTTTGTTGTTTTTTTTTCCTGAGTAGCCTTTTCGTGTCATTTATCGCTAAGCAAATTGGCTTAGCATTTAAAGTAAATTTCCTCACAAATACGCAACCGATCGGGGTGTTTTGGCCGTAGTACAGGATGGAGAATCAGCACAGTTCCGTGTTTTTTTAATATGTAAATTTGGCAGAGCCTTTCCTACCTTTTCGTGACTCTGTGAGTGGCCCTGATTAATCAGATGTAACTACACTAACTAGTCTGGGAGGCTGCTGATAGCCTGCCCGTTTTCCTGCCCAGCTCTGCTAGAGCAGGCAGGCTTCAATTAATGCACCCTCACTATTTCATCCTTGGCATCCCTGATGAATTTTGTAGTGTCTCTGTGAGAAGCTCCAGTGGAACTCTCCTGGAGATGCCAGAATCCCTTTCACCTTGAGAGATGATCGAAGCCAAATTTGAAGAGGGGAAGAACTGCTCAAATTAACTGGAGAGTGATGCTGAGTTTCTGAGCATACATTAAATTCTGGAGGTACTCACTCCAGGAGCCGGAGCTGCCCAGGTCTGACGGGGAATCGCCCCAGCGATGGGTTTTTACAGGGTCCTGCTCCCTTCCTGCCAAAAAGTGCTAAGTTTTGACAAGGCGCGTGGGTTGGGGTGCAGGCGCGGGCTGGAGGAGGGAGCCAGCCGTGACACTTGTGATGAGCAGGTCACCCTCAACACGCCACAACTTCAGGAAGCTGGCGCTGGCTGCGCACAGCCTGCAGCGGGGCGAGTTACAGGGGAAAATGCCTTGGTGTGTAACAAAGGCGGCTGGCTCATCATCTCCTGCGTGAGGAACTCATTTTTTTTAATTTATTTTTATTTATTTTTATATATTTTTATTTTTTATTTATTTTTTTTTAGAAAATCTGGCTCCCGTTTCTGCCTCTGCCACAAATTGCTGGTGTAGCTTTGGGCAAATCATTCCCCTGCCTCTGCTCTCCTCCTCTTCTTTGCCCGTGTCCCACCAAGGGCTTGCCTACGCCGAGCTGTCGATTCAGACCCTCGCTCAAAACCCTGTACCTTACCCAACAGCCCATTTTAGGTGGTACCTCGCTGCTCTGGGGGGAGGGGGTAGAGTCGGACATTCAAATGCTGCTGCTGGAGCCAGTAATACAGACGTAGCAGCCTCGCAACGATTCATCAACCTCTAATCCCATCCCTCTTCTAATCCAGTCGTTCGTCCGCCGCTAATCGACTCGCCCAGCATCACTGGAGCGGTGTTTGGCCGCCTGCTGGCCCTCCCCTCGGCTGGACTTAGAGGGGTCAGGGCAGGGAAGCGGTGGCAGTGAGGATGGGCTGGGTATCACCAGCTCTCCAGGACAGAGACCGGCTGTCACTTGAGGTTTGTAAAAATCCCTGGCACGAGAGAGAGAGAGAGAGAGGCCCGCTGTGATTTGGAAACACGAAATCGTAGCTAGAGGGTAAATTGCAACACCGTCACAGAAAAAATGGGCAGAAAATGGCACCGCGGGCGTTCCTGCCAGCTGTGTGCACGTCGGGAGGGAACGGAGGTGGAAGGGTGCAGCTCCCTCGGCGTAACAACAGCATTCTTATTTTAGCATGGAAGACAGCCAAAGATAAGGAGTGGTTGTCATCCGGCTGGTTGGAGGATTAAAAGAAAAAAAAAAAAAGAAAGCTGTGTGGAAATAGAAATATTTTGATGTAGGTACTAAAGAGGGGAAAAAAAAAAAAAGCAGATAACCTTGCAAGTGATGGACTGGCCACATAAAGCTGGCAGTACAAGATTTCTCCCATAAAATCCAGAATGATCCTAATTAAGCCCAGACCCTGTTAAATGACACATGGCTTTATTTATTTCAGATGTTTCTAGGTCCTAGAGATGGGGCCAAATGTGAAGAGTTTGATGTGGCAGATAGTTTAACCCCAATTACTTCTACATAAATCACGTGATTGTTACAGGAGCTGAGTACATCTGATGGGTGCCCCAGAGCTACTGATAAAAATATATATATATATTTAAAAAAAAAAAAAAAAATCCCCTGAAAAGTCTCTGGCAGTGCCGGCAAGGGTTTGGAGGAGAGGTGGCCATCCTCTCCGTGGGCAGGAGGATGGGGATGCAGGAGCTGTTGTGGCACAGCGTGCCCGGTGGTCTGTATGCAGAGGCAGCTGAAATGGTGGCTTTGTAGAGCAGGCAGCTGGAGAAAGGGAAGCAAAATGGGAGCTGACAAATATTCTCGTTATGAAACTGGGATGGATGAATGATTTATGGGGGTACTTGTGCTTTTTTTTATTATTATTATTATTATTATTATTTTATTTTGAGCGGCAGGAGATGGTTGGTGATCTGTGGTGCTAGCCATGAATGGCTTTGTTTTGAGATCAGGCTGGGCTGGGTCAGGCCTCCAGAATCGGCATCTACAGAATAACAATACACTCAAACACTTTTCAGCATCGCTTGGATTTCATGGACTGCCTTCAGGAAG
This sequence comes from Calidris pugnax, assembly GCF_001431845.1. Lineage (NCBI taxonomy): Eukaryota > Metazoa > Chordata > Aves > Charadriiformes > Scolopacidae > Calidris > Calidris pugnax. Next base: position 13,904,960 of record NW_015091257.1, read on the forward strand.
AAAAAGTTTTCCTTGATTTTCCTTCAAAGCCCTAGGCCTGAATCCTCCCAGCGGACTCTAGATTTCGAAAAGGCGGTGGCTGTACGAGAGGTCCTAAGCGGTGGCAGATCATTATTAACCTGGCTCACTTCTCCTCAGGAATTTCCATTCCGGGGTTTGCAATATTGCACATCCTTCCCAGGGCACCCAGCAACTCCGTAAATAAGCCACTCTGTGGAGGAGCTGCTCTGCCGGGTGATTTAATGTTGCTTGTTAGTTCTGGCTTTCCCTTTTCTTTTTTCCCCTCAAGCAGGTCCATCCACGCTATCCGTTAACGTGCAGAGTAGCGCTGTAGCGTGGGTGGGTGAGCTTACAGGGTGGCATGTGTGGGGTTGTGTCAGTTCAGTGGGTGGCCTGGGGGACCCCTGCGGCAGCTGCCGCTCCACACACTCAAGTGCTGGCTTTGGGTGACTTTTGTGAGTGACTGGACCCCTCTGAGCCGTTTCCAGTACCCTTTTCTTTTTGCTAGTTAATAGGGTATGTAATTGCTTGGAAATGCTTCTTCGCGGCATCAGATGCAAGGATAAATGTTCTCAAGAATTAAGCAAAGAGCCTGAGACAGGTCTGTTGTCGTCCCTTTCACCCTCCACAGAAAAAAGTGTCCTTCAGCTTAGTGGCTTCCAGGTCCCTGTGTTGCTTGCACTACCCTAAAGTGGCTCGAGAGCAGCCACTAGAGCAGAAGGAAGGTGACTGGTGTTGGCTTGAAGAGCAAGCTGGGCTTGGGTTTGTGTACCCCCCCTGCCTCCCCTATGGTGGGTGCAAAGATCTCAGAACAAGCCCCAGGACTGACCATTTCCATAAATGTCTTCTTATCTTCTTAACTTTGAGCCAGTGACTGGGGGTGAGCTCTGGCGGGCAGGAGAGGCAAAGGAAGTTCACCGTGGCACCTCGCTGAGCTTCAGCGTGGCCACTGAGGGCAGACGCCCCCCCTGAACATCCTAGCCTCTAGCTCCGAATTCAGTTGGTCAGGCTAGTTTAGAAGAGCAATCTCTTCTCCGGTCTCTGCATGTCCTTCAACCTTTTAATTTTTTGCTCTGCTTTTATTGTGGCATGGAAACAAAGAGGTGGGAGAAGTGCACTGGGCACTGGGAGGACCGAGAGGACAACGTCTCCAGCAGACAGTGCGCTCCTTGTGGCAAAGGCAGGTTATTTGGAAGAGAGCAGGTCTTGCATTCCAGCAACAAAAATAATTCGTTAATGGCCAGAGAATAATCACTTTAGTCCAAAAAGCCTCTCCAGCTGCATTGCACCAACTGTTCTTTTTCAGCCTCTGAATCCTTAATGACAGTAGCAGCTAATTTCTCTTTCTGTGTTTTTCTAGCTGCAATGTCCTATTTTTTCTGAGTTTATTGAGAAAATAATAGAAGTCATTACAGAGCTACTTGTCACCTTTCAGAGAAGAAAACTACTCCCTGGTTGAAGGGCCAAGTTAGTTACTTGGTGACTGACTCAGACAATAGCAACTTTTTGTAGCTCATCAGTTATTCATCTGTGCTTAGTGAATCAACTAATTAGCTAGAAGAGTGTTATTTAACTAATAGTCCATGAATATCAGAAGATGGTGAATAGCACAGTCACAAGCAGTATGACAGTGGCACATGTGCGTTCTGTTGCGTGCAAATACAGGGGCAGCAGCGGAAAAGTGAGACGTATTCATTTTATTTATTTATTTTTCAAAAATTTGCTTGTCTTTGAAAGCTTAAGTGACAGTACAGCACAAAATGGTCTTGGCTTAAAAAAATAATTAGGTGGTCCTTTGGTTAGAGAGCAGATATTGAAGAGCATTGAACTGGGCGATGCAGAAGGGCGCTGAGAATGGAAGACGTGGAAAACAAAGTAAAACGTGAATTATTTTTGTGTGTGTATGATACGTATCTTTCTGGTTGTTGGTGATGGATTGCTTGCAGTAGAGCTGGATGCACACAAGGCCACTGCAAAGCAAACAGGAAGGGCAGTGCTTTGGTTTATAATCAGGATTTTCCTAACCGAGCAGTCAGGCATCACCATCAGAATATTAGCTGCCCTCATCTCCAGCCTTGGTGCTGGGGCTGGGGATCAGGAGGCAGCTCTCGGCCAAAGAGCTCTCTGCCCTGGAGAGAGGTGGGAGAAGAGGACCACTGCCCTGTGCCAAGTCAGGCCTCGCGTGGCTGAGCATTGCTCTCCAGGCTATGGGATGATGGGGGAGAATTTTCCCCAAGCCCCATGGCAAGGTAGTTGGATCAGAGGGTTCTGCCCAGAAGATCAATGGAAGCGTGGGGCTGCAGCCCTGGAGATCTCCTGATGTGACAGCAAAGGTCCCTTTAGCACAGGATACTCTCTACTGGAGAGAGTGTGTAGATATAAATAAATATATATATTCATAGGCAGATGCACACAAGGTTATCCTAGAAGAAGGAATGCACAGAAGAGCCTTGCTGTTGTAGCCGCGACATGAATTCATCTCTGGTCTCTAGGGCGTGGATGGAATAATGTCTCACCAGTTTCCTACAGGAGGACCTGTGTATAGTTAGGGTGGATTCACAAAGCTTCCACAATGGAAGAAACTGGTCTCTGCATTACAGCTCTTCTGCATTGTGCATGCAGGATACGTGCAAGGGTGGTGTTCTCTCATGGAGCTGGTGGTGCCAGGCGCAGTATCTCACGTCTCCCCCCACCGTTGTACCTAAGCAGGTGTTCAGTTTGCAGAAGACTGCTCAGCCACGCTCCAGTTCTGCTGGAACCAAAGTAATGTTGGTAGGTGGAAGAAAGCAGTTGCATATTTCCCTGCTTTTTGAAGGAATGTGTCTACCTTTGGTTTGGGTTTTTCATTTAGGTTCTTGGGTGATTTTTTGATATTTTTTTTTGGGGTGCTCAGGTAGCAGCCCTTGGTCCTCCCCATATGTGTTTAGCCATGAAACCCTCACTTGCCTTAGGATCCATTCCGGCTGTCACCATAGCTTTCTCTCTTCTAAAGGGGCTATTAAATTGATGGGGCTAGCCCTGAATGCCTTCAGATGCGATGGAGAAGAAGGTGAAAGCAGCATATGGCTGCACGCCATGGATCCCCATATTTGTAGTGCATAACCACAGAGCTGTATAATAACTGTTCCTGAGGGATCTAGTTCAGCCTCCCACCTGAAATGGTTAAGTCAAAAGAAGAGGTGGATGCTATTGATGAGGAACAGGCTCCAGACATCTTAGGTTTGCTTTGGTTACTGGAGAGGCTGGTCAACACTCTGGCTTCTTACTTGCTTTCTAGTGGAACTGAAGAGCTCTTTGCTTTGAAGCATAAAGGCCCAAATATTTTGGGACCCGGTACTTCTGAAACCGCTTCTCTAGAGAAAAGGTGCCACTGCACTTCCAAGGAGGTGAGGTTCTCAAGCTAGCAGCCTTTTATTTTTAAAAAGGAAGGAGATGTTTTTATTAGAGTTTCCTGTTTTGAACCCTTTGGTTAAAGGGTATGAAGTGGTCAGAGGTGGGAGAGTTATCATTTAGGTCAGAGTTGTCTCTTTATATTTTCATATTTGTACACACAGCACACAGATATATGAATTATTTTCATATTTATGTTGTGTATTTTGATTGGTACAGTTTTTTTCCAGTTTTATTTAAGGAAGACTAAATAAGATTTTCTATCAGGAATGGTCTGGATACAGCTGGTCCTGCCTTGGGCCAGAGGGATGGGTTAGACCTCAAGGTCCTTTTCAAGACTTTTTCTGTGGTTCTAGGCAGTTACTCAATAAAACAAATTCATAGCAGGTTGTGCTGTTTATGCTGATAGGGGTTTGCTGTAGCATTTAATGTGGATATTTGTTTGGAAAGGAAATAATAGCTAATTGTAGCATAGTTACTGCTGCTGCATCAGACAAACGTTTCTTAAAATTAAAGAGGAAAACAACTGATGTTACAGTTTTAGACTAGCATCGTGATATGGCTGTGATTAATTTTTCCAGGAGCTTTGTGTTTTTTATATCTGCTTAAGTGTATTAACATTTTAAAAGGTCAAAGGTAAGCTTTAAAATGGATGCCAAATTAAGATGGATGGGAGGAAAATGACATTTACTTCTTGTTAGTGCACATTGTTTGAATTTGACCAAAGGCAAAAACAAAACAAAGAACGCCCTCCCCCCCTTCACACACACACGCACACATGTGTGCGTGCATAGATGGATAGACACGTTCCTACCACCTGCCTTCCCTGTGCACCTGGTCTGGGAAAACCTTATTCATTTAAGCAAATCATCCTAACAAAACTAGTAGTCCAAGGTCTTCATTTCCAGACAGCTTAAGTATCCCTTTGCAAAGTATCTCGTTTAACTAGTGTGAGTAAACTCTGTAAATAAAAGTAGCTAAAATATTTATATTAGGAAAATATGGCTAATGGGAACCATAACCACGTTATCATTTCCTGCCCTTGCTGGGTTTGAGATGATGATTTCATCAGGGAATGGACTGTGCCCTCATCCGTATTCATACAGTTCCTGGCACACTGAGTCCTGTCCTTCTGAGAACACAAAATAAAATACAGTGGGAATGATGCCTTTGCTTCCAGTGGGAACGGTGACCAGTCCCAGCTGAAAGCAAGGCTTTAGAGGAGCCACTCAGTGCACGACAACTCTGGGCTTTGGAGAGAGTGCTATAGCTCGAGGGAAGGACCAAATCTGATTCATGTCCATCATTTCCACTCTTGCTCTGAAATGATGATGGGGAGCTAGGCTGGCGATGCGCCCTGTGCCTTGGGAATCGCTGCCGCTCTCTCCTTCGAGGGACCCAGAGCCAATTTTGTGGATGCTGTTTCACGAGACAGATTTGTTTCTGTTGCTCCATGACATTTAATAATTGAAAGTTTGGGGTTCTTTTTTTTAAGAAAAAAGAAATACCCCTTCCCCCCACATTTCTTCAAATCCTTCTCCCCACTGGTAGCTGTGGTTCATCAGTGAGGATTTGGGCAGTCTCCTGCATCAACCTCCAGCTACCTTGGCCCATTCTGTACCACAAAGCACATCCTGACTTCACGCGCACCTGGGAAGAGCCACACCATGCCAGGGCCCATTCTGACTTCAGGTTGTTGTTGGTTTTTTAATAGACAATTGTAAATTGTTGTGGCTGTGGAAGATTCCAGGCAGTTGCTTCACCCAGACCTGAGTACTTGGTGCAGGGGTACCCTATTTTCCAGGTCTGGGGGCAGTTTCGGCCTCCTTGAGCCATGTGTGTAGCTCCCTCCCACCTGAAACCCAGATGAAGTGTTCCCTGAAGCGCTGAGAAGGGAAGACGTTTCCTCTCCAAAGGAGAATGCATCTTGTGGTATCCAGGCTACTGGGGTCACTTTTCACCTGGGGTTTCCCCAACCCTTTTCTTCTGCAGCCTAAGCACTGGGGGTTTAGTCCTTTTGTTCTTGTTGGCTCTTTAATTTTTTTCACTGACTTTCCTGAGATCAGAACCGTCTCTTCTCAAAACCAGGGGCCAGATATTATCCTCATTAGCTGCTGGTTCAAATTGGCATGGGTGTAACTGGGGTGCAGCTTTGGCCCAGTATCAGTGAGGTTACTTAGATGTTCCTATAGCTGTGCCTACCTGGCACACTTTGGCAGCAGCGTGGCAGCCCCATGCCCCAGGGTAGAGAAGGAAGATGGTGAGTGAGACACTAAAACAGGTTGCCCTTATGGATGCTCCATCCCTGGAGGTGTTTAAGGCCAGGCTGGATGGGGCTTTGGGCAACCTGCTCTAGTGGGAGGTGTCCCTGCCCATGGCAGGGGGGTTGGAACTCGGTGATCTTTAAGGACCCTTCCAACTCTAACCACTCTGTGATTGATTCTATGAAAAAGATCCCCCTTGGGCTGCCCAAGCTGGGGGTGCCTGGAACAGAGCATCCCAGTGGGGAAGCCGAGAGCTGGCGCGGGAGAAAGCTGCAATGCCCCTGCCCAAAGACCCGAGATGTGCCTGAGGTTAGGGTAAGGGCTGGTCAAATCCTTTCCTCCCTCCCCCAACACCAGTAAGCTCTCTGAAGCATCCCTTTCTGGGTGCTGAACATGCTCGTCTGACAAAAAGAGAAGGGAAAAATGTCAAATGCTCAAACGCTTTGTTCCAGTGCGAAAATGTATTTTTCATTTCAAACTGAATGGGTTCTTTCAAGGCTTCACTGCCCTCTGAGTGGAACAAACAAAACAGTTTTATTTTTTTCTTCATATTACCAAAAAAGAAAAAAAATAGTTCTTAAATTGCTCAACCCAAACATTTCTTTTTAATTTTTTTTTTTCCAGCCTGGCCACTATAGCAAACAATTCCATTATTTGCATAGCTCTAATTGCAGTGATTAAACAAACACAGCAAACGCCGACCCTTCACAGAGCCTCATCGCAACCCCACAGCCGACTTGGTCTGTATTTTGTCAGCAGAGAGGGAGATTGGAGCAGCTTTGTGCTAGACTGAAAAAAAATTATTGACTTTTTTTTTTTTTTTTTCCTTCCAAACTGATACACTGTCAGTTTAAAGCAAGAATAATTTTACTCGTTCTCTTGCTATAGCAGGCTGAGGGAGGATATCACCATATTGTGAACCTGATACAGTTTAAAAAGCGTTTGGATTTTGACTATCTTGTTCATGTGTTACTCCTAAATTGCAACCTCTGTTGCTGTTATTAGAATAACGTGTAGGGTTGATGTTCTGTTAGTGATACCCCTGTTAACATAAAGGACTGAGAAACAAACATCCCCATCTTTATTTTTCCGTTGCGAAGATAGCAGGTACCCAAAGACAGGGTTAAGGAAAATTCTGTCTGGCTGCAGTTCCATCAAATAGGAACAAACAATTTTTTGGACATTTTTTAATGACATTTATTTATAGCAGGTAGCGCACAGGCGGCTGCTATTTCTCAGCGTGCTGGAAGAATGTTCTCCAGATGGTGCTTACTGTTTATGCTTTTATTCACTTCGCTTGAACACAGCAGCACTCGACACAAAACATGGAAAATTGGAAAATAAAAACAATTATGTTTTTACAAAGTGCCATGTGATTTGCTGAAATGTCTTAGCTGACTGATGAGGGATGCTTGGGGGCAGCGTGGCGGGGAGGAGGGATGGTGCCTCCCGCAGAAACCCTGCGCCCGAGTCCCCAGATGGGTGACAGGCATCCCCCCAGCTCCAGAGGGGGTAGCCCTTCCCTCCCCAAAAGGTGAGTTTGAGCAGGGCTGCTCATCCTACCCTCCCATCTGTGCCTCTTCTGCCTCCCTTCTTCCCCCCACAGGGAAGCCAGTGAATGAAGGAAAGAGGTTATAATCTGTTTTTGTTGGGTTTTCTGGGGCTGCGCAGCCCCAAGGTGGGAGAGGTGTATTTCATAAGCGTTGCCTGTGTCACCATTGTTCCTCCGGCTCCTAATCTCAGTGAAAAATAAAGTATTAAGGCCTTTGGCTGGCCCAGCTGAAAGCAATAGCAAAAGTCAAGGCTGGTATCCAAAAGGACCGGCGTGGTCCATGATTTCTTATCGTTACAGTGGTGGAAATACATAGCCTTGCATTCAAGCCCTTGCAGGCTTTTGTTAGGCAGCTTCTGCAGCACTGCTCACACAAAATATATTTTCAGACTGGAAGCTTTAATAAAAGATTCTGGAATCTAAAGAATCTTTTTTTTTTTTTTTTTTTCGTTAAAAATCCTTGGGAAAACTTTGAAAATAGTGTAGTACTTTCAGTTTCATTTAAACCAAAAAAAGGAAAACAACAACAAAAAAAGGCAATCATCAAAATGGTTATCAATAAGCAGGAATAAAAGAAGTATTTTTTAGGGTTTTTTTTAGTTTTTTTGATAAATATTTTATATATATATAAAATACATTCTCTTTTATATATATATAATATATATTATATATATATGCTCTCATATATAAAAGAAATAATTTTTTCTGGCTTCTATTAGACAAACAGAACAAGAAAACAACAAAGCCACAGCACTTGAAGACGTCGTTTCAAATAGCAAAATCCGTATCAAGTTTAAACTTTCAAACGAGACACGAGTATTATTTCTTTGTAAACACCAGCCTTCGGATTCCTTTGAAATCTAGTTTAAAGCCAGCAAGACTTTTAGTCAAATCAAATTTCAAGAAATTAATGTATAAACAGTTGTTCAACCGGTTTTGGGGATTTCTTCGCTGAATGGGCAGCGCGGCACGGCGCTTCGATTTCTCTCCCTTGCCCGTTACCCAAGAGACAGCCCCTTTTCCAAGCAGAATTCTTGCTACATCAGCTCCACGCTGTTTATCTTTCGTTGCTCCCTTGGCAGTTATTATTTCTTAATGTGTTAATTGTAGTTCCTGGACCCTCGCGTGTGAGCGTGTGTAATGTTCACGGTAATGATGCCGACACGTTCTCTGGTTCCTGGAATCGCAGAGAGAAAACCTTACATGCCATCTGGGCACAGGGCATCCAGTAAGAGAAAACAATTACAAGAATTCAGCTGGCATAAAAAGAATGAAGTGGGGAGAGTAGGAACCGGGTCGGAGTGAGGATTTTTTTTTTGCATATTGGGTTATGATTCCTTCTGCAGCTCTTGCTTTGTGTGATATATATTTTTTTTAATTAAAACTTGAATTATGTCACTTGCTTTCCACCTTTTAGCAGTATTTCACAGTAAATTCATTCCTAATAGCAAGTAGTCAGGGGTAAGGAATGGCTTTGCTGAGCGATGGGGACTCTTAATTATTAAAAAGAAACCTATGGATTTAAAACAAATTAGACCTCATTAAGCCTAGGTCTGTTTCCACATTGACCAGCTGACATGAGAAGAGCCCATCTATGATTCTGGAAAAATGCGCTTTTTAGCTGACACATCCTGCTCTCTCGGTTTGTGTCAGAGATTGCTGGTCTCCAATATCAGTTCTAAACCTCTGGGTTTCTTGCATCTTTCCCGTTTTTCTCCCATCTCTCCCGTCACACTCGGCCACCTCTGGTAGTGCCACCCAAGCCCTTGTCCACACGGGAGTCCCACCTCGCTCCTGGAGGTGGCTGCTGGCCATCAGCAGCTGGAGTCCACCTGGCTGGTTTGGTGGGTGGGTAACCCAGCTCCTGGGCGATCTCAATGCTAAGCCCAGGTGAAAAGATTGGCTGCTCTGGATTCAGTGAAAGGGGAAACACAGGAAAAACTCCCTTTCTTTTATTTTCCTTTCTTTTGGAGGGGAGGGAGATCTTTGACTTTTACCGTGGGGCTCTTGGTGTGGCCAGGCTGACAATCTCAGTAGAACTGATCTACTTATTGTCATTTGCAGAGATAGGTGGGTTTTTTTGTTTGTTGGGTTTTATTTTGTTATCCAAACATGGCTGTTTGGATTAAGTTGTTTGTACTTAGAGGTTTCCTGTGGAACTTTACAGAAAATCCAGAGTGGTTGTTGGAGACCACAGACTCAAGCCTAAGTAGCTGTGGAGTGTTTTAACCTGCTTTTCTGAAATTTTTTGGAGGCAACGGGTGAGTGCGTCCACAGGAGAATCCTAATAAGGAGAGTGAAAGGTGGCCTATAACGAGCATTTTAATTGTACGTTCGCAGGCATGCCATGTATGGGCTTTACTGTCTTGCTGAGACATCCCCCAGATCTTCTCTGGCATTACAGGCAGTGACACACTCGTATCGGGAGAAGAACCGCCCCTTCTGCTGGCTAGAAATCAGCAATAACATTTTGACATCTGTGCAACAGTTTAAAATGAATTATTCAGCACATAGATCGTGCTATTTGAGCAGCCAGCACATCTCTGCCCATTTACTGCTGTCAGTCCGTGGTGGAGATAACATTGATGCCAGTGGGAGCTGAGCACATGGACTGGGGGTAGGTTTTGGCCCATAGCCTGGAACAGCATTTGACAGCACCCCTGCAGAATATGATAGGAATAATCTGCTTTGCCACCAGCAGAAGACCAAAAGACAATGCCAGCCTGTTTCTTCTCTCAGAGTATTTTAAACACGTGCACAAAAAAAGACCTGAAGAATTAAAGAAATCGTTAGTCGTTTGGCTGTTTAAGTTGTGCTTTAAAGAGTGAAACTTGGGTGTAATTTTGATGAAATCAGTGTGTGGCGTGTGACTTTCCAGAAGCCCTGAGCATCTATTGCCTACTGGGAGAAGACCCAGAGCGCAAACTGGCAGCAGGTTCAGGCCAGTCTCCAGCTTCTGCCAAGTCAGAAGGTTAAATTGAAGCCATCGCTAATTCCTATCAGCAAAGAAAATTCATGAGATTCATGAAGTAAGCAGCATCTGACTTGGAAAACGAAGCCAAGCTGCTGTAAGAACATGTTTTGGGGAACTGGGAGGACACACAGATCAGCCAAACATCAGCAAAATCAGGTCCGCTCAAGACAGGCGTTCAGGAGGGAAGGTGGATATTTATCTTGTATTTAGCTTCCTAATTCAGCAAGGTCACCTGAATTAAAGCAGTGTCTGTGTGGTGAGAGTCCAACATCTGTTCTTTCACAGGATACCTGTTCCCTGTAGCTGCGTTTGAAATAGAAAACGCGGAACACAGTATGAAAAGGTTCTGTGCTGTGGATTCTGTGCAACAGCACACCTCACCTTCCTTTAAGGACTGTGTTATAGCTGTCTGCTGGTGCTTATCTAGTGGGCAAAAATTCGGGAGCACTCGGATAACGCTGCAGTGTGCAGCAGTATCATCTGCCCATCATTGTCCATGTGGCATTTTCAGGTGGCTAACTAGAAACCCCAGTTTCTACCTGCTCTTCCATTTATGTGCAGCAAATAATCCCCTGCAGTGGCAGTAGCCCAGTGTTGTACTTGGAAAGGCAAGATGTGTTATCCAGTAACTATAAAACGAATGGCTAGTATAAGTTAAAGTCCTTGTACAGGAAAGCCTATCTATTGATAAAAGACACTTAAGCACATAATGAAAGTTAAGCAAATCCTTATGTCCCACTCCAGTTGGCAGAATTTAAGCATATAGTTAAATCTCACGTGCAGTAAGGGCATATGAGCACTGATAGTGACGCTACAGCTGTAAGGTTTTTGAACCCGTGTGTGTGTGTAGCTTCATTTTTAGAGTCCCCCCCATATAGCAGAAGGATGTGAAATCGTGATGAATACCATGCAGCTCTGGATACTCAGGTGCGGTGCTTCAGCAGGAGGTGGGACCTGGCTTCCTCAGCCGGTCCTTGACGGGACTGCTTCTGCAGCTGATGCTGCTGCAGCTGGGGGAGAGCTGGAGCTTGCATCCCCAGCACAGTCAGCGCTCCCCGGGCGTGGGTACGCCTGTGGCTTTTTCCCCATAGCTAGAAGTCTGTTCTAGCTTTTGTAGGGCTGCCGTCACCAAGGTGTCTGGACCTTCCTGCCGTCTTTGAGCCGCTCTCACCATCCCCTGGGGTGGGAGGGTGTTATCCCCCTTGGGCAGGGAGTAAGAAGAGGCAGAGAGAGATGCTGAGTCTGATTTGCAAAGTTATCTTCATGCCTGCGGATGCGGAGGCATCTCGGGGAGGGGGCGAGGAGTTCACAACCTCCTGTTTGGCCCCCATCTGCTGTTCCAAACCTGGCTCAGAGGGGCTCGCTCCACCTTACGGGGAAGCTCCAATATACCTTGCTGGTATAGGTGTGGGTCGGGGAGGGGAGGGAGGAGGGTGGGTGTGCAGAAGACCCCCAAAAATATGAGATGAGTGTAAATAGCTGAATTAATATATGTGTGAGGGTGAGGAAGGCTACCTGGTTTTATTGCCACTTGATTGGAAGGATGCGTGCAGCTTGTGAGCATCCATTAATTAGTGATGCAGTTGCTCCGTGCTGGTGTCAATAAAACCTTAATAGTACACGATACCAGCCTGTGATTGCTTCCTTTTTTCCACATCCCCTTGTGAGGATGTGTGTATATCAGTGCAGCTGTGCACTGTATACAGTGTGTATGTGCTGTGGCTGCTTACATAAGAAAGGGACAGTAAAATCGTTTAGCGGCTAGTTACCTCCCATGTGATTTTTTTTTTTCTTTTTCCCCCAAGCGTTTATAAAAGGATCTTTGATACGCAGCACTCTCTCACGTGCACAAACGTTGTTTTTCTTCCTTTTGCTGAGACATGTTAATTCTTAAAATGGCTCCTGAGCAGGCATTCCTGGGTAGGTGTAGCCACTGCAGCCTCATGGGTTAGCAGCAACAACAACAACAACAACAAAAAAGGCTCTCCCTCATTTCCTTTATATGCACATCGTGCAGCTTTTCAAACAGTGCATCAAACACCGCCGGCTGGAAATTTCCAGGCCCATTTCCTGCCTGGTGCATGCTCATAAAGCAAGATTGTGTGTACGGTCCGTAGCTGCAGTACTGCAGAAAGTCAATAAAGAGCTGACCACCTCACCTCTATCAAAAGCGGTGGAGAAGCCCTGCCTCATCTGCCTTATTAAAACCACTCTTGACTCCCGCAGAGAAACCTGGCTGGGAACCTTGAAGAGGAGGGATAGAAAAGGAGGCTGAAATTGCAGTGAGTATTCTACATCTAGGTCTTGCAGTAAGGTTAAAGAGTGCCTATTGTAAAATAAACCGAAAGGGCAGCTTCATTTAAAAAAAAAGGGGGAAATGCCTGCATTTAATGTAATGAACTTCTGACTCTCCCACGCGCAGTACAGCGCAGAGATAAGATGATTAGTTATTGCAGCAATGAGCAGATTTAAGTAGCTCCCTAATGGATTTGTATTTTGAATTTAAATATGTGTATGCATATATATGTGCATGTGTGTATACAGTTAATCTTTGCAAGAAAAGGCATGATGGAAAAACAGATGCAAGAGGTAGAATTCATACTGCAAAATGTATTTCAGAACGTGTTTGAAGGGATGCTTTTTTTTTTTTCTCCTTCCCTTATATAAGAGTAATTGATTGAATGTTTGCCAAGCTTTCAGTAGTATCCATCGGGAATCCCCACCCCCACATTCCCCGGGCCCACCAGCTTTTTCTCACCTTAAAATGGAAAAAGAAAGAACTTTAACAGAAAGATCATTGCTTTAGCTTAATATTGTAAGATTTCAGAGATTGAATTTTCTGATAGTAATGAAATGAGCCCTGAGTTGTGCCATGAATTTGATTGCAGTTAATTTGATTTTTGAGATGCTCAACAAAGCTCTCCCATTAGCTTTAACCTCACATACTTTGGATTTGTACAAAGTGCTATTTTTATATATATATGTGTGTGTGTGTGTATACATAATATGAAAATCTCTCTCCGGTAATGCAGTTGTTTGTAACAATTACTGCCAATGAGTAGTTACTAACTATAGCACAGTCGGAAGTGGTATCTGGCGTGTTGCTGACCAGTAATCCCACTACGTTTCTTGCTTTGGTGGCACAGGGTTAGTTTTCCTTTTCACAAGGAAAAATACAGCTGACCATCTCAGCCAGGAGACGCACGCAAACTCCGTCCTGCGGCTTTTTCCAGTTCTCACTGATCTTAATGAGATGAGTCATATGAATAGGAGAGACTCTCGTCAGAAAGGATTTTTTTTTTTTTTTGGCTGAAACTCGCAATTTCTATTTATTTGATTTGCCTCTGCAGACTTCGAGTGAAGTGCTCCTCTTGGTAGTATTTGCCAGGAGGCAACCACCATGGGGTTGGGGCATCCCCCAAGGTGGTCCGAACGTCCAGCCTCTTCTCTCTATGCGTTTGCTTTTGTTCAATGGTTAATAAGATGGTGGAAGATGGCCTTTCACGTATATGGATATATAAATAAAACCAACTTCAGATAAGAAAGGATTTGGTGATGTCAGAAAACTAATGGCGCAAGGCTAGCGATAACTGGGAGTTGTGTTAAGGAGTGGATTGGTTGTGGGAAAATAGGAGGATTCTGCAGCCGGGAGGAGATTGATCACTATGGGAAAAAATAGGAGGATGTGGTTTCCAGATCAGGGGAGTAAATGAGATCAGGGAGGGAGGAGATGAACGGCGGGGGCACGCAAGTCGGGAGTGACACGGAAAGTTTTCCAGGCAATGGGCAAAGGTTGAGCTGCAAAGGAGATAACTGCCATGAGCTGCTCGTGGGAGGTCCTGTAAGCGGGGGAGTGCGAAATCTCAACAGAAGTCAGGGGATATATGACTTAGTGATGTGTGGGAGGGAGAGTGCCCATAGATGGGAAGAGGGTTGGACACATGGCTGGAGACAAGGCGTTTTGTCTGGATCCATGCCACTGAAAGTATGCCTCCGGCACTTGCAGAGCCAGGAGCCAGGCTGCCTCCCTCCAACTCCGTCATCCCCAGCAGACCTGCTGGAGGGTCACCTCCCAGCCCCTAGGCTGCCGAGAGGCCTGGGGCAGCGCTGCTCCTTGCTTGGGATGCTTCTGCTTGTGTCTCGTGGAGGGCTCCTGGAGGGCACAGCCAGCTGCCCACAGGAGTAAGACCAGGGTATGCACTGGTCCCCTCCTGTCTGCCCAAAGTGTGCATGCATCTAGCCTGGGGTAGAGCTGGGCACTCGTGCCAGGAGTGATCCACCAGGTTCCCAGGGTGAGGAGCCAGGTACCAGGGAGTACCGTGGCAGGGAGCTCACCTCCTTCTGGAGGATGCTTGTGAGCCTGCGCCTCTGTAGGATCATCTCAGGGCCTGCCAAGCCAGAGGCCAGGTGTCTCCCTTGCTTACTACAGGGCAAGGAGAAGTTTGGTTATTCCTAATATACTATTTTATAGCCTTGGGGTTGTTTTTTAAATTCTTCTCTTTCCTTCATACTGCTTTTGGTGGCCCAGTCTGAAGGCAAGGTGCCCAGTTATTTTGAAAGGAATTAGGCAAACCCATTCAGCAGCAGAGGAAAGGGAAAAAGCTTTAAAGAGCAAGCACCACCCTTCTCACCGGAGAGTCCCATAGTGCCAAATTTAGCACTAAAAATTGAGGGAGGGGGACAGAAACACCATCTCTCTCTTCAGAGGGTGCTGAAACACGGTGCCCTGGAAACGCTCAGGTAACAGAGACCATTAAAACACATTGCTGGCAGGGGGCTGCCCAGTGATGCTGGCTGTTACGCCCCACGGCAAATGGTTCTTGCTCTTCCATGGGACTCTATGTCCATAGGGTCCTTGCACCAGCCTGCAGGAGCCGGGTCTGCCTCCACGTGCTCCCCAGGGAACTGCACCTTTTCCCACTCGCTGAGGCTGCGAGTGGCACGAATCCTTGCCAAAAAGGTTGAAACAGCTTCCGTACTGCCACGAAGTTGGACTAATTCAGAGGCAGCGTGTCTGACGTTTCTCAGCCAATGCTAGGCTAGAAAGGAAACAATTTTACACATCAGCAATTTTTTATGATTAATAATATTATCCTGCCTTAATTGAAAAATGGGCTGGTGCCCTTAAGAAAAAATTAAGCTGCAGGAATTAGTATCTAACCTCTTTATGATGAATGTGTATTTTTACATGCTGCATATTACTGTCAGTGCTTTTAGAAATAATAGTGCCGTGTATTGTAATAAAAAATTGTCCTGTGTTGTTTGTAGTTGCGTGGCACCATTCTGTCTGGCTGACTTGGCTTTAAGAGCCTGAACGCTTGGGAAGAAGCAGCGTGAGGATGCCGAAATCCTTTTAAAGGGAATTTATGTACAAACAGGGGGATGATGTGTAGGCTCCGAGCTCTACTATCAGTTGTTATTGCTGGGAGATACTCGCAGGGAGTCGATGCCAGACGGAGCATTAGCCATCGCCGGCCTCGGTGCCTTCGTGGGAAGTCGGTCATAAAGTCGGCGAGGGCTCCTGTTTGTGGGATTTTTAAACACCAGTGAATCATTTTACGTAGTGAGGCAGTTGCTGTTGGGGTGAGTTTGTGCAAAGGTCTTTGTGAACCACTTTCTCTACCCAAACAAAGCTTGGGAAGGAGAGAGAGAGAGCGAGAGAGAGAGGATGCCGAAGGACAGGGAGATTTGTTATGCCCGGCGGAGGGCAGGCAGCTGGGCTCTGCCGGGGTTTGCCGGGCAGCACGGGAGCAGGGGGGCTGTCTCCTGCTTCTGCCCGTCTGCCTGCCACTGCCGGCAGTCCCCAAGACGAGGGAAAGTCATGGCTTCGAGGCATCGTGCTCCTTCCACATGTCTGGTCCTGGGTCTTTGTCTCGTGCAAAGCAGCCCAAGGAAGCTGGGCTTAGAGACAGCAGTGAGAATGTCTCAGCCCGTGGTGCAGACAGTTGGGGACAAAAAGAAGTCAATAAAATCCCTGTCAGCCGTGCTGCTGTCCTGGCATTATCCAGCCCCTGCAGGCTGCTCGGGGGACCCTGGCTTCGGCAGCGGGCAGGGAGGGTGCCCCCGGTGCAAAGTGACACCCCGTACTTGTGGGGGATGTGAGTGTGACGTGTTCAAAATTCCAAATGCCTTATTCCCCAACCTAGAGCTCTTCAACGCTCCCATCAGCTTAAATGTTGCTCACCCAAACATTTAAACGTTGGGAGTCAAATCTCCCTGGAAACGTGCGGTTAAAAATAGATGCCTGCGGTGGGCTCACTGGAGCTTTCCGGTGTCCCTGGTTGTCAGGGTGTGAGGAGCCTCCCCTTCTCCATACTGGGAGAGCAAGAGGGTCCTGATGGGGAAAGAGGTGCCCTGGTAAGTGCTGTCTTCTTCAGAGGGCCATCTGCCCGTGATACAGCGCTGGAGAGAGAGGAGAAGGGTCTGGGAAAAGGTCCAGGAGCATCCCTAGGTTGTAGGGGGGGCACATGCTGGCTCTGTGGAGGTGCATGGGGGTGCATGGTGGGAGGAGAAGAGAGGAGGCTATCCTTCCCCATGCCTTCTTGGCCACGGCCCTCTGGTCTGCGCCCATTCTCCCACATCTCTAAATTTGTAGCCAAAGGTCTTTTTAGCTACCTCTTCCTTTGTATTTCAGCCAGGGTCCCTATTAAAGCAGACAATGAGGAAGTCTGCATTAAAATGCTTCCTTCCATCCCTCTGTCCTTTCCCCCCCCCTCCCACCCCCATCCTCCTCGTCCCTGGAGGAAACGCTCGTCTCTGCCAAGATCCTGCCTCGCAAAAGTAAACAATATGAAATTACAATAAAATGTTTTGATTTGCTGGGCCTGACATTCAGGAGCTGCACAACAGAGACTTATAAAAAGGATCTTCTATAGATAACCAGTGTGAGAAAAAAATAATCTCTCATTTCGGGCGCGTTTCAGATCCAAGCGTCAGGGCAGCGTAGATGGAGAACAGAGGATTTCTTCGCCAAACCTGAAGGTTCTTAGGAGGTTTATATTGCAGCATCTGTCAGCAGCTTTCCGCCTGGTATCTACGGGTGACTGGCCTATTGCACAGTAAAGTCAATATCTGGGGCTCTGTCTCTCTCTCTGTGTGTACATGTGCTGTTGTTGCTTGATGCTTTAAGACTGGGTAGTGTACTGAAAGCCCTCAGAAGGAAATGGATGAGCTGAAACTTGTTTCCTCCGGGGTTCTTCCAGATAATTCAGAGGCAGGCAAACCTAAACGGGGTGTAATCCCTGGGAGATGAGCTTCCTTGGGCGCTTGCCAGTTTAGCAGGATGGATAATCTGCACTGTCATCAAGATTTGCGGATTAGCTGGAGTGAAGCTAGTTGGCTTTGACATTTCATTAGGGAAGCTTTCCGTAGTTTTTCATCCCTGATCTTTATGCTGTAAAATAGGGATGATGTAGCTTTGTTATCCTTACACCTTTTAACATCCGTGCAAGTTGATGCTGGGACTGCAAACATCTCTTATCCAGTGGGGATTTTTTAAATCATTGCTTGTTTATGGAAGAGTAACTGGGTCAAAGGCTAATTTTGGAAAGGATCTGCTTTACCCAATGCTACCCAATAAATTTTCATCTGGGTAATGTAAGTTATGGAACTGTTATCTCCCAAAGAAGGGATAAAAGCAAACACTATTTATCCTATAATCTGCAAATATTTTGAAAAAGTGAACTGGAATATCAATAAAAGGGCTTATCACCAAGGTCTCCGAAGAGCTCTAAAGGACATTTATTTAGAAATCAAAAGGCTAAGTTTAGAGGCAAGAACCGTGCAGATGAGGCAGGAATATGTACGAGTGACAGCATTGTAAATTGTCTCGGGGGTTCAAGGGACTGGGGAAGGACACTGTGTCCTGAAGTCACTCCTTCCCAGAAATGTCTCTGCTGATAAGAGCCGGTTGCTGTTCCTGGTGACGATGATCGAGGGGGACAAGGCAAAGGATCACCCTGTGGGCTCCTGCGGCGTTGTGCAGAAATGGGGATGTGGCCTGGTTTATTTATCATGGCTAGACGTGCCCTCACTCTTCCGCCTGCTGCAGAGGATGAGTGCGTGTCCTTGGAGCTTCTGTTGCTGTCTCTGTGATCCACTCCCGACCCTTTTCGGGCGTCCCCCTGGAGGCCTGCTGCTGCAAGGGCTGGGGGACACGGATTGTGCGAGCTGGCTGTGGAGGACATGCAGAGGCATGGGTTGTAGGCCAGCCCGTTGTCGAATCTGTGCCATGGAGTCCTGGTGGCTGCCTGGGCTGCAGTGCCTGCCAGCTTTTTGGGACTGCATGCTGGAGGGGTGTCCTCATTGCTCGCAGCTCCCCTGGCGCCGCAGAGCATGTGAAACGCCTGCTGGGTGACCTTGGCTCTCTTGGCCCCCTAAGGTAGCCATCCTGAAGTCTAACCTCACTGCTGAAAGAAGTGTGGCAGTGGGTCAAGGGAGGTAATTCTGCCCCTCCACTCTGGTGAGAACCCATCTGGAGTATTGCGTCCAGCTCTGGAGCCCTCAGCACAGGAAAGACCTGTTGGAGCGAGTTCAGAGAAGGGCCACAAAAATCATCAGCCTGATGGAGCGTCTCTGCTATGAGGACAGGCTGAGAGAGTTGGGGCTGTTCAGCCTGGAGAAGAGAAGGCTCTGGGAAGACCTTATTGTGGCCTTTTACTGCTTAAAGGGGGCCTACAGAAAGGATGGGGACAAACATTCTAGCAGGGCCTGTTGCGATAGGACTTTAAACTAAAAGAGGGTAGATTTAGACTAGATATAAGGAAGAAATGTTTTACAATGAGTGTGGTGAAACACTGGCACAGGTTGCCCAGAGAGATGGTAGATGCCCCATCCCTGGAAACATTCAAGGTCAGGTTGGACGGGGCTCCGAGCAGCCTGATCTACTTGAAGATATCCCTGCTCATTGCAGGGGGGTTGGACTAGATGACCTTTAAAGGTCCCTTCCAAACCAAACTATTCTATGATTCTATGATTGATTCTGTGATTCTATGCTATGGGAAAGAAGGGAAGAATGACCAGGGCAGGACTTTGGGGGACGGGGAGGAGGAGGGATGCACAGTACAAGGTGTGCAAAGGAAATTGACAGGGACATCAGGCTCCACCTTGCAGGAGGACATCCTTGTCCCTCTCTCCTCACTTCTGCCTCTCTCTCCTTCCCTGGTACCACCTCGCATCCTTTGCTTCCCTGTTGGCCTCCTGCCCCATGGATGCTGTAGATAGCGGCATGCAGGCTCTGAAGTCTGCCTTAAAATGCTGCTTTGTACTTGTGTTGCAAAACCATGAGTGAAAAATGATGTTTATTTAGAAAATTATTTACTGTGTTCTGCTCTGACTGAAAAATATAAATAGAGTTAACATAAGTGTTGGACTGCATGTCTTAGGGCTTCAGTGATTTATCCATCAATTATGTCATTGTAAACTGAAGGTGAATTTATGCCTTCGTAGATCTGGAGCAGCAGATAGTTGAACTGAGCCTCTTAGTACTTCTGCTAGAATTTATTTTAGTGAGAGAGGAGGATACAATTAGCAGAAACATCCTGTGTGAAAGGCTAGGCACCTTGCAGCTGCGTAGGTCTTGGTTTGGGATAAAGCAGCAGTCCCTGTAGCATGTATTCCTGCAATCCAAAACATGGAGAAATATTAAGAATGTAAATGTTCGTGCACGCATGGACATACACACACATGCTGTTCCTGTAGAAGGTAAATATCAATTTTGATTATCTGAATATTGATGTAGCAGTTTAGAAATAGCTTTCCAAGAGAAGGTGTCTGCACTGTTATATTTACCGGCATAATGAAATCAGACAACCTTTCAATCCATAAATCACAGTACAGTATTTGCCATTCCAATTTCTATGGTTGTACTGAGCAAGCAACACTATCCAAAGAATTTTATTAAATCAAAGTAATAAAATTGAAAACCTGTATTGACTCTTTGGGTCTTCCAGGTTCTTTTACGTTTTGACCTGAGAATATATTTTGTTTGTTGTTCAGACTCCATTTTATTTACTTTAGTTATTTTATTTCTCAGATTGGAGGCTGGCTGTTAAATTGTGGTAACCTCTTGTTGTAAAGCTTGGGATATTCTCCTTAGTTTTTAGCTGGCTGCAGCATAACACATATTTTCTAATCATCTTCACCATTGTGCTGATTTTAGAATTTGAAGTGCAAAGTGGGTCTAAGGAAGCCACAGGAATTTGTGCCTTCAAGGCAATGATAAGAAATTTCTTAATGGCTTAGTAAATCACAATTGCATTTAAAGTTGGTTTTCAGTCATCCCAAGATATGTTATTGCTTAAGAATGGCTTCAGTGTAATATTCTTTCCTTCTAGAAGACAAAAAGCCTTCAATCCAGATCAGATCTTCCCACTCAGACAGTGGGGAGCCCATAGAGGTCTGCAAAAGAGAGCATGGGTTTGCCCAGAGAAACCTGTTTTCATGTCCTGGCTTTCTGGAATATGATCAACACACCACAATTCTTCTCCATCTTTCAAACTTATGGAAATAGATCACTTCCCACAGTTGTGACCAGAGGAATTTTTCATCCATCTTTGGCAAATATTTTAGAAAGACAGTAGACATCCCTCAAAGAGTCTTCTTTTTGCAAGCTAAGGGCACTGCACAGCAGTTCTCCATTGATACTATTTTCTGAATCTCCCCTAACAAACTCAGTTTTCCACCTCCTCTACTTCAGGTGTTCTCTGCAGCTTTGTTCATCTTATCCCTTGTATCAGCAGCTCTAGGTTTTTCTCCGTCATTCCCCTCTTCATTTTCCCTACGGCAGTCATGCTTTTTTTTTTTTAAATGCCTAAAGGTCTCTGCATATTGTACCCTGCACCATCTCCACTTTTCACAGCAGCAGATTATGTTTCCCCAGAATTAGATCCCCCAATCTCTCTGCCAGTGCCAGCTCTCCATGTGCTGCTACTTCCTTCCATTGCAGCTACTCCTGGGAATAAATCATGAAGCGTGTCAACGTAGTGGTCTCTCTTGGGAGGACGTGCGAAGGATGAGATGAATGCTGGTGTTCTGCTAGAAGGCGTTTGGTGACTGCTATCAAGTGGTCCTTTGATCTGGAGACAACCCAGAGGTCCTTGCAGTTCTGCAATACAGATGTCAGGAGCTCTGCATCCTATCCTCCTTCCCTCTCTTTTTGCCCCTTGCTTGATTTTTTGGGGGTATGGTCCTGGTCTCCACAGGACTGGTGTCCAAGCTGCTTGCAAAGCAAAGTATTTGCATTACTGACGTTGATCCAGTAGAGCTCTCTGAAGCTGCTGCACCAAAATCCCACCAAGTTGAATGCAGGGCTTCACAGCCTGCGGGACCAGATATTAGGGCTAAATGCATTTCTCCATAAGGACCAGCAGCAGACTTCAAAGTCGCTTGAGGAGAAAGCGGTCATGCCTACGTGCGCAAACCCTAAGCCAACATTCAGATGCTTCTTATAGCCCAATTTTTAAAGAAAGGGGTTCTAGGGATCTCAGATCATCTGAAAAATGATGTGGCAAGCTGGTCTTGCAAATATGCTGAATGACACTTGTGTTCACTCATGCTCACTCATCAGCATGGTGATCATCTCTGGCTTAAAAATAGCTCCCTTTTTCTTTATTTATCCCCAAAATTTACTTTCTGATGGAAACCGTGCCTGTCACACGTTTAAAACAGATTTCCTTCACTGTGCGTATGGAGGAAGGTAAAGGAAGTGATAAATCTCTGAAAACCGTGTGATAGAATAAGTCATCTCTAACTAAGGGGCCAGATACTGAGTCTTTTACTCCTTTGGGGTCTTGATCTGTAGCTGGCTCTGCAGTTTGTGAGATGACTTCTGCTGCAGAAGGGGTTGGGAGTGCCAGCAGCTGCCCTCTTCCAATCAAACAGGAGCCCCAAGGACCGAAGCTGTAGATCACTGTATCCAGTGAAACGCTGTTGTGCTGTCTGTCAGCAAGCAATAGGTTGAGGGAACTGAAAAAAAAAAAAAACAAAACCCAAAAAACAACCCTGCAAAAAATGCAACAAATCTGCTGTATTTGGAAAAAGAAAGTAAAAACTTTGGGGCTTTGAGAATTTATGGCTGTCCTTTTCTTGCCCCCAATAATCTGACGAAAATCCATCATCGTTCCTCCCTGCTTCTGAAGGAAATATTTTATAGTTAGTTATTTCCCTCTGTTAGCATCCAATCAATAACAGGATCAAACTACCGACTACACTCTTGTCCTTTTCCTCCCCGTGTTGCTGCTGTTTGGATCTGGGGAATAATTAACTGCGGATCACGGTGTCTGTAACCTAATGTTTCTGTCACACCGATACCCTACTGATGGACGGACAATTGTTGAGCTTTCTGTCGTAGAGATAATGGTGCACGTCGGGGCGGGCACCAAGATTCTCATTCCGCTCCTCTGCGGCGTCAGGCCTCCGCTGGCTTGGCTGCAGTTCAGCAGCGGCAATGACAGCTATTTCCCCGCCTGCCCTCCTCCGTTCTCGACCAGAAGAAAGGGAAAAGAGGAGGAAGGCTTTTGTTCCTGGGGGATGAATCGCTCCGGCAGTGGCCACAGGATGCAGAGCGGATGCTTTCTGCTTGCGGTCCTCCCTGCTCCACCACAGATGGGCTTCAGCTAAAATAAACCGGTATTCCACGAACCTTTGAAGTGCGCTCATCTTCTGAGTCACTTCCCTGTCACCCGACGGACAGCGTGATGCTGAGGGATGTCGTTCGCACGTCACGTGGGCGCTCTCAGATTTTCATCTCCTGGTGTCCGTTCAGCCTCCCACATCATTTCCTGCTTGAGTGGCAGCTTTGCCTTTCCTGAACATCATCTTCCTTTTCTTCTGGCATTTTCCAAGACATTGGAAAATCAATCTAGGACCATTGGAAAGGCAGAGATACTATGTTAGGTGCCTCTCCTGGCTTCTGAATGTCCACTTTGCTTTCTTCCGTCTGCAGATCATTTGTGTCTTAGTGGAAGGATCTGGGAGCAGTGCCATCAAAACAGGTTGCCTTCTCCCCTGTCTTCCATGATGGCCACTACACGGCAATGATGTGCAGCTTCTCTGGGCAAGCTGGCACATACACTTGGCACCACTCCATGTGCATCAGGTGGACCACCATCATCGGGAATCATGGTCTTCTCTTGTTCGTGATTTTGCATCATACCATTTAAGAAAATGTCATCCTGATGTTGTAGTGCTCTCAGTTCTCTTTTGTGTACCTGAAATTGCCAATTACATGGAATAATTTGTGCTGAGCAAAAAAAAACCCCCAAACCCTAAGTGCCTTTTGAATGAAATTGCTCAGAGGTCTAGTTTCTTCTTGAATCAGTCCAAAGACTTTAATTTGATAATGTTGAGGTTTTTACCCACCAAACAATATAATTCTTTTGGTTTTAATTAAAGAATTTTTTCTTTACACCAGACTGATGCTAAACTGGCTTCACTAAATCTTCTTACGCTGTAAGTAGCAGTGACCCAGATAAACACGTTTAAAAATGCAACTACTGAATCTCCAGCGTGTTACCTTTGTAAGATGCAGCAAGAGAAAGACCAAAACAATTCTGTACATTTAGAAGGGTAGCACATTGGATCGCATCATTAAAAGCAGATTGAGAGACCAATTTCATTTTTTTAGATTACGCGTACAAATCTGCATGAAAAAAGTGTTGCTTAGTTCAGAATCAGATGCTTGAAAGTTACAGAGAGGCTTATAAAAAAGGTACTTTTTCCTTTTGCGTCTGTCCTTTTGCAACATAACAAGGCCTTTTGAATAAGAGGGGTAAGTGTGTATTTATGAATGCATCATAACACAGGCATGCAGAGTCAGGAGCATATAGGCAACCAGCAGGAGGTTGCATTTCTGTTCTCCCAGGTGCCTGAGTTGGCAGCTTTGGTGGCTTTTTAATGTGAAGACTGGCCTCTAGACCCAGCCAAACCCACTTGGTGCCCATGGCCCACCTAAAGCCAAGGCCTGGAGGAGACACCTGTCTTTCTCGGGGGCTCAGTCTCTTCTCCCAAGTCACAGGCGACAGGACTAGAGGAAACAGCCTCAAGTTGCACCAGGGGAGGTTCAGGTTGGATATTAGGAAAAATTTTTACACGGAAAGAGTTATCACACATTGGAATGGGCTGCCCAAGGAAGCGGTTGAGGCACCGTCCCTGGAGGTGTTCAAAAGAGGGGTTGACATGGTGCTGTGGGACATGGTTTAGTGATGGATTTTTGTCAGAGTTAGGTTGATGGTTGGACTAGATGATCTTGAAGGTCCCTTCCAACTTCGATGATTCTGTGATTCCGTTCTATGATTCTGTTCTCCACCAGCTGTATCAAGGACGTAGACATTGCCAAAGGGCCTTGTGTGACTACATTTAGGTAAACCCTTTCTATGCCCCCAAAAATTGTGGTTGAGGGGATGCCACCCATTGTTCCAGATGCACGTTTTGCGTGTACAAGCAATGCCCAGGATACTCCGTTAACGAGTTTACTCTGCCGTCGTAGCGCCCTCACTCCAGCTGCCTTGTTAAGCTCTGGTTACATGTGGCTGCTGCTGCTCCGAGAGCGAACGCTTCAGCCAAACCTTCTCTTCCTGGGAATTAGTGCCCAAGCCACAGCCAGTGAGGAAGAAATGGCTGGAGTCAGCGTTCGGCCTGGCATCGAGCGGCCCGTGGCTGCTGGCCGGGTAGAGCCGGGCGCTGCTGTGGTGGGGCGGGCTGTGGGGCATCCATCGCACCCCATCGCTCGCCCCAGCTCGGGCCTTTCCGCTCCTTTGGGGTTTGCGGGTTTTTGCTTGGTTTTTTTTTTTTTTAGACGTCGGCTGTGTTTACACAAAGAAGAAATATACGCTATAGGGAACAATCGGATAATAAACAACCTTTAATTAGTGCCGAGGACGCGAAGGGACCTAATCCCTCAGTGCCTGTTTAGACAGCTAAACCCAAACAGCCGGCCTCCAGCGCCCCATTCCCTTCTTCCAGCCCCTCGGCCTCTGCCAGCCTGCACTGAGGCTGGGTCCTGGTGAAAGCTTTGTCCCAGAGCTGGGACCAAATTGCCCTTAATCACTGTAAGGACAGGGCAGGGTGTTTACCAGGTGTTCATCGTACTGCGCGACTTTGGGATCTTTGGAGATCCACTCCCCATCCCCCCAACACAACACCCCTCCCCCACCTTTAATTAATTTTTGGTAGCGGCGTGCTCTCCTACTTACACTGGTTAGCATTAAGCTATAAAATTGCTAATGTCAGACAAAAAGTCAATGGAGCCTATTGATTTTTCATGCTTTCGCAGCGTGTTGTGGCAGCCTTTACACTGGACATGGAGGACATCTGGGGGTGGGAAGATGGATGCGCGCCAGGGGCCTGCACCCCGTGGCCAAGGACTCCATGAAGCCATGGAGGCTGTCTTTGCCAGCAGGAGCCAAGGACCCTTGCCTGAACAGAGGCAAGCACTGCAGCCAGCAGCTGGCTACCATCCCTTGAGATTCCTGGAGTTAACCTGCATGGAGTGTTTTCTGGGAAATGCACCTCATGGAGATGGCCTTGTTAGTTGTATGAGGCAGCCGAGGAGATGCAGGTTGGTCATTTCAGCCCATCCTTCCATCCTTGTTAGGAAAAATTTCTTCACCGAAAGATGATCAAACATCGGAAGAGGCTGCTCAGGGAAGTGGTGGAATTGCCATTGCTGGAGGTATTTAAAAGACTGGTAGATGTGGTGCTTAGGGACATGGTTTAGTGGTGGTTTTGTCAGTGTTAGGTTGATGGTTGGATTCGATGATCTTAAAGGTCTCTTTGAACCTAGAGGATTCTATGATTCTATGATTTCCATTGCAGAAATTTGGGATGCTGAGTTTTGGGTGGCTCCAGTGCCATCTCAGTGTGGAGCCCACCTTGGCAGAGAGCTCAGCTCCTGGTTTGGGTCACTCACGCCTGCTGTGGTGGCCACCCTTCCTGGTGCAGCCGTGGCCAGCAGCTGTCTGCTCAGTTTCTCAAACTATGGCTCATGACACCTTTTGGGGGAATGTTAAGTTGGGGTTGCAAAGGGAGACAGGGTACAGCTGTCTCCTCTGGTTTGGTTTGTGCTGTTCAGATGTTTACCCAGCTTGGCCAACAGTTTGGCACATGAGCACGTCCATCAACATGTGGTAAAAACAGAGGTTTTCTTGGTTGCCAACTTAGCTCTCTGGGCTTCTTTTGCAATCCCTGTTGCTGTGCAGCTTGTTCCTGCTGTGCCTCTCCTATTGCAGACTCCTCTGATTTCCCTCAGCTGCGATCCCAAACAAAGATTCACCAGCAGTGGTACCCTAGGAGCCCAGTGGCCTGGCATGCACTGCTCTGGCACCTTGCAGAGCACCCATCCCTGGCCTGGCCAGGACAACCCAGCTGGTGCCGTGAAGTTTTTGGGGATGGCATGGAGCAGACACACAGTTTGCACATAGGAGAAGCCAAAAGGTGCTGCAGCCCCTCTGGCCAGCAGTGGCTTAGCACCCCGAAGAGGGGGCAAGTGTGGAGACCTCATGCTGAGTGCTCCGCTGGTGGGATGGTGGAGAGCTTGTGCAGGAGGCAAGAGCTGGAGGCATCTACCCTCCCTTTTTGCCAACAGCAAGCTCTTAAATGAACACTGTTGTTTTCTCTAACACCCCGCCAAGAAAATACTGAATATTTTGTACTTCTTGGGTGCTCTTGCTGTTTCTATCTGCAAGAAAGGGTATCATTTTTGTAGCTGAGCTTGTCTGTCAACATATGGATTTGCCTGAGGCAAGACGAGCATGTGCCATTTCTCACGACTTATGCAGGCTATATGCAGTTTTTACTCCCTGAAATTATTATGTAGTTAAAACTACTTTCTCCTTGTTTTGCTGATCTCGCAAGCTCTGTTGTGCTTCCTTCTGCTTACCATCAGGTACTCACTGCTGCAGGAGCTGCAGCAGTTCAAGCCATCAGTCTCCATCTCTGTTCCTCTGGCCAAACTCAGCGTAACCATACTGAGACATGGGAGAGGGCTGGCCACCCTGGGGACCAGGAGCCTAAGGGCTGGCACATGGGGATGGGGAGGGTTGGACAGGCACAGGCAGCACCCCAAGACTGTCCCCTTTTCAGGGGGCATGTCTGGTGGTGGCCCTATCCTGGTGGAAACAGGTATTGGTGATGATGCCCTCCTGTTGTGTACCAAATGGTGAGGGAGATGTGCATCGCCCGTGGCATTGGGGAGGGCATGGGGTGGGGAGGGTGGTGAAAGCTAGTACCTAAAGGAAGAGAGGGCTCGAAATGGTTAAACCTGGGAGTAGCAATGCTGTGGCAGATCCCCACCCCCAGTACTGTACGAGGAAATGCTTAGCTACATGAATGGCGTGTCAGGAAAATATATTGTTGCCTGAAACAGAATATACACAAAGCGGGAGAGACAAAAGTGCCCTCGGACCCCTTTGCTCAGAGCTGCCTCCCAAAAGGGCTTCGATGGGGCTGACCTTCCCCTCAGCCTGCTCTTACACTGCTCCTGTATTTGCATTAGTGCAGGAGATGACAGGAGACAGCTTCAGGTCCGGTTCTCCTGTTATTACAAGGATAAGCTAGGACAAGGTACAGCCGTGGTGGTTTTATTTGTGGGTTATTTGTTTGGCTTTCCCAAAGGAAGAGCCTGTGAGAAGTATGTTCTTCTCTAATAGAGCATCACCTTACATTTTCACGGCAGACAGTCTGCTCTGCCTGCAGACTGAGGCGGCTTGAAGAACCAAGAAGATTGACAGCAAAAAAATTTACTTCAGAGCTGCACCGGTCTGCTGGCGGGGTTTTTTTTTTTTTGTCTGTTAGTTTTGTTCTTCTTTATTTTTTATTTTCTTTTCTTTGTTGTTGTTGATAAGGGAACAAAGCTGTGTAGTCAGGTTTCTTCCTTCACAGTCTGCAATCCGCATACCGAAATTTGGTTCTTTGAAGAACTGACCGCATGAGGAATTAATGGCAGGCTGTAGCCCAGAGCACCTCTCCATGCATGGTGTGCCGAAACTCCTGCACCCAGAGCTTCACGGCCATAGAGCAACGTCACCTTACTGGGAGAGCTCAGCCAGAGTCACGCTGCAGAGCATGTTGTGTTGCTAAACTGCTTCCTAAGGCTGAGCTGAACAGCCAAATACGAAATCTCCTGGTCAGATTTATTGGAGTGGCCTGGTGACGTTCCCCAGAGGACTTACGATCTATGGTGATGGATGACGCCGATCCATTAACGTAGTAGTCTCATCTGGGAAAGATGTAATTGTCGTTCTGCATCCTGCAGTTTCCCTAAGTTTTTCTGAACACGTAATAGCACACATCGCAGCGGAAATTGCTGGTGAAAAATGCTGCAGTAAATATGTCAGGGGCTCTATATCCTATGGCAGTGCACTCCTCTTCTGGAGCCACGCAGCCATCATTAAGGTAGGGGAAGTGATAATAACAAAATTTGGTATACTGCATTCATCATGATGTATGTGCTTTCCAAAGGTTTGATGGAAAAGTATGGGCAGGACCGACCTTGTTTCCTCTTGCAATACGCATCTGCAAAATGTGTTTGTGTTGACTGGTTCATAGTATCCAGAAAATAATATTTACAGTTACCTGCAATAGCAGGGTTGCCCTGCCTGCATTTCCTGAAATATAGCCCTTTTTTTCTGAGTGATCGGAGTTTGGATCCCTGACAACAAAGAGCATTAATACTTTTTTTTTTGTGTAGTCTGGGGACAGTTTGGAATAGTCTTACCTCCACGCAGTGTGAGCAGTGTGTCAGTTGGAGCTGGCATACCCGGCTGGAGATGACTCCTTTGAACTGATGTTCATATAGCATCAAATTAGTAAAATTCGGACTTTAACATTCACACTTGGGCAGACTGTAAGTGCTCCAGCAGCAGAGAAATGTGATGAAGAGGGAGGAAATGGCACACTGGAGGAAGGCAATGGCAAGTAGTGGCCAGCAGCTAGATTGAGAAGGAAGGCAGCCCCGTGCCACCTCAGTGAGTGTGCTCGTGTGTGTTTGTGCCCACTCATCCTCACAAGCGATGGATGATCTGGGTTACAGCAGTAACTGGAACCCAAGATGAGGTCTGTGCGTTGTGCTAATCAGGTGCCAAAACAATCACTGCCCAGAAGACTTCATGGCCAAATGAATGAGGCAAAAGGCACTAGAGAAGTAGTAGTTGCACGTATGCATTGCATGTGGGGTGTTTGTAGGTGTTACAGGTAACGTGGACTAGTTAACAGAACAGCAGTAACCACAGTCACGCTGAGATGCAACAAGACAGATTTTCAGTATTTTCTGTTGTTTACATATCATTTGTGGTCAGAGGCATCTCTGTTTCACTGTTCAGCATAGGGGCTTCCAGGAGAGCAAAACTGAAAAGTTGTGAGGTCTTCTCATTACATCCTTCAGCACTGTCGTGTCGCATCTCATGCTGGTGTTATTTTGAATTCAATCAGAAGGCTGACATCTCGTGCATCACAGCATGACGGAGAGAAGAGGTCATTTCTCTGCCTCTCGAAGTCAGACCAGGAAACACTTGGTACAGATGCTGTGATGAAAGCGAGCGTGTAAAAGGATGTGAAATTCAAAGAAAAAATGCTGCGCTTTTCTTCACATCACAGAAGTCTTACAGTTTTCTGGCTCTTTTAAACAGATCCCTGCAGCTGCTTACAAATTCTGCAAGGATGAAAATAAGGAGGTATTTCTGCTTGGAAGTTTTTTTCCATCCACACATTTTTAGATAGAGTGCTGCAAGAGTAGGGCAAGCTTGAAATGTGACGTGGCCGTACTTTCTGCTGAGGATTAGTGCCGTCATGTAGCTGATAAAATGTTGGGCTTGGTTTATCAAAGGGATGGGGTGGAAGAGAAGAAGAGTCAGTCCAATAAATCTGAAGCTATGAACATAAAATTTGATCTTGAGGTGGCAAGCTGAAGGAGCATTTGGTTACTCATGCCAGTGGGGAAGGATGAGGTGTTAAATAATGGCATTTTGCACCGGGGGAGGGAAGACTCCTCTACCCTTTTGCTCCCCAAGCAGCACCCTGATACTCCTGCATCTTCGTATCTGCCTGTGAGACCCTGTACCACAAGAGAAGAGTTGATGAGTCTGTTTTTGGTCCCCAGCTCTTTGGCCCATCCTTACATCATGTCATTTGGGACAATATTTGTGCCACTGAGAGCCATCAGAGCTGCAGGTGGGAGATGGGGTTTGCCCTTTCAACCCACCATGGCAAGCTGGGTGGCATGTGTGCATGTGGTTAATCAACTGCATGTCCTTACCTGTGGTCTTAGATAGAAGCGTTCCTACCTTACCAAAAAGGATCTGTGAGCTGGAAGGTTCAGTTTTTCACTTGTTTTTGCTTTTCTTCTCGTTATTAGTTATTTAAGCCAGACTATAATAGGATGGTAAGAAGTTGTGTGAAAAATTGACTTTCAGTTGATTGAAGATGGTTTACTGTTGTGATTTGCTGTTCTAACCCCCATGGCTTTAAAAGACATTCATCCTGGTTTATGGTTCTTCCTCTGTGTCTCAAGAAGGTCTAGAAGCAAGACAAGTTTAAGGGCAGTCCCATCAACGATGCTGAGGTTAGCCCTCATCTGGCCTTGTCTGCACCAAGAAAAGGTGGTTTTTAACTGGAGCTGGAGTGCCATAAGGAGGGGATATGGGGCTCTTGGGGTACGTGTGGTGGTGGTGGCACCTCATTTCATTTATGGGTTTTGAGCTGGTGAAGCTGGTTTACCCCTCAAAAGGTACTCTAACATGCTTCACTTGTATGAGTAGGTGGGAGACAGCCAAAGCAGTCAAAACCATGCTGGTATAATGAGGCAAAGTCGGATGTTTGCCCTGTAAAAGTGCAGTAGCAGTTTAAAAACTAATTTTAACTTTACCTCACTAACCTGTTGGCTGAGACTTGGTGACTGATCCTTAAGGGGACTCCATCCTTCAAAGCCAGGAGCAAGACAGGTTCATGTAAGCAAGAAGAGACCAGCAACAGACACCAGCCTTTGTCACACCAGTACCAATTCTCATCTGGATATCGGAAAAGATCAAATGAATGCAGTAAAAATATCTGAGCCTGGGATCAGCAGAGAGGGTCAGGACAAAATAGCGAACCGAGTGTCTGCTCAGAGAACAAACCTCCGCCAGGGAGCTAATGAGGCTTTGAAGTTGTTTCACTGACATCAAACTTGGAAATCCTTTGTAAGAACTGAGATGGCTTAAGGACTGTTTAATAAAGCACTTGACTGGGAGAGGAGCAAATATTTTATCAGGCTGACACTGAGTGCTTTTTGTTTCAGGTTTTGGAGGAAGCGGGGCTGGCAATTACACTTAATTGGTATCCTTTTCCTCTTGTTATCATTGGTGTATCGATTGCTGGGAAAACAAAATACATGGTTTTTAAAATTTACTGTAAAGTAACAGCTCTCTCGTTTGTTTTGTTTAGCTCTGTGTTCTCAAAACAGCTCATTTTTCTTTGCTTTGCTGGCGAATATAATGTTTTGATTGAAAATGATACTAAATAATCAGTTAAATGGGACATTTAATGACAGGAAAAAATGTTTAAAATATTTTTTTCCCATAGGAAAATCATGCACTTTACTTTTCAAGCCTAAGAAGTCTTTTAATGCTAGCGTGAGTCTGCATTCTTCCTACAATCTCACCCCAAAAGTAAACATGTGGGTGCACTGCGTGTGTGAAAACCATGAAGGTCAAGGTATAGTGATTCTTAGGAGCTTGGAGGCAAGAGATATCCCTAGGGTAAGTCCAGCTTTTCCCTGATACCATTTAAATGTAGACTTTCCTACACTCTCACCCACTGCTGGTTTGCCTTCCCCATGGGAAGCTGACCTACGGTATGACAAGCAAGCCTGGCAGATAAGGGGAGAGCAATGAATATTGTCTGCCTGGACTTCAGGAAGGCCTTTGGAACTATCTCCCAAAAGATCCACATTGGCAACCTGTTGATGTACGGGCTGAATGAGCAGACAGTGAGGCAGATTGGAAACTGGCTGAATGGCTGTGCCCAGAAGGTGGTGATCAGTGGCATAAAGTCCAGTTGGAGGCCAGTGACTGGTGGCGTGTCCCAGAGGTCAGTATTGGGTCCAGTCCTGTTCAACATTTTCATTAATGATCTGGATGATAAGCTGAGCGTACCCTTAGCAAGTTTGCTTATGACATAAAACTGGCAGGAATGGCTGATACACTAGAGGGTCGTGCTGTCATCCAGAGGATCATCAACAGGTAGGAGAAACGGATGGACAGGAACCTCATGAAATGTAACGAGGAGAAGTGCAAAGTCCTGCACCTGGCAAGAAAGAACTCCAGTCACTATTATGTGCTGGGGGCTTCCCAGCTGGAAAGCAGCTTGACAGAAAAGGACCTGGGGGTTCTGGTGGACATCAGGTTGACCATGAGCCAGCAACATGCCCTCCCCACGAAGAAGGCTAATGGTACCCTGGCCTGCATTAGGAGGAGCGTGAGTAGCAGACTGAGGGAGGTGATCCTTCACCTCCCCTCAGCACTGGTGAGGCCCCACCTGGAGTGCTGTGTCCAGCTCTAGACCCCCCCAGCACAGCAGAGACATGGACATACTGGAGGGAGTCCAGTAAAGGGCCATGAAGGTGATGAAAAGACTGGAACATCTCTCCTATGCAGAAAGGTTGAGAGAGCTGGGACTGTTCAGCCTGGAGAAGAGAAGGCTCGGGGAGGATCTCAACAATGTATACAGATACCCAAAAGGAGGGTGCAAAGAGGAGAGCCAGGCTTTTCTCGGCAGTGCCCAGTGACGGGACAAGAGACAATGGACACAAACTGAAGCACAGGAGGTTTCCTCTGAACATCAGGATATACTTTTTTCACTGTGATTGTGACCAGACACTGGTGCAGGTTACCCAGGGAGGTTGTGGAACCTCCCTCCTTGGAGATATTCAGAAGCTGCCTGGATGTGGTCTTAGGCAACTGGCTGTAGATGGCCCTGCCTGAGCAGGAAGGTTGGACCAGATGACCTCCAGATGTTGCTTCCAACCTCAGCCTGTCTGTGATTGAGTGATTCTGAGCAAGCAGAGATGCAAGATGGGGCTGAGAGGTGGGGATGGGAGTGTGGCAGAACTTTCTGAGGAGCAAGCAGACCTGCAGTTTTGCTTTTGGGAAGCTGCTGGTGAGAAAAGGGTCTCCCAGGGCCACGCAGGCAGCACCTCCCCTCTGCAGGTGCTCAGGGCAGGGGTGTGATTTGCTGGGTTGTGGATGCACCCGTCCCACCACGCTGCTGCAGCCGCTGATGTCCCCGTCCCGAGGCACTACGTCATGCTTTGGGCGGAGACACCTGCACGCTGCCAGCAGCATCGAGGGAAAGCTGATTTAAATAGATGCTTCTGCAGTTGCAAAAAAGGTAGCTCATCTTCGCTGTTTGAACAGAAATTTGGAGTGTGAAAGCTGCACCGGCTCGGAAGAGCCTGCAGGGTGGGAGTCACTGCCCAGTGACTGGAGCCCAGTCACCGAACTGGGCAGCACGTGACTCAGCAGTAATTATGGCTGGCAAATTTATATTTGCCCTTCACGTGTCAGGTTTAATACATCAGACTTCTGCGCGCTGTCCCCGCCTCAGAGCGCGTGTTCAGCTTACTGCAGGCGAAGCAAGCTGCCGCTCTTCAGGCATTTCTGTACTACGCTAAGGGAAAAAAATAAACCACCTTTTGAAGGGTTTTCTATCTGGAAACTTGCTGCAAGGGTCCTCCAAGCGTGACGGTTTAGAGATCCCAGGAACTGGGGTGTGCTGTGGATATGAGAAGCTTGAGCGTTTGGGAATAGCAAGATCAATCTCAAATAATTTCGAAGTAGCCCTGTTTGTATAGTACCTGCTTTTATGTAATACTATGTACTGCACGAGTGGTGGTCCTTTTGAAAGTAGGAAGCCTTCAGTCAAGCGTTATGTCCTGGTATCAGAATAGTTTGTGCATAGAACAGAGGGAGGGAAGAGGCATCTGGCAGCACGGCGGCATGTGCCGAGTCCCTTACACTTGGGGTGTTTCACAGTTCCCACTACGAATGTCGGGTTTTTTTGTGAGGCTTTCAAATTGGGTATAAAAATTCACTACAGGTTGAAATTTGTCAGGCAAATGCTCTTTGCCTTCCACAGCGTTTATCGTCTGTCTTGTATATATTGCCCTTGGGAGTAAAGACACTGGTTTCAGATCCGTGACAGGATTTTTTTTTTCAATTGGTCTGATTTGTTTTTAAATGAGAAGAAAGTGAGTTCTCTCCTCCCCAGAATGGATTGCTAACTACAGGCTGTTGACAACAGCAATATAGTTAGCAAATATATGACTGTAATGCGGCTCTTTGCCGGCGATTAGCCCGTGTGAGAGGCAGACCACCGTGGTATTTCTCAGCTGAACTATTTAAAAGACCCAAGTAGGATCAGCCCCTCAAGCCGCTGCATTTGAGAACGATCGTGCTGTGTGCTGAAGCAGTGTGTACATATTGTCAATGTCCCATCTATAACATGCCATTTTGCGCTGCCGTAATGATTTCCTTTCCCTCTCGTTCCCCCAGGGCTTAACAGCCTGGATGGGAGCCTTGACACAAATAGGTTTGCCTCCCGGAAGGATCCATAATGCAGTAGTGGAAAATAAAAGAGTACCTGTTGCATGAGCTGCATCAGAGCCTTGTTATTCCCCGGGCATCTTCTGAAGTTGTCTGGTATCTCCTGAAGCTGTCCTCCACTCTGCCTGCCCCGTACCTCTGAGGGGGTCACCATCATGCCTCCTGCGAGCAGAGAGGGGACAGGTCCCACCTGCCCTCCTGGTGCCTCTGCACCCAACCGAGGTGCGTGGTGGGGTATCAAACACAGCACCCACAAATGGTGAAGCACGGGGGAAAAGGTTAGTTCACCATTAGCCATGAGTTGGTTACTTCTCTGCCCTTTGGTGCTTGAGGATTATGCTACTAAAAGGGATGGCCAGGAGTGTAGGTCCCAGGTGCCTGAATAGGTAAATCGGTGAGAAATGTGAAAGGCAAACACTGGTGAAATCATCTGTGGTTTGCATGTGTGGGAGAGCCAACCTGAATGTTATTTGTGTATTAATGGCTCCATGTATTTGGTATATGAAAGCTCCCTTTATTCAAATACGTATTTTCTATTGTAGCAGCAAGGCACCAATAACAATATGGTAAAGCCTTTATCTGCATCTGGCTCAATCTATACGAAGCAAAAACTGCAGGATGGAAGATCATTTATTGTTTGCTGGCCTGTGTCAGTGTGTGTCCTCATTGCCCACTTACATATTTATTGCAGAAGAATGCAGAAAGATGAGTCAGGCTTTGGCCGCTGAGACCTTCTGAGGACGGGGAGGCCCAACCCTGAGCTTCTTCAGAAAGCTGTGTCCCAGAAGGACACAGGTTGGATGGCTGGTTTCATGGTGTGTCGAGGGTGATGGGTCATGCTGCCGTTCAGTGGCAGGATCAGCCCGACGGGGACTGGGGCATGCAGGACCTGGCGTGGTGCTCTGGTTGGGTGTGTGCCACCAGGGGTGCTCAGTAGGTCTGCCACCCTCCCGAAGGGTGGTGGGGCATCCCTGTCAGGGATGGTCTCATCATGGGCCTTGTGATGGGCTTCTGCAGAGCGAAAATCAAACATGTTGCTTCTGGCAGGAGGATCAATGACAGCAAGCAGCGAGTTTTGGCAAAACATTGAAGTCCAAGTCCATCCATAATTTTGTCCCCAAGCTGTTCCATTAGGACACCATATCTAATTTTGTTTTGGTTTTGCTACTGTGTTTATAACGAAAGGAAACCCAGTTTTTCCAGGAGATACTGAGCAGGGCATCCCACAAAGGGATCATCTTGAGCCCCTTTTGATAGTGTGCAGAGGATAATTTGAATTCTACGTCGACAGCGAGGTACAGGCTGCGGTACGGCCGAGCAAGCGGAGCAGGGGGGTGGCTGCATGTGGGGCAGCCCCACGGTCCCACAGGAAGGCACACAACAGCGCTGAGAACAGTCTGTTGCACGGCCATCAGCAGGAGATAACTCTATAGCTGCTTTTTTTTTTTTTTTTTTTTTAAAACAGCCCTGAGAACAGTCTGTTGCATGGCCATCAGCAGGAGATAACTCTATTCCTTTTTTTTTTTTTTTTTTAATCACAACCCCTTTCATGGCATTTGTGTGTCGCTAACACACCATTTCCTGTACACTTACACACATCATTGCCTGGTGCCATGAACTTAACTCTTATCAGCACCCCGGTGGGAAAGCCGGGGTTATTTACAATAGGGGCTCTTTTCAGAGTTGCAAGCTTCTTTTCAATTAAAACAAACAGCAAATTAAATATTAAATAGATAAGTAGGGAAGTGAAATTAATTGATTTTCCGGCACTGAGGTGTGGTAGACAGAGGAAACTTAAGGCATTTTCACTGAATTATATTACCTGCATTTGTGCATATTAGGTAGATAAAACTGGGTGACTCTGAATACTTTATGTGCAGTGAAGCAGCAATCTTAAAAAAACCCAAACCCAGCACGTACTTCAGGTTGATTTTTTTTTAAAGGAGAAATATAGTACAGCTATCACTATTAATACCAACACTGAAAATTTACTTTAGTTTAAGTCATCTCCATGTTGACTTACGGTTTTGGACCATGTAGTCAGCGCATGTAGTATAAAAAAAAGAGCCCAGGAGCTACAAAACAGCTCTTTGGACAACTTCAGACTGCCTCTTGATCCCAGCTCTTCAAACGTTTCCCCTTTTGAGGTTTAGGGACTTGGATCCTTTTCACTCAGGCTGCTTATTGACCTTGATAATAGGTGTTTAGTGTAATACACGTTTCTCAGCCCTGGGATTGCCTCCCGGGTGAAACCGAGAATTGCTTTACCGGGTGCAGCGGGCAGTTGTGCTGGGACTCTGCTGCACCTGGCAGCCGCCTACTGCCAAGCTGCGGGCAGGATTGGGAAATATTTTTAAGTGTGTATATGTGTTTTTCTTTTTTTCTGGAGCAATCACATGCTCAAGAAGCAGGTGCACGGGAAGTATGGAAAGGTGTGCTTCCACATAGGAAAGGTGAGGGGGAAAAAAACCTCACCCCAAGACCATAAACCTGGGTCGAGGGCTGCATCTCACCTTTCTGTCTTTCTCCTTCTTCTCGTATCATGGGGCCCTCCCAGAGGCAGTGTAGGACCGTGAGCTCAGCAATATATATTTATAGATTCCACAAAGGTATAGCATTCAGCATGGAAAACAGTATTTGACTATGCCTTAAAAAAAACCCCAACCAATCCCACGGGCATTTCTTCAAGGTGTCTGATGGTGATAGATGAGTTCTTCTCCCCCTCATCTAGATATTTCCTCTGCCTCCAGCCCTGTCGCCTTTTAAAGCAGCAATGGGGGGGATTTTATTATGTTTTATACTTTCATCTTCGGCAGTGATCTGTCTCTCTCTCTCCCTGGGTCCGTACAGCATGCTAATCCCTCAAGTCTCTTACGCAGCATAATTTTCATCTTAATTTTTCTATTTCTCGACGTTAAATGGGTTTGCCAGGGGAACAGGGGGTCATTTCCTGTCCCCGCCAGATCATTAATTCCCGATGAAAACATCGCGATCTCAGGCTTCTCAAGCAAACAGAAACATGGGGAAGAGCCAGTGGCATGTGCAAAATACTCGGCTGCGCTGCAGCAGCTGGAGGAGCAGAGATGCTGGTGTGCGCTGCTGCAGAGACCACAGCGTTTTAAAATGGTCATTTTTAAAAGAGGGGGGGAGAGATTATATAAGAGCAGTAGAAAATGTCTTTTTAATTCCTTAACGGAAACAATAACGTCTATTTCTTTCCAGCTTGAATCTGCTGAGCGGTCTGCTCATTGTCTTTATTTTTAGAAATGATTGCTTTTATGGTTGTTTTTTGGTTTTTTGTTTTTTGTTTTTTTGTTTTTTTGTTTTTTTCAAAACAACACTGGCCCGTTTTTTTTTGGTACCAATACTTGTCACTTTCTGAATAAGGAATTTTATTTTTGCTCTTGTTTTTTGGTGTTTGGGCACCTCTGTCTGCCTGTAATCTGTCTCAGCTGAGACTGGAAAGGGAAAAAAACAAAACAACCCTCAACCCTGTATTTGTGAACGTTTTTTGCAGAACATTTCATGAGATGACAAAAATCCGGAATTATTCTCTTTAAGCCAGCAGCAGGAGGGGAAAAGAAATGACTCATCTGTTTACTTTTAAAAATCCTTTTTAAAAACTTAAATACGCCTGATAAATTATTAGCATTTTACCCAACAAGCCTCCACTATTAACTCCCAACGTTTCTGTAGTCTTGCGCTTGCTGTGGCATCTCGCTGCCAAATCCAAGGATTTACAGGTCTCAGGAGAGACGGGGGAGATTTCTCGCTTCCCTGCCTTGGCCATTTTTTAGCTTTTGTTTGTGGGGGTTCGCTTTTTTTTCCCCCTTTTTCCCTGTCCCCTCTTAGTTTGCAGGTTTATTGGCCCTACAAACATCGATGCGAGCGGAGCTCTTTGCATGTTCTCAGATGTAGATGCATCCCCAGGCTGGGATTCCTCACCCATAAAATTTCAGACTGGCACTGCCCTCCCCATCATCCCAAGGCCAGCGCTAAGCCTGCGGGATGCGGGGGAAGCACCTCCTTCCCACTGGCCCAGCCGGCAGCAACGGCAGGCATTTTGCTCATAAGGAGCAGGATTCGGCCGCACGCAGGTGAAAAATGTAAATTTGGGGTGCGCCGGTGCTTTCCCCATGGTAACGGAGTTGAAACTGGACAAGTTTCCATGGTGATTATTACTACAGCAGGATGCGCCACGCACTTCGGGAGAGGTATGGGCGGCGTCAGGCAGAGCGGCCAGCCCCCAGCCAAAATCTGCTGGCGGCGGCTCGCCGGGCGGAAATTATTTATCCTTCTAAATAAATGGATGCACAGCGCCGTTAATTTGCTAGGGTTTGGGTTTTTTTTCAGGGGGAGAGGGGTGTTAATCTTCTTAGGAAATAGGCTGCGCATTTCATCGCGATCATGAATGGAAACCATCTCTGCCCTTTTTTTTAATTGCCATTTTCTTGGTTAATATAAAGGGTTGGGCTGTCAAAATTAATTTGAAGTTGCTTTGATTTCTTTTTTTTTAATTTTATTTTATTCTCCGTGTCTTTTATGACTCAGGTGCCTGGTTCACTGTACTGTCTCCATCCAGCTCTGTGGCAGGGCGAACGTCGGGGTTTGGTTTGGGTTTGCTTCTTTGTCACCCCGCACAGGGCAGTTTCAGAGGCGCTGTAAGGCAGCAGTCGCCTCCTCGCTTTTAGTAAATCCCACTGGGATGAAGGAAGGATGAGTATTTTAGGGGAAGTGAGGACCCTTCGCCCACAGCGGGACATTTCTTTGCCACAGTATTTTTAGAAATGCTTGTTTTTGGGGCTTTTGTGGAGTTGAAACATTGCGCTGTTGCTTGGCTCTGCTGTGCACTGTCATTACGTGAAGCTTTGTTTAAAAACATGAAGCGGGCGGCCCGAGTCCTTGTTTCAGGCTGTGTACTGTGGCAGGGGGGGTTGGCTGCCCTCAAGGCCTTTAAAATTATCTGTGTTTACGGCTAAATATAAGTGAGTTTCTCAAAACTCTTCGTACAACACTCACGGATGTATGTATATCCAGCATCTCTGTATATACACCATGCGGTGTTATGGAGCTGTTAGCCTGAAGCGTGGAATCGTTTAACGGCTTTTCTTTGGCGATGGGGTCTT
The DNA here is from genome assembly GCF_001431845.1 of Calidris pugnax. Taxonomy (NCBI): domain Eukaryota; kingdom Metazoa; phylum Chordata; class Aves; order Charadriiformes; family Scolopacidae; genus Calidris; species Calidris pugnax. The sequence continues at coordinate 13,944,838 of NW_015091257.1, forward strand.
TAAAGGCAATTGCAAATATTATTTTAAGGAAGAGATTTATGCGGTGCCTAAAATGTGTTTCTGGCTTGCAGGCCAAGTTATGTCGGTGCTGATGCTCCTGGCAGCCCGGAGCCGCCACGGGTCCCGCTGACGGCGATGTAGAGGCAGCGCCGGTAGAGCCCGAGAAGCCCTGCAACATGGAGGAGCTGTACAAGGACGCCCCGAACCTGCCCATGGACGTCACCAGCTCGCCCTCGGCCATGGCCAACAACAAGCTGGAGAACGGGGTGGCCCAGCTGATCACGGCGGAGGCCTGGAACATCAACTCGGCCGACCTGATGAAGAAGGCTCTGTCCCCACTGGTGACCGTCCCCGCACCCTCCATCCTGACGCCGCCGGCCGAGTCGCAGAGCGGGGTGGCCCTCAAGGTGGCGGCCACCGTGCTGCAGCCCATCTGCCTGGGGGACAGCCCCGTCGTTCTGCCCATCCACCTGCAGGTGGCCGGCAGCGCTGCCCCGCAGATGCCGGCCACCAACGCCACCACCCCCTACGTCATGACCACCCAGGGCCCCGTCCCGCTGCCCGTCCTCCTGGAGCAGCACGTCTTCCAGCACCTGAACTCGCCCCTGGTGCTGCCCCCGGGGACCACCTGCCCGTCCAGCCCCCTGCACACTGGCCTCTTCCCCCCGGCTGCCACCCCCTCCGTCGGGCAGCCCCAGCTCTTGGACCCCAAGCCTTCCGGCCAAGCCCAGGAGCCCGTCCTGCCCCCCGTCTTTCAGACGCCGGGGTTCGCCGCCGTCCTTCAGGACCTGTTTCCCTCGCAGGGCGCCCTGGGCTCTGCCCCCTGCCAGCCTCCCCCCGACTATGCCACCCTCCCGCCCCAGGCCTTCAGTTCCCCCCTCTCCCCACTGGTCCCCCCCGCCACGCTGCTGGTACCCTACCCCGTCATCGTGCCCCTGCCCGTCCCCGTCCCCATCCCCATCCCTGTCCCCATCCCCGTGCCCCACGGCGCTGAGGCCAAGGCGGCCCCCGACCCTCCCAAGCCACCGCTCTTCACCCCCCACTCCTGCAAGGGCACCCAGACCCCGCTGGAGAAGGAGGAGACGAAGCCCTTCGACCTCCTCCACCCGCGGGAGTATCCCCAGCTGAGCCGCCACACCGTCATCAAGATGGGCGGCGATAACGAGGCCTTGGACCTCTCCATGAAAGGGCCACCTGGGCCTCCATCCAGTGCGGCTGCCCCACTGCCAGCGCCACCACCCCCTGAGGATGGTGCCCTGGACCTGTCCCTCGCCTCCTGCCGCAAGCCAGGGGCGTCCCATGGGGATGCGGCCGGCGCCAGCCCCACCACCACCACCACCACCACCACCGCCGCCACCACCGAGGCCGGTGTTCACCCCGCGCCGGACAAGCTCCCTGGCCCGGCCACCCCCTTCACCCCCTCCAAGCCCCAGGAGGCGTCGGGCAAGGGGACGAGTGGGGGGTCGGCCGAGCTGCTGCGGCAGCCACAGAAGTGGTTGGTGGAGCAAGGGGGCCGGGCAGGCTGCGAGCCCAAGGCCGGCAACAACATCGAGATCGTCAGCACCTCGCAGACAGCCAAAGTCATCGTCTCGGTCAAGGACGCCGTGCCCACCATCTTCTGCGGCAAGATCAAGGGCCTGTCGGGGGTCTCCACCAAAAACTTTTCCTTCAAAAGGGACCTGCCCCAGGACTCGGTGCTGCAGTGCTACGACGTGAAGAGCCCGCCCGAGCCCCGGGACAGCGCCGAGGCCCTCAGGAAACCCGTCAAAAACAGGAGCGTAAAGCTAAAGAAAATGAACTCGCCGGAGATACATATTCTTCCAATCAAGAAGCAACGGCTCGCTGCCTTTTTTCCAAGAAAGTAAATTATGGGTTTTTAGAATTTTAAGATTATTATGAGAAGAAGAAGAAGAAGAAGAAAAAAAATTAATAAAAAAGATGCACTTGGTTTTAAACTCATTTAAAACTTTAAACTATCTTTGTAAGTTATTTTTGGGGGAAGGGGGAGAGGATCGGATGTAGAGTCCCTATAAGCTGGGTTGTTTTTTTTTTTTCCTTTTCCTTTTTTTTTTTTTGTTATCAAATTTTGACTTTTCATGGGAAACTGAATAAAAAGCAACCTATTTTTCAAGCAGATTGCACATTTTGCAGCTTTAATGGAGTAATGGATGAGTCAGAGGGGTAAGAGCTATTTTCACTGCCATAAAGTGCTTTGATGATGTAATTCTTCATAACGGTCGGAATGGAAATAAATGTTTGTACGTGCTAATTGGTTGCGGCATTTTTTTTTGTCATTTCTGAATTGCTTTCAGCGTACAGACAAGGAGCGGTAAAAAAGTCTGTAAACTGTAAAGCGCCGCAGCTGACTTGTGATGAGCCTAAAATGTAAAGAAAAAAAAAAAAATAAATAACAGGCTAAGAAAAATTATACTGTCCCCACAGCACTGTCGGAGAGCACGTCCCAACAGCCGCTAATGATGTGCCCAAACGAGCTTCTGGAGGAGGGAGAGTGAGTGAGCGGCACAGCCCCGTGCGCACCTAATGCCAGCTTCACTGCGAGAGACCCACAGGAAACCCTCTCAAAATATTAAGTAATATTAGCAGTCACATAAAAGAGAAAAGCCTACAAGTCAGGGGAATTCGGTTGCCGCGGGAGGGGAAGGTAAAGTCACATAATTTTTCCCAGCCTGACTACAGATACATGGAAAAGTTGCTTATTGTTAGTTTTCTAAGTTTCTTTGATGGCTGAAACCGATGCACGTGAAAGAGCAAGAACTGTGTAACTTTATCACTCGGCAGTGTACGAGCCGCCCACGTCAGTGGAGAAATGTGAATGTACAATTCAAATAAAAGTTCTGGTAGGTTACGGTTTTGCACGTGTGTATGGAAATGAGCTGGAGACACATCATTCTGTGTCAGCTTTTAAGTTCACATGGCTCTCTTGAAAAAAAAAACCCATCCCGGCAGAAGGACAAATATGAGTGCAGGAAACCAGGTTTTGGTGGGCGCTGCCTTTTTTTATTTTGTGGCTATGCCTGTTACGCAGAAAAACTCTCCCTTACTGTTTCAAACGACGTGCTCCCAGCACCGCACCAGTACTGTTAAAATAAAAAAAGCCATTCTAAACCCATCAGCTGGATGCCCCCGCACGCTAACTGGGCCTGCCTTTACCTGGCTGCAGCCAAGCTACTTCTAAGACCCCTCTTGGACAGTTTGGGGAAGGTTTTCGCAGTTGTTCACCCAATGAGGAGTTGCCCAGAGAAGTGGTACCAGGGTTAGAAGTCTAATTGCACCCTTAGGCACTGGTGTCATGCCAAAAACTGGTGAAACTTTTGGTGCCAGCAGATACCAATTCACTATTCAGAAAAGGCACCTGCATAAGGAGGTTAGGCAAGGCATGATGTTCCTCTTTTCGTGGGCTGACCGATGGCAGCCCTCTTGCTCAATATGAAAATGGAGGACTTTCACATAAGCACAGCACCAAATTCTGTCAAACTCTTGCTTTTTAAGTATTTTTAAAGCCTTTTCTTTTTTTCCCAAAGCTGGCGGAACGGACAATGTTCAAAAGAGTGTAAAGTGTTGATGGATTCATTAATGTTTAGTCATCTGGCTGTATTTTTTTTTTTTTAATATTTTTTTCTTCATTGAAAATACCCCACTACTTTGTTTTGCTCCTTCCAAGAAACTCTGCTGATGAAATCTGTCATCTTCTGGTTGCTGCAGTGCAGAGGCTCAGGATTTTGACATCCCATGGGATGGCCGTCCCAGTTGTCAACTGCCCCACTCTCTTTCGGCTGGGCCCGTTCCAGAGTGTCAGAAACCTTCCTGAGATGTAGTGTTTTCCCCGGGGCTACACCAGATTCTTTTAAAAGGAGGAGGTCACAGCATTAGCTGCTGTTATTTTCTGGTTTGCAGTTGACAGAAGTAAATTCAAAATAAGTTTCTAGGATTTTTATTTTTTTTTTTAAAGTGTGTGCATCTCACACTGGTGGTTGCATCTGCTCCACTGTCATCCACCCCGGTCTCTACCACCCTTGTGTGAGCCTCATCCCCTGCTCTGTACACAGTGCTCCCGTTTAACTGGATTTAGACCACGAGCCCCAGAAACCCTGACAACAAATGAGGCTAAATCAGCTTTATGACATTATAAACCCACACGAGCACTGTCGCAACACCCGGTGCCTACGGGCGACTGATTCAGTTTAAAGCCAACTGGTACCCGTTGTGAAGGCAGACCAGACCAGCAGCCACGTGGCTCCATCTTCCCCCAGACCACTACAAGAATTAACTGCAACCTTTCCTCTCTGAAACAGGGCTGAGGAAAAGCAGAGCAGGCTCCAGCTGTCCTAACATCCCCCTCCACTCCCCCAGGATAACCCACCCCCAGCTTTATGGGGCCATCTCCAGAAGGGCCGAGCTCCCTGCCGCTGCTGGTCACCACCAACATCCCCACAAGGTGACACAGGCTGGAGCCACCCCATTAGAAACGGATGGACAGAGCAGGCTGGGCTCACCCACCCCACCACCTGGTTTTTCCATTGATTAATCTGCACTGGGGGGACATTCTGACCAGCATCTTTCCAGGAAGGCTTAGGGCAGCTCCCACTCCTCCCCCTGCCACCCTTTTATGCAACCTCAGCCTTGAGGGCTGTGCCACGTGAAGAGGAGCCACACACCGGCACCTCTCCCCATGTTAAACCCTGTTGGGCAATCGACTCTTAAGTAGGGACCATTTGCCTCCCACCATCCCTCGTGCGAAGCACGAGTCCTACATCCCGTCAGCACGGGGGAGAAGCGGCCACAGAACAAGGTACTTAATTACACCAAGATTGAGCGCTTCCACCTCCTCCTCCTCCTTGCCTCTAGCAGCAATTACAGATTTTGTATATTGGGCCATTAATTTTCTACAGGGCTACATTTTAACTGCTTCTGAAACTTCTGTACGAGGAGAAGGACGTGGAGCTGTACTCGTGATATATGGAGCTTCCATTTCTGGTGGCTGTTAATGGAGACATTAATACCTCTTGTGAAGTTGAAGGGAAAGTCATTAAGCCGTAATGGTAGGAGGAAGATGTTTTACAACGATGGGTATATGCAAGGTAGAGAGAGAGAGGAGCAGTGCAGACCCTCAAGGGCACCTCTTGTTGGCTCCGAGTGTCCTTTGACTTGGACTTTGGGTGTGGGCTTTTATTGGAGGGGGGGGAAGGGGGTGAAGAGGGTTACAGGGGTTACTGCTCTCTTCCCTCCATCAGGCAGGGGTGTCACAGGAAGCCAGACACCGAACCCGAGGAGGGGAGCAGAGATGAAGGCCATGGTACATGGCAGCCTCAGGGTGGGAGAGCTCAGATGCATCAGCCTGGAGCTTTCCTCTGTGGGGCAGCCGGTCCCCTGCCCCTATGCTGCCCAAAGCACAGCCCAGGACCAGGGGTAAGGCCTGAGCACATGGAGTTGGCTGTTAGCAACAGAAAGGGATCCCCTTGACAGGACATGGGGTAATGGTTTTAAATTGGAAGAGGGGAGATTTAGATTAGATACCAAAAAGAAATTCTTTCCTGTGAGGGTGGTGAGACACTGGAACAGGTTGCCCAGGGAAGTTGTGGATGCCCCATCCCTGGCAGTGTTCAAGGCCAGGCTGGATGGGGCTTTGAGCAACCTGCTCTAGTGGGAGGTGTCCCTGCCCATGGCAGGGAGGGTTGGACTAGATGATCTTTAAGGTCCCTTCCAACTCTAACCATTCTATGATTCTATGATTCAAAAGAAGAATGAGCAGCTTTTCAGTCAGAGAACTTACCCGGACGGGGTGGCTTTTAGGCTGAGAGAACAGAGCAGCAGTCAGGTAGGAAGGAGACAATTACGAGTGCAAGGAAAAGGTGGAGAATGGGGAGATGAAAGCAGGCAGCGGAAGCCGAGAGAAGAGCCACCTCCAGGCCTGTGAGCATCACACCTTTATTCAAGTTAGCAAGCTGCCAGCCAGAGAACGAAAGGGAGAAGCAAAGCTGCAGCCCTCGGCCACGAGCAGGCGACAGACAGAGAAAAAGAAGGTGTCAGCTTCAAAGACGAGGCTGCGGGGCCACCGGGCTCAGCCAGAGCGGGAAGAAAGGCCAGCACTGAGCGCTGGGAGGGGAACGCTTCCTCAGCGAGGGCTGGGGGGAGCCCGAACATCAATCTACCCCCATGCAGAGCACGCAGGGCAGCATGGCCTTTCTGCTCCCGCCCTGACACAGCAGGCCATGCCAAAGGGCAGCAGCAAACCCAGCCCGGTGGGAAGGGGAGGGGAAGGAGAATAGCAACCGCACTCCAATTCTGTATATCCCAGGCCCGAAGTAATGCATATAAGCAAGGCCTTCCTAGCCACTACGAAACCCACGCGCTGATATGTCTCCCCATCAGTGCCAACTTCTCTTTTTTAACCACTTCCACCCCTTTTCTGCTCGGTTCCCCTCAGAGCACTGAGGTACGTCACACCACCCTGCGGAGGCTGGACCCACGGGGTCCCCAGGAGCAGCTTCACGCACCTCTGGCGTGCCAAAGTTTGCTGGGGAACCCGGCCGGCACAGATGGGGCTGCCGAGCACCCAAGGGAGCAACTCAGAGAGGTCCGTGCCCCTTCTCTGGCACGGAGGCACCTCGGGACAGCCATCCGACAACAATAAGCGACTCGTTAGCAGTCCTCACGAAGAATCTTAGACAATGAAAATAGCATAAAACAGCATTGCATAATATCCTGGTGCCAGATGTTTTAGTTTCTTTTTTGTGCTCAAGTTTATGAAAACACACTGAAGGCCTCAGTCGAAGACCTTCTTTTCCTCTGGCTGGGATCAGTTCCTGCCTTCCCAAGTGCGGCCAGCCTGCCACTGCCACGTTAATGATGTTAATTTGTGCAATTTGCTTTTTTCACTCACCTTTCACATTTCCCCCCAATGCTTCCCCCTCCTCTTATTTCAAGCTGCATCTCTCTCAGACTACACCCCACACTCTTAACGCTGCAGTTTGCAGTTCAGAGTACTCCGGGGCAGTCCTGCACACACAAGTAAATCCCCTAATTTTAGTGCGGAAAATATATTTTCCACAGTTGTTAAAATCCTGGTATCGCAGCCCTACTAGGAAAATCCATTCTGTTGTTGAACCATCTGAAACATTTCTTCATGTTTGGGGAGAAAAAAATTGCTAATCGCTAAAATATTTAGGGCTGCTTTGTGCCCGTCTACCCCAAGCTCTCCTAGAATAATAGCATCATATCCTGGTACTGAAATTATTAGGAGGCATTCAAACTAGGAGGGGAAAATTAGAAGAGCAAACAGCAGGGTACAATCGAAGGAAATATCTGGAAGGGAGCACTATTTTCCAGGTAAAATATTAGTTTTCACTGTTAAGAAGTGCGTGCTTCCAGTGAAGCTCTGGTAACAGACACCTCGCACCCCTACGTCAGCCTGTGCCCGGCCCCCCCTTGCTCCTGGGATTACTAATGTTCCTGAGCCCACAGCTGTCTCAAAACGGTCACATTTTCTGCATTGTTTCAATATCATCCTTCCCACCACATCCTCATCGACCAAGTTCCCATCCTTTCTTTGCTTAAGGACCAAAGATAAGGCAACGTTTTGTCCTAGTCTGGCATCTCACAGACCAAGGGTAACACAGAACAAGGAGGTCCTTCTTTTTGGAGCTTACATACTGCAAGAAAACCCCTAAAAGTCCCATCAGTAAGCACGGGCATGGGAAAGCTATTAATTTTTGAGGCTTCCGATTAGTTTGTTCTTTAGTGAGGAAAAAAACCCAACACCCTACCTGCATTCAATTATAAAGGTATCAAATGGATTTTTCATTCTTTAAACAAATGTTTCAAAATAAGTACCTTGAAAACTTGGTCCACAGAGCACGGTCCAGCACAAAAGAACATGTGCCCACCCTCCAGAGACCCTCCACAGCTCAGTCATGACGGCAAAAAGCTGCCACACTCGATCTTTAAGCCTGATGGTACATGTGCCACACTCACCTAGCACCACCCGTATTCGTGTCCAGGGGGGTCAGAGTGGGGTTAAAAAAGACCAACAGAATACTTAAACGCTTTTTGTCCACCTTTTGCCACAAGAGATACGCAACAGCGCTCTAAACTGTGCAGCAATGAAGATCTAAGAGAGCAGAAACATTCTGTATAGATAGACTTTTTTGGGCCAGATATTCCAGACATCTGGAGTTTCGAGCAAGACCCCTTATGTGGTAGACCATGGGATCTGGCCAGCATTTCTTGGTTAGTACAACAGGCACCTGAACGCTTCCTTCTGAACGCCAACTAGGTCTTTCAATGAAGGACTCAAGTAAGGGGATTGTTCCATCTTACTTGCAGCAAACAAGTAAGCACTGCAGGTGGGGAATTAACTCAGATGCTGAAGTTAAGAGAGATGGGTATTGAGGCTCCCATGATAGATACTGGAAATTTAGTCAATAAAACCAACAGAGTCAAGAAAGCTATTCATCTCTTTGTAAAGCAGATGCTGGTATCTGGGCAGATCACTCATGCCCTCAACTCAGTCAGCTACACCTCCATGGACTACAACATGAGAGAGTTTAGACAACTGATATAAAGATAGAAAGTTACATGAATTTAAACCCAATCCTGTATTCCTAGGCTTTGGCTCCTCAACTAGTCTGCATTTAAAAGAAATCACATCAAGAGAGAGTTGATAGCAGCAGCTCATTCAATTAGGAAGAAACAATTTAAGGACAGAGAGAGGACGCCCCAAGAATTTGGTAGGGATTTACAATGATTCAGCCCATGTTTTCAGATGAAATCACATCAAGATAAAATATTTCACACCCCTGACATGGTTCAAAATGTTAGTTTCCAATTTTCTTCTTTAAAATCCCAGCTCAACACAGTCAGAGACACGAGTCATGACTCAAAGTCAGTGCATCCTAATCTGAAACAGTTTAAGTTAGCATATCCACCTGGTTTTCTCCTTTCCAATTTTCCATGACTTCATTCTTCATATATTTTCCTTCCTATGTTTATTGCACGCAAACTCTATCACTCATCCCAGGCTTCCATTTCTGTTTTCTTTCAAAACATTTAAACTTTCCCCAACCTGTTCATTTCCTGTAGCCAAACACCACCCAGGCAAAGACAGTTTACAATTAATGCACTACGGTGAACGCAAAGATGTACAAAAGTAATAGGCTCCCTTTGGCTAAGTCGGTCCCTTGAAAATAAACAAACAGCTGACAGAATTCAGTTTTTTTAAAAAAAACAACCAAAACACACAACAAAGCAACAAAACCCTCCAAAACTAAAATCAACCAAAAAAATCCCAACCCCCCCATTATTGCCTATTCAGTGTAATAAGCAATAGGTCCCAAGTACATTACAATGACCTATCCAGTACTTCACTCCTGAAGCTCAAACATAAACCAAGGGTAGACTAAAACTGAACACTTACTTATTAATTTCTCCCTCCCCTCTATTTTGTTCATGCAAGCACAGGAATTATTAAAAAAAAAAAAAAAAAAAAAAAAAAAAAGAGGAGAAAATGTTGCATTAGTATTCCCACTAGAACGTTTGTCCTTTCGTGTCCATGCATTAAGGCCCTGTTTAAAATCTGTCCATGTCCCTAATCTCTCTGGGGAGCTTTCCCTGAATATTCAATGCTAGTCCACAGTCTGTAACAAAAGAGGTAAAAAAAAAAAAAAAAAAAAAAAAGAGACAGAGTGATAGATGGAAAAGCACTTTGTAGACCACACCTTGAGGAACGTCGCCCAGGTGAGAGGCATCTCTTCATAACTGAGTGCCACCAACATTCCCAGGAAAGGACTGAAATCAGTAGCAGTAGTCGGTACATAAATCAGAGAGAAAACAAGCAAACTGCAGAGTCCTCCTTTTATTTTTTGAAACACACAGGAGTAAGGAGCACATGCAAAGACCCTTCCCTCAAAAGGATCTCCAATAGGAGGAAGACCTGTTTAGTAGCACTGGTTTGAAGGGATGGAAGTTGAGGGAAAGAGTTCAGAGCTGTTTGAAAGCCCCACTCTTCAGGATCTGGGACAGTGTTAGCACAATTGCTTGGGGGAACAGAGTGCTTCCATAACTACTGAAAAAAACCCTCAGTATGGGAAAGGGAGAAATCTAGTAGAATTACAGCCTCCTACATTTGAACACGTTCTAAGGTGCGCCACCACCGCTCATTAAGATTTTCCCAGTGCCTTGCCAACCCGCCTCTGCCTCCACCTGGGAGGGTGGATGAGTCTTTGCCTTTCCAGTTCCTGACCTCAGCCCTGAGACTGCCAAGGCAGGGTAATGGCAATTACCATGGTGGTTTTGTGGTGTATTCATTTCCTTCCAGCTGTCATAACTAGAAAGGAACCATTGGCAGAGAGGGTTTCTGCCAGCTTGGAGCTGTACATCTGTTCGCATTTGTCTGTTCACACAGCACGGGATGGGATCTCCCTTTCCTCTTACGCTGGCGTCTCTTTGCTCGTACTGTTTGCCCTGGAAGGGGCTTTGATTTCAGGGGCTGAGAAGTCAATCTCGGTGGGCGAAAATGTCTTCATTGTATTTTAAAAAGAAAAAGAAGTCGAGGTGTGCAGCCTTCGCTGCCAGCACTGAACAGTCTCCCCGCAGACAATGAAAGCTGAAATAAAACTAGCAGTGGTCCATAAAGCTACCAGAAGAAGCAGCTCATGCAGGACTCCTCAGCTTGTACAGCAGGACCGGGAGACTCCGGAGCTGATGGAAGCCAATTTTGATTCAAATGGGACAAATTACAGCTAATCAAAATGATCTGCTAGGACAGGGATGGATGATTCGTGTAAGTGAGGGATTTAAAAGCTATTTGGACCACTGCAATGGCGTATTTTAACTACATATAGGACTCCCATCATCTATGCAGCCACAGTACTGAAAATTTATTTAGGACAAGCCATCAGAGGACAAAGTTTTAAAATAGATATATTTTCCTATTTAAGAAAAAAAAAACCAAAACCAAAACAAACCAACCTCTGAGGTTCTGACTGTAGAAAAAATAATTTTAAAAAAGATATAAAATGTCTCATAGCTGCCGACTCAAAACACTGTGAGTTTACAACAGGCTGTTCAGATTTTAAGAAGATAAAGTCTCAAAATGGCTCTGCGCGACCTTTGAACCATCGGGAGCACTGACAGTTGGGGAACGCGATCCCAGGATTATGGGCTAGTTAGTAAGCTTTACAGAGGGAAAGATTATAATCAAGGCCGGAGGAAAAAACAACCAAAAAAAAAGAACCATTTCACCACAGAAATGGATGTGAAATCAGCTTCTGCCTCCCCGCATCACTCTGAGGCAGTTCCAAACGAGCACTTTTTACTCACTCCAATAGTTTTACATGTAATAAAAAAAGAGAGGAGGAATATATGACCTTTGAAATTGATCTCGAGAGAGTCTTTTTTTTTTTTTCTTTTTTTTCCCTCTCATTAAACCAAGCCAGTCTAACTCTATGTAGCTTCGATTTGTCAGAGAGAGCAGGAAGATGAAGCTGCTCAGAAGTTTTAAAACAGTTTCACACATCTAATGTTGGAATTAAATGCTTATTTTACTCTGATTATATAACTAGCTAACCAATCAAAGAAAAAATACCGCTATCCACTTATAAAATGTGTTTTGTCACATGATGCTGCATTGAAATAGACTACACTCTATAGGTGACAAAAGGAAGACCGGGAAACCATGGCCCCGCTGCCGAATGAGATGGGGACCTCAACATACAGGACATGGAAAAGGCTGAAGTACTGAATGGCTTCTCTGCCTCAGCCTTTGCAAGCAAGATCAGCCTTCAGGAACCACAGGTCCCAGAGACCAGGGGGAAAGGCTACAGCAAAAATGATGGACTCTTGGTGAAAAAGGATCAGGTCAGGGAATACTTAAGCGAAGTGGACAACCATAGTAAGTCTAAGAGGCCCAATAGGATGCAGCCATGAGTACTGAGGGAGCTGGCAGATGGCACTGCAAGGCCGCTCTCCATAATTTTTGATCCATCACGGTGAATGGGCAAAGTGCCTGAAGACCAGAGGAAAGTCGATGTCACTCCTATCTTGAAGATGGGCAAGGAGGAGGAAGCAGGGAACTACAGGCCACTCTGCCACACCTCAGTCCTTGGGAAGGTGATGGAACAGCTAATGCTGGAAACCATTTCCAGGCACATGAAAAAGATTATGATCATCAGTAGTCAGCATGGCTTCACCAAGAGGAAGTTATGTTTGACCAACTTGATAAGCTTCCATGGTGAAACGACAAGGGGAGTGAATATTATCTACCTGGACTTCAAGGAGGCCTTTGACACTGTCTCCCAAAAGATCCTCACAGACAAGCTGCTGATGTACAGGCTGAATAAGCAGTGAGATGTACTGAAAACTGGCTGAATGGCCAGGCCCAAAAGATGATGAGCACAAAATCTAGTTGGAGGCCAGTGACTAGTCCCAGAATCACAGAAACTTCATTATTAGAAGGGACCTTTGAGATCATCAAGTCCAACCATACACACACACAAAACCTCACCACACCACACAAAAAAACCCCAACGAACAAACACAAAACAAAACACCCAACCCAACAATCTCGGGCACTAGGGCATGCCCTGAAGTGCCACATCTACACGTTTCTTAACTATCACCAGGGTTGGTGACTCCACCACCTCCCTGGGCAGGCTGTTCCAGTGCCTGACCACTCCCTCAGTAAAGTAATTCTTCCTAATATCTAATCTAAACCTCCCCTGCTGCAACTTCAGACCATTTCCTCTGGTCCTGTCATTATTCACTTGGTAGAAGAGGCCAACACCCACCTCTCCACAACCTCCTTTCAGGTAGTTAGGGAGGGCACTGAGGTCTCCCCTCAGTCTCCTCCAAACTAAACAGGCCCAGTTCCCTCAGCCTCTCCTCATACGACTTGTTCTCTAGACCCCTCACCAGCTTGGTGGCTCTCCTCTGGAACCTGTCCAGCACTTCAATGTCCTTCCTGTAGTGAGGGGCCCAGAACTGAACACAGTACTCGAGGTGAGTACAGAGGCATGGTGACTTGCCTACTCCTACTGGCCATGCTACTCCTGATACAAGCCGTAGTCGTGTACCCCAGGGATCAATACTGGGTCCAATGCTGTTTAGCATCTTCATTAATGATCTGGGTGATGGGGCAAAGCGTACCCTCATTAAGTTTGCTTATGACACCAGTCTGGCAGGAGTAGCTGGTACACCAGAGGGTTGTGCTGCCAACCAGAGTGACCTCAACAGGTGGGAGAAATGAGTGGACAGGAACTCATGAAGTTCAACAAGGGGCAATGCAAAGCCCTGCACCTGGGGACAACTACAGGCTAGTATGTGCCAGAGGCCACCCAGCTGGAAAACAGCTTGGCAGAAAAGAAGCCAGCTTGTCCTGGTGGGAAACAAGTGGACCATGAGCCAGCAATGTGCTCTTGCCAGAAAGGCAGCTAATGGTACCCTGGGCTGCACAAGTAGTATTGCCAGCAGGTCAAAAGAGGTGATCCTTCTCCTCTCCTCAGCACTGATGAGGCCACATCTGGAAGCAGCTCTGGGCTTTCCAGTACAACAGAGGCACAGACATACTGTAGAGAATCTAATGAAGGACCACAATGATGAAGGTATGGGAGCATCTCTGCTGTGAAGAAAGGCTGAAAGAGTTGGGACTGTTCAGTCTGGAGAAGGATCAAGGGGGATCTCATCAATGTACAGACATATCTGAAGGGAGGGTCCAAAGAGCATGGAGCCAGGCTCTTTTCAGAGGTGCCCAGTGACAGGACAGAAGGCAGTGAGCACCAACAGAAACAGAGGAGGTTCCCTCTGAACATCAGAAAAGTCTTCCACTGTGAGGGTGACTGAGCCCTGGCACAGGCTGTCCAGGGAGGTTGCGGAGTCTCCATCCTTGGAGATATTTGCAATTGTCTGGCCACAGTGCTGAGCAGCTGGCACCGGGGTTGGACCAGATGACTTCCAGAGGTCCCTTTTAACCTCAGCTAGTCCTCAGCTCTGTGATACACCGCTGAATTCTCACCTGGAACGGGGTAGACACAAGACAAACATAGAACCACAAAAAGCTGTAGATACAAGACCTGCTATATTTGATTTGAAAACCCTCGCATCTACGCTGAGCAGTATTTTTGGTTGTCTCTGTAGCATTGCTTTTTGTACAGCTTTCTATACACTCAGTAATTCCAGTTGCTATTTTAACTCTATTATAGAAAAAGCTTTAAAAAATTATATCGTTTCAGAGTAACTGGTATAGAGAGCCATGCATAAAAGTTTCCTAAGTGGTCTAGACAAAAACACCAAGCAGATTTAAGATAATCTTTAATAATGCAGAACAGACAAAAATCCAGTCAGCTCAAACTGGAAACAGAACAGATAAATAGTATAATGCAAATTATCTTAAAACAGCCTTACTGTTTTAAGATACTGTTTAGTAGCCTTTGCTCCAAGTTAGCTGAACACAGGCTGCTCTGACTTGTTGGTTCTGGCCATTTAAATTAAAAATTATTTATATTATAGATTCACATATACATATATATGAATAGACTTTCATTAGTTATTCATATTTAAATGAAAACATGATCCTAAGTTGGCCCACAGGAATAATAAACAAATAGGAAAAAGTGACTGGAGCCTTCCAAGTTAAGTCAGAGGATAAACTAGTAATTCAATGCATCCCCATGTTTCAATTCTCCAAATTTCACCCCCAATTAAATGAAAGACAAGCACAAAGAACCATGGTGTTTCACCCAAGCAGGTTCAAATTTTAGTCATCGTTACTCAGGGCTTCTTTTTTCCCCATAGGAATATTTGAGATACTTAAATACAGAATTTGTGCATTATGTTCAGGGCATACACAATGACATCCACAGGCTCACACAAAAATGTCAGAGTTACAGAATTGGTTAACATTGCTTTTGAACAAATTATATCCCCCACTCCATGGAAAGGAAGTGTTTCTACAAATACCATGAGTATTCAGGTGAACATCTTTGCCCCTGTGTCTACCTCCTGACATAAAAAATGGTGTGCTTTTATTAAAAGCAACAAAAAAAGAGGAAGATGCTCCATCCTTTGAGCCAACATCAATAACACGATGTTGCTGTCTTTCACTGTCATACCTGAAAGAGTCCTACAGTATGTACACAGCCACAACAAACTTGTTAGAAGTGCAGTCGTGTCAAGTGCAACGTGCAACCACCCTGCCATACACTGCTCTCTGATTTCAATAATGTATAGGTCTTCTGCAACAAGAATTCTGAGAGCTGCTAGTCCTTCTGAGCAGTAGCATTTTAATTTCAAATAGAAGAGATCTTAAGATGTACTGAGGAGTTAGAGCACTGTCTTGCAAGATGACTGAAAGATACAGAACCAGATAAGCAGATGAATCCTGGTTGATAGAAAAGCAACTCAGAGAAACAAAGAGAATAAATCAGGCTGTCTTCTCTAACAAAATACGCACCAAAAAAGATACTCAGTACCTTTTGAGAGAAATAAGATGCAAAATGCCTCTGGACTGTTGTTACTACCAACTTCTAAGTTCCATAATTAGCCTCGGAAGCATCTGAGGTTACCATTAATTCAATTTAAGTTACTTCTCAATTACAGGCTGATCACTGTGAACAGCCACCACAACCACAGACTTCTGTGTCACAAAATAAGAAAGCATTTAGTATATGAAGTTCAAACCTATTGCCATTAACTGCTTTGACTCAAACTTCATCTGAATGCAGGACTTAGAGAGGTCTCTTCCCCTCAGTGGTTATACGAGAACTCTTTAAGCTGTAAATGGCAAAATGCTACAAGCAAAACCAAGTAGTTGACTACATTCCTAAACTGTTATTTTGAAAGCATAGAACAACCCAAGTTCAAACATTAATTGCTTCAGATAAACAATGTTGGAATGATTTTACCCTTTTGATTAAAACTCCCTTACATCAGATGTTTACGTGAACTGTCAAGAACTGCCAAATGCCAGATAAGATAGCTGCCCTTGCCTACGCAAACACACACACACACAACGTCAAACAAAACGGACAGTTACAACAATGAACAAACTATTTTATTTTTGCTGATAGATAAGAACATCCCATTGAAAATAACGAGTGAAAAATATATTCTGCTACAACACTTGGAACACTCGAATCTCACGCTATAGCACGTGGTGAAATTCTGGTGCTGCAACATCACAGTAATCCCTGTGCACACGGGTGCACAGAAAGCCTTGAACAAATATTTATACCCATTATAGTGCCATGTACAAAAATGTCATTCCATAAAGGCCAAACAGAACATTTAAACATCCTTGTTTTTCTTATGCCAATGGCAATGTAAAAAATTAAAACCATTTTCAGTCAATTACTTCTGCTTAAATCATATGAGATCTTTTTATGCTAAGGAACTCTGAAATTCAGCATAATAAAGCGTGGAAGAAATAAGGTATCAACAATGTACTGAACATGTGGGACATGATGTTTTCCTCAATATATAACTAACTTTCATACAGTTACACCAACAATCAAGTCAGTATTTTCCTAACACAAAGAGAAAATATTGTTTCTCCAATCAATGCTCTGACCTTTTCTTACTATAAAGAGCATGCTTGTATTATTCATCTAAGCATACATGCACCACAAAAGATATGCAAAACAAATCGATACAGATAACCTTTAGTGTCAAATGTCTAATGATGTAATAATAAAAACAATTCTCAAAGTCCAAATGACTTGCTAAATTGAAATTGAATTGCAGTCACTTAAACTAACAAAAAATACTTGGACACTTGTGAGCCACAAAATTTATTATTTTGCAGCAGTATCTCTGCTGAAACCTGAGGATCAGACTATTGGCAAAGCAAGGCATTTTCAGAAAAGGAATTTGTAAAAAATACATTTATACTATATGCTTTTATATAAAAAGGCAGTAAGAAATATAATAAACCCTACCGTTTTAGGACTACACCTTCCCTAGCAAATAGCTTTTATCACTTGCACTATTACATACAGTACATTCAGTTTCCTACACACAAAGTATATTTTCTTGTCCCTGATGTATATTACAATTCGCAGTGATAATAAACTGCTTTATTATCACCACTCATTCTTGCAGCTTATACAAACAGCCCCAATTTTACCCCAAAAAAGGCTTATCAGTTACATAGTAGCACTCCCTCATAGGAATTATAAGCCCAAAACATTGGAACCAAATATGTCTTTCCAGAAATATACCAGAGTACATGGTTCAGAGTTAAGGGATGAATAACCAAGAGTATTGCATAGTACAGGGATCTCGCCTGTATGAGTAAAGCCACCCTTTGATTGTTTGTCACCTTCTGACTCCAAGAATGGACAACAAATTAAACGGTGCCACTGAATATGAAAGTAGTACACAACTAAATTTACTGGTAAAAAAACATCAAGAAATTGTACAGTTCTCTCTGGCACAGTGCAAAGTACACATTAAAAAACTGAATACATATGTACAGTGTGTATGTATATTTTATATATATATAGTATGTATTTCCCCAACACATACGTGTGTATATATAAAAAGCATGAACATGCATATTCATGCCAAACCTAACAAAAAGAGGGAATGTTTAAAATGTGGATGTGTTATTCCAGTTACACCAGTTTGTCCCAGAAATGGCTGTTTATACAGCCAATATGTCCTTCCATGAAACAGAAATATTTATTGCCTGCATAAATTGACAATATATGGTACATTTGTCCCCATAACTTACCAAAGGACTGATAATCACACTTTATAAAAGCTAATATTTGTATTAAGCCCTCTCCTCCATAACCCTTCCTTCCCCACACCTCCATCACCCACGACCAATTCATATGGCTATTCCCTTTATGGAAATCTAGGAAGAATAATCTAGAATAATATACTAGAGTATTACTGTGCTGGAGGATCAGACACAGTATTCACTACTGAGATGAGATTTTTTTTTTTTTTTTTAATTTTTCTTGCAATATAAAAGTTTACAGCCACCCCTGTAAAAATTATTAGCACCTGATGCTGGTTTGTTTTATTATTTTCCTTTGGGATTCAGCTGTTTTGGTTCTGAACCTGAACACGTTAGCTGAAGTCTGTAACAGCACACACTTTCTTCCAGGATTCGGAGAGCACTGTTACCCGAACTGCCTGCCCCCGGTATGATCAACTGTCCTTCCCTGCAAACTTCCTGAAATCGTTCACAAAATACTAGAATGTAATACAGATTCTCCACCCCCTCTTTGTCCTGAATGTCCTTTTAACATTTTGAGAGCACTTTCAAAAAATAAACATGATTTATATCAGCAAAATATTTTCAAATAATGGCGATGGCTGTGAACCTGAGAGCTTAGTGTGATACGAACACACATATTTGTGGTGTCCCCACTGGCTAATACTTTCCTTGTTTAAGTCTTTCAATGTGGTAGCACAACTTTAGGGCAGGCCCCAGCTTCAGTCCCATATATTTCATTATCATATCACTCCTCAGTAAAAGCAGTGCCTTCCCATCAATTTCCTGCAGAAGAGAGAAAAAACACAACATACAACTACTTTAACAAGCTGCATGGTGAAAACTGAAAAGTACATTATACTTGTTTATACTGCAATAAAAATTACTATATATAAAACAGTAGCTTAGTAGGATTTGCTAAGCTGAAATTTAATTTTAGGTCTTTTAACGTGTCATTAAGGTTTTTAAGATGCTAAAGGAAATTATAACAAGTAAAAGAAACTGACCAAACAGCCCTCAAAATTAGGTACCAGCCAAGGGAAAAAAGTGAATGGGTCAAGAGAGAAAAAAAAAAAAAAACAAACCAAAAAAAATTGCAAAGGAAGGTCTGTGCAGTTAGTGATTAAATGATCCGAGCGCTGAGGCCTTGCGCTGAACCTTGAACACAGCTGTGGGAGGATTCTGGCATGCGCATGCAAGCAGTCACACGGAGGAAGGGGTTACAGACCATCTAAATCTGTGAAATAAGACAGATCTATGTCCTGGTTAAACTAGACAGACTGTTAGGATGAAGACCAAGGACAACTTCGTCAGGTTTCAACTGCCTGGTTGAGAAGCTGCTGAAATGTGACAATCCTAAACTCTTAGTAGCGTTACATACTGTAGACAGGCAATTAGTTCCTTAAAACACCATAAAGAAAACCACTCTGTCTTTTTTTTTTTAAACATAAACCTGACAAAACAAGTGACATGTAGTCTTTTTATACAACTAAGAATAAAACATAAGACAGGAAGCTCCGTTAAAAGTTATTTTGAATTTTCCTTCCAATCCAGCTTACTCTGAGATTTAACTGTTCGTAGGAGCTGGTGCAGAACAAGGGTGAAATACTACTAAAGAGAAAGCCCACCTCTTTTTTGGAGGGCCTTAGATACAATGAAATAAGGAAACAGCTCTTTGCTGAGCGACCCACCATATAAAAGCACAGTGAGAAGGAAGAGAGGAGTAGAGTTTATTCTACCTTCAATGGCAGACAGTGACAGACATGAAAGCTGTATTATAAGAGATTAACACAACACACAATCTACTAGAACAGAATGGATATGTATCATACATGTCTCCTAAAGAGCTCTGCATGTGGAGCCAGTGCCTGTGGATCAGCTTCTTTCACAAAACGCATTACTTCCTCTATTGACCAGGTGGAAGGATCCTTATTCAATATTCTTGAAGGTTCCCTTTTCAGTGAATTCAGATCTGGTCCAGTTGTGGAACTCACAGCTTTTAGTATAAAAATATTGTGAAAGGAAGAAATATCACTAGCCTATACAGAGATAAGACATTTCATTTTACATAAGACATTCTTAATATTAACGTGCGGCTTTTATTATGCATTCTTTGCAATATATTGAATGAAAGATGCTTTCTTTTCCTCCAAATAATACTGAACTGTTCCATTTGTCTTTAAACGCCTTATGTAACTGCAAATATTTACAGCGGCATAAACGTTAGCACTGTGACATACCTAGAGGGATTAATTCAACTTGTACTTGGCTCCTGGGTCCCCAGACACCATTAATTGGGAATGTGGCAAAGGCAAGTTAAGCTGTGCAGAGGGAGAGGGGGACAGGAGGAAACCCTATCCCTGTATTTCAGCTACAGTGGGTAAGATGCTTAGGAAGTGAGCTGCATATAATCAGCCCTCCTCAGTCTGACCTGCCACAGAGTCCATAAGAGCAGCAGAGGAAGGTGCAGGAGGCAGGAGCTCCTCACCCCCAGCCTGCATCCCAGTGTTACTTCTAACAGGCTTCAGTTCTGCTTTTGCAGTTACGTTAGCAAGCCCGCCATGCCTGGCAACAGCACAACATTTCACTCCATACTCCAGCTTTTCTATAGCAAAGAACTTCTTTATTCGTAACTCTCGGACTTTGTACGTCAATAAAAGCAGTTCTATACTTTGGAAAGCTTAGTTATATAGCATACCTTCAATCCTCCTTTGTATTCGATTCCTACTAACTTCATAGTATCCACTGCTCCCAGCAGAGCTCAAGGACAGCCTGCGCAGGATTGGGGCTGAATTTGAGGTAGCAGTCACTGGCTGAAGGGAATTTCTGTAATATGCTGCACTCCCTGAAGTACGATATTCCGTGGAATTTCGACGGGTGGGGCTTGAAGGATTTACAGAATTAAGTGCAGAATCCATAGAGTCCTCAGAAAATCGGTGTTCTTTGGAAGTGCTGTTTTCCTCTATAGGTAATGTCTCTGCTGCACAAAAAGCAAGTATTGATATGTTCAAAGTGATGGACATTATACCTTTTTTATTTAACTCCTTGCTATGTTCTCCTGAAGATACTGACATTGTAAGCCTGCTAACAGATCTCCTGTGAGGCAGTCACTGCTGCTGAATGTTTGCCCCCTTTCCTCAAGCAATCATTGGGCTCTTACTGCATGCTTTTAACATATTTTTTTTTGTAGCAAAAGATTTGTCAAGTTTGAGACAGTCTTCCAAAAATCATTTCAGTTGTATTTGTAAAGAACAGGGAAGTAACAGGGGAAATTTTGGGGGGTAAATTTGTCTGACGTTAATATTGATACATCAAACAATCTTTGTCAAGCATTTTCATTATCTTATTTAAACATACTCTCAAAAAGCTAACGAGTATGTTATCTGGCAAGAAATGTTTAATATAAATAAAAACTCTCATGTTAATTAGCAATTGTTTAATTTGTTCTAAACAGCAGAGGGAGTCACTAACTTCATAAAGAAGACAAGTGGACAATTATCATCTATAGATCCCAATATATTCAGACACAGGAGGTTGCCATTAAGAATCCAACAGGTTGCAGGCAAAGCCACAGAAGGCTGCAAGTGCCAGGTACAGCACACTAAGGTAACACATTTTGACCACCACACTGTATCTCTGTTAGTTCCTCCCACAGGACAGGGTCTATGAGCACAGACTCTGGAAAGCTAAAGGTAAGTGTAATAAAGTTAATAAAGTCTCAGGAAGGGAGTATAACAACATTCCCCTTTTTAGTTCTTATCGTTTATCGGCTAATTTCTACCCTGCAAAACACAAACAATGCCCACTTAGAAGACTTGTGAATTTTTAGAGTCTGTCAATATTGTTTCTAAGCCAACAAGCAGAGTTCAGTGGGTCCCTCTCCTGTGACAGGAGCCAGGTTTGCTTAATTACTGAAAATTCCGCTCTCAGTCAACCAAATCCAGGTCTGTTTGGGAGAAATATGCTATATGAGGGGAAAAGAAACCCCAAATCAGTGAGAATCCCACTCCATTTTCTAGTAATCATATGTATCCCTCTGTTTGCATCAGGCCAATATCTATCCCGAGAAAGAAGCTGGAAGCATGATGTACAAATCTGTATGAAACAAATGTTGCTTTGGAAGGAGAGTTAAGAGCTGGAAAATATAACTAACAGGTTCACAGAAGTGTAAACCCCACACTACCATCTTGAAAATTACTCTAGTGAAGTTATAAAACATATGTTAGGGAAGCAGCATATTCCTCAGGATAAGAAACTGGTATGTTCTGCAAAACAAGTTCCTGAAATAAAGTTTTTACTGCCCTTCTTATATGACAACTTTCAAGAATTTCTTGGGCGAATACCCAATTAAAACTAAAGGAAGAGTATTCTCCTAAAAAACCCAGTGAGCTTCTCAAGCATGTTTTCAACTTGCTTCTTGAGGTCTTCAGTTCTCTGACGAAACCTGTTTAAAAGTGAAGTGCAGTGAAGGACTGTTAAGTGCATTTTGGTCTTCAGACAGCATTAATCCTGAAAGGGAACAAAGCCACTCAGCCAGCCATCTCCCTACTTAGTGAATTCAGTAAGGCAAGATCTGCAAGGTGATGTAACATCTTTTACTAAACTTGATAGTCGTAGAATAAAGCAGCTTTCATGGACACAAGACCCTCTCCTTCACATATGCAGCCCTCAAAGCAACCACTGCAAAACTTTCTGGTTTGTTAGATTTGAATCACAAAAGCAAAGAAGAGGCTACTGAGGGTTTCCAAGAAAACAATAACTTCTTTACATCTGTCAGCTTGAAGTAGTTGCAGCAACTTACCAAAATGACAAACCAATGGAATTTCAGAGCGACTTTAAGAGGTGTAGCCAATGATAAGCACTGTAAAATTAGGGGGTAGCCAATCAGGGTCTGTAGAGAATGAAACCACTAACAGAAATCTCAGTCCAAGACCAAAAGGCAGAGGTGATACTTTACAGTTAGAGCAAAGCCTAAAGTTTAACTGACTGAATCTGTAGATTCAGATTTCAGATGTACAGGTACCAGATTTCAGGTACAAATAATGGAGACAATACTCCCTAGCAGAAAGCTTCAAGTAGACTATGGTTTAACTGACTGAACCTGTCGATTCAGATTTCAGACGTCTTGAAAGGTAGAAATAATGGAGACAACACTCCCTAGCAGAAAGCTTCAAGTAGACTATTAAGCATGTATCAGCCAACTCCATGTAACATCTTAAGAAAAAAAACTGGTTTTAGTTATAGTAAAGAAGTCCCAAATACAGGGTTTTTAAAAAATAATTTTATGCAATCCATGTCAACATTTCTGAAGACACAAAGGTTTTTAAAACTGACTGTGTTGCAAAACAATTTAGTTGTATTTATTCCAATTATATCCCAGATTTCTCTCTGATGTTATATATCCTCAAGTAAGCAATAGTAAATAGGGCTGGGAAAGATCAACTCTGCTTTTTTTTTTTTTTTTCCCCAAGATACCAGCATTTGAATTTATCTTAGAGTAAATTCTCAATTCACATACACAAGGTGGAAAAGCTGGCGTATTTCCCAGGGCCATCATCTTTTAGAGAAGGTGTTTCTGTTCAGCAGCTACAGCTTCCAATCCACCTCCCTTCCCATCCATCCAGCTTCTCTACAAACAAAAAGCAGCTGCAATCTTGTCAAAAAAGTGTCAACCAGTACGACAGCCGATTCAAAACTGGCGTCTAGCAAGCAGAGCTTTGCAATCCGTGGAGCAACGAATGACACACTTCTCCCACCTCCACATTTTTGAGCAGTTGTGAATGGTGGTATGGAAAAAGACGGGAGGTTCCACTGCAGAATGCCTGAGCTCTGGGTAGATTAATAAAAGGTCAATAAAAGACCTTATGTTTCAAATGTAAGGATGACAGACTCCTTAAACACTGAAGGCCTTAGCAGGAATCGGATGCTGTGCTTTTTTGAAGCTCCTCTGGGAATCAGAAGCCAGTTGTTCTGCCTCATACATAACAGGAATGATGTAATTGGCTGCAGTAGTAAGAACACTCGCTTTTCAGGGGGAGGGAGACTGAGTTATTCCCCCGCCCCCCACTTTATCTTTCATAACTTTAAGAAGAAACTGTTAGTGAGCAGGAAAGACAGCGAGATCTGCAAAATATATCCCTGAGCAGATCAGAGGGAAAATGAGCTGTTTGAAAGACCCCTTCCCACAATTATTCCATTTTGCCTTCAAATGATATTTCAAAACAACTATTTCAAGACAACTATGTCTCAATGGAACCAGAACTTTTTGGGGGCAGGATCTTTCTTGCTAACCAACCCATGACTGACCGCTATAAAATTACCTCCAGATTTTCAGCAGAGGACTTTGCCCTAATGGGAAACACACAACATTAGAAAACACTTTGCCTCTTGAAATGCATAGAGTATTCTCTAAATTCAAGCCTCTGAAACCATGGCAGAACACTTATTTTAATTATTTTTTTATCCAAGTAACTGCACTTTATAATGAATTATTGATCTTAAAATGTATTTGAAGGAGTACACTAACTTCATCTGTAAACAGGATCCATTAGCAAACAAGGATTAAAAAGCAGTATGTGCATGCACATTTACTTTGAGGAAGATTTCTTACAGGATAATGCAGATCTACTCAAACATTTGTTTTGCTCCAACTGAACCAACTTAATTTGAGTATAATTAAGTGCTCCACACTCTTGAGTTACCTACCAGAAATATCTGACTTAGGTGTACAATATATCTGTGGAATTAAGCCAATACTTCTTTTGGAAAGACAAAGAAATCAATAATCAATGCAAATGTATTTCCTGCTGCTGTTATTATATACAGAGGTAAATATGCTACATATATATAAAATAATAACATGTACCATTTAAAATAAACTATCATTTTGAATATTCTAATCTTACATCCTTTTATGCTTCAACTGTAGTCTTATGACCTTTTAACCTGCACAGAAAAACAGATCATTCTGCTCCACTGATGCTAATAGACACAAAATGATGCCAGGATCTCCAAAAAGAAGAAGAAACAAATAATATGAAGGAAGAAGTAACTAAACCCCATCCCGTTTCAAAAAAAACCTTTGGAAACACTGTGCAAATAAATACCTTGCAGCAAAAGAAAGTATGTATGTATCAGATGGGACAAGTCAACATCAACAAGCTGCCATAGGTTAACCAGTTAAGCAGCAAATGCAGAGTAAAAAACCACACATTTTCCTACGTCGCTTTCACTGAGATTTAAACCCAGACGCTTTACTTTACATCTGAGGCAGACTAAGACTAGACATGTGCTCAGTTATTGCAGCTGAGCTGCAGTGCAGGAAAAGGTGCTATTCATCAGTGAGCTAAATCAATCTAACAGCCCGCTGCCACAGGGAGGCTTCGCTGCTCCCCTAGGCACGGCTGCACTTTATTCAACCCTTCCCTGGGCTCATCCCAGTCCACGGTGAGTCAGTCCCAAAAAGTAAACTGCAAAGGACTCTTTGCTTCACCAAAAAGTTTTCTGTGCTTTTGCTCACTGGTTCAGCTTACCACCCGGCTGTGGGGCCTGGAACCCACTGCATGGAGGCAAGGAGAGCAGGAGCAGCACAACTTTCCCTTGCAGCTAGCCACAGACTCAGCTGGATTGTATCATCCAGCTACACCCTTACTCACATAATGGCCCCAGCCTAGAGTTGCTTCCAATTTATCTCCTAACCCATTTCGAGGCAATTGGTTTTCTGCTAAATAGCCATATATGAAGCAGGAAGCTTCATCTGTCACCTATTTGCCTGAGCCCCTTCACAAAAAAGGCTAGCAGGTTTAGGAGAAGAACTGCTGGAACTTGCAGTAGATCTTCCCTAAGTGCAAAATCTGTGCCAGTGATCAATAATTAACATACTTTCACCCTGACCTGTCAAAGGCTAGAGACAAACCAGACACATACGTTGAACTCGATCCTTTTTGACTGGAAATACTGAAACCATAAATTATCCTCATATATAATCCCGACATAATGTAATTACCTTCAGATGGATGAGCATCATTTCTGGGAAGCTTAGGGGAAAGAGGAGCGGTATACGGTGGAGAGTCCTGAGAGTATCGTTTAGCACTCCTGTTTTCAGGTATTTCTTCTTTTGCTGTGAAGAGGAAAAGTCACCACTTATTATTCCAGCATAAAGCCGCTCACGGCAAAAGTTCCAGGGACAAAAGCACCAGCTGTTCACCAGGTTACAGTTCAGTTTCTTGCGTCACACAAACTCAACCATTTTGACACAAACTTTCAAAGCTGAAGTACAGCTTAGTTTATACTGTCATCACCCAACCTACCTTGGAACCTGGCTACTTTTCTGAAGAGTCAAGACTTTCACATGACAGTCAGAATTATAAACATCATTTCTCCATTGGAAAGGGAAAATAAAAGAAAAAAGAATATTTTATTTTCTAAAGCAAAATCCAGAAGACAGAATCAGCTATCAGGAAACTGTGAGGAGGCTTCATACCCAATACAAATTCTCTGAAATTGCCCTGATGTCAAGGTTTTCTCAGTGATGGCTCCTGTTAACCCTTGGGCTGCAACTTGTAATACCAGGCCCTGCAAACGAGCTGGATGGGAGATCTTGCACAAGTCATTTCATTTCCCCCCTACTCTATACTCCCAGTGCAGCAGGAAAAGATACAGGCCTCATACAAGGTATCATAAGCAGCCACAAGCAGAACCCACCTTTTTTACTAGAAGACTGGACTGTATATAGTTGAATGTAAAATTTTTGGAGCCGCCACCGAATAAGGTGATGAAGAGGGGAGAAAGGACTTTTTATTGTTGCGGGAAGGGCCTGAACTCCCTTTCAGGGCAAGCCCCTTCTCATAAGGCAGTAAGTATCTTTTTGTAAGTTTATTTTATGATCCGAACATAAATTTAACAAATGAAATGTGAAGTTTTGAGCTTGTCCTTTTAGAATTATCACAGTGGTACAATACAGATGTTTCCTGGCTCGGCTACAAGGAGGAGTATGCTGAACAAAATGATTTCTGCACATGTGGTATGAGCTATCCCATCCTGTCAAAGCACTACCGCACTGGAACCAATTCACTAAGAACTGAAGCATATTCATTTCCATCAATTCACGTCACAGACAGACAGATTTGAAAGTTACATTTCATAAAAATCACCAGACTTCTCAAAAATATCAGCACTTCAAAATAACAGTTGTCTAACAGTACCTGGTTTGTTCCTATCGTACTCCGTAGGGCCATGTGCACATCCCATGTAAGGGCTGAAAGGCTGGCTACTAAAGAGATTATCACACTGCAGGCTGTGGCAGAGCTTCTCCAAGAAGCGCAGGACAAACGATGCGCTGTTTACAGAAGGAAGATTGATGGCGTGCTTCTCCCCATCAAAGGACGCTGTGAATAAGAAGATTATATCAAACATCCCCCAAGCATCGTGAAGTCGACCAAAACATCATCACTAACTTAAAGGAGAAGACATCCACATTTGATTTAAACCACACAAGAAATGAGAGGAGTAAGCAATCACTCTGGTAAGTTAACAAATTTACATCCAAAACACTGATTTTACCTTCTGTCAGACCATGGCAGTTTAAATTTGCTCCGTGGGAACTTAGTTTAATAAAATAATTTTGGATTCACACCAGCGTAAAAAAACACTGGCAGCTATTCCCTCATCACCAAAACTTATGTGCAATTTCTGTTGTTTGCTTATAAAACAGCAACGTCTCCACCACCTATTTACAGGAGATAACACGGAAAAGACCCTTTTACGTACTTGCTAAAAAAAATTAGCCATTTAAAAAAGAAAAAAAAAAAGATAAGAGAAAGGAAGAAAACAAGTTTAATATTTTTTTTCTCAGTTTCTAACTGAACTGAGCATACATGTGGTAGTGTGCTGGCATCCATTACCACTGAAATTCTGACTACAGAAACTGTTTTGCCATTTGCTATTTTACCACTAGCGAAATCTATCCTCCTGTCAACACTACAGTGGTCAAGCTCCCATTTATTTCAACAGGAGCTAGGTGGCAGAGATACCACAACAGCCACAAATGGATCTGGTGTCTTTTAAACTGAATGATTACAAAGAGCCTGGACATGTGTCTATGTCTTCTACTTGTTGACCTTCTTCCTTGCCCCCCGGAGTGGTGCAGCTGATGGTATTTTACTTTTTAGTGAAAATTAGTAGGATTTTGAAGAGACTCAGTATTACCAATATACGGATAAATAATTATCATTACATTAGCTGAAGCTTTGAGTTATTTCTGCCTAGAAAGACATTACAACAAAGCAGGAACAAACCCGTAACTTAAACTTAGGGCTAGGAAGAAGCGGTGTAAACACCAGCTTTATGCATTAATTTGTCTTCTTGGTTTTCAGCCTGTCATGCAGTTTTCTGTTGTTAACATAAGTTTCCAAATGATAAGTAGAGCTTTAAAGGATCACATTTTGTTGGTAACAGATGCATTTTAAAAAACCCCAGAAAACAGAAATGACAAGAAAGCCTTTATTCACACATTTGAATTAGGGAACATTTCCATACTGTGTTACAAAAGAGACAGATAATATACACAAAACCAAAGAAAACGCCCAAGTTTAGCATATTTTAGGCTTCCTTCAGAAATCAGAAGTGTCAATTACTTACACTGTAGATTGTAAAAAAGCTTCTGATTAGAGTTAATTGAAGTTAACCAGCTAGCATCAACATCATGCTACCTCTCATCTACTTTCACCACAGACTGACCCAATGCAAGTGCTTAAAGAGTCAGTACTGCAGGGACAAATCCCAAACCCACGTGTTTCCATCTCCCATTCATTTTTTTCCAGGCTCCAACGTTCAAATGAAATGCTAATGATTCAGAGTCCCACATGTGGCTCAGACACAAGGTCCTCTACCTCTTATTTGGAGAAGGGGACTCTGAAGGCAAATTTTTGCTTGGAACTCAACCAGTTCTGGAGAGCAAATGGGCTGTGAGACCTAGCACAGCCTGATCTTCTGACAAATTTACTGCAAGGTAGTAGTCAGCCACAGCAAAAATTTAAAATGCTTTATAATAGCCTTACAGGTCTTCTTATATGACCTTAGGGAAATCACTTATTCTCCACGCTTTAATTTCTCATTTTGAAAAGAAGCACTGAAAAGAACAATATTATCTTAAGAGTTGTCAGGAGGGTAAAGCAAGAAACAGCTGAAGCAATGTGACTGCCCCAGCAAGACATACCATGGGAAAAAACCATAAATAAAGACTCAGTGCAAACACAGCTCCCTTGTACTCTGAACACCTGAGGGCAACCATACGAACTCCAACCAAGGGTGTGGGGTCCAGATCCATTGGCTTAACTATCTGCTCTGCTTGGGGACAACGTAAGCCTCTTACTTCCCAGATAAGCGGTAGGTGAAAAAATAAAAAGGAGTGCTTCTGAGGTGCAATAACCTCAACCTTTAATGACAGATAAACAGGAACTGGAGGTTGCGTGTGCAATGCCATCCCCAGGATGAAGACTCATACTCATTTCTTCACCTTCCATTGTATAAGTACATTTTTAATACCAATTCAAGCCAGGAGAAAGGCTGAGCACTAAACTATCAGAGAAATGTGTTTTGTCTGATAGTGAAGAAACTCACCCAAGAGTCTGATTTTAATTCTCTGCTTGATAAGATTTATCTCAACCTCAGTCTATTTCATCCAATCAAACACCATAGTCTCTGCTCTACAAGGAGAGAAAATGGGCCTGACACCACCACCATCATTAGCAGGCTTGCTAATCAAGCCTTTAATTTCCTTTCAGTTATATTTGCTTGAATTGAAACCTTATGCAACAAGCAAAAATAAAATGGTTTGTGCTTTTGTTTGAGTATGAAAAGATGGAAAAATCCGAAATTCAATTCCATTCAAAACAATTATTTTCTTTGGCAGCTGAACCAAAAGAACCCGCTAATTATTCACATGTATTTGAGCAAGATTATTTTATTGATGCCTTCAGCAGCACACACGTTCCTCCTGCAGCAGGTATAATACTCATCATGAAAGATTATTATTCCACAAAAGATTTAAGTTTTCTTTGCTTATTCTCTGCTGCAACTTTTTTTTTTCTTGCCAGTCCAAAAAAAACCCAAACCCTGAACAACAAACCACACTCCAAAACCACTTTCAAAAACTCTACAAGAAAACACTCTCACAATTTCATTCTGTAATTCCTCATTTTATTTTACCACAGCTTTTCTCTTCTTCCTTATTGTTCACATGCACAGCTGGTTGTAATGTGCTACATTAACCTAAGTCACATTTTGTGCTTCTCAAAATACATCACACACAATTTTTTGATGAAATGACAGGGAGTATTCGCTCACTTGCTTCTCAGCAACCTGTTTGACAAGCCAATGAGAAGGCAAAAGCTCAAGAACACCAGAAACCCACTGGGGTTTGTGGCTCGCTGTCACCTGGACCAGGACTCTGCTTTGGGAGCAGGCCACATTGCCAAGTTCTTCAAATCCAGGGCTACAGCGCTGGCTCCTCTGAATCCAGGCCTTGGGGTGAAGCAAGGTGCAGAACTGTAGTTCCTTTTGATACGGAATTTTTTAATGTAAACAAACCAACTCCGTGAAATAATTATTTTCAACTTCTCAGTCACAACTCAGATATGCCCCTGGTCTCTGTTTATCGCAAAGGACTAAATCAATCACAAACAGGACACTCGCAATGCCCATCGCAGTGCATTTTCTTCAAGCAAATTAATTGGTCTGAATTAGGTACAGCAAGGTATTAATAATGTAATAAACTTTCATATATCTTGCAAAAATAAAGCAATATGGGTTTCAAAACCACACACATACAATGCCCTTAAACCTTTACTACACAACAGAGAAGCAGCATCCATTCTGTGAACAAACTCACGGGAAAGCATAAGCAAGGCTTCCTGAAATTCCACTATATGCAGACTGGGGTGCTGCTTTTTAAATATTGTTAGACAGCAAAATCTTTATGAGGATTTAATTCAACCTGTATTCCACTAATCATCTTTCACATCTGGTGTTAACGTAAGGAGATTAAAGTAACACAAAGTCTTTTTATTGCCAGTGATGGAATTATGAATTGACATGCTAACTGCTATATAGAATACTTCCTAGCCTAGAAGGAAAAAAATGTCAAGCAGCAGCTATTCCATTTGAGATATAGAGATAATTTATCTGTAGACCTGTCATTAATATGTAGCAGAAATAAACCTGTTCCATAATAGGGGACATAGGTGGATGAACACTGACTGCTACAGTTCTGGGGAATGGGGGGAGGGAAGAAGCAGCAACTTTAACATGTGGAATCACTTGACTGGAAGCTAAACAGATTAGTTTGAAACTTTTCACCCACTTGGTTAAGGCATTAAGAACACAAACACTATGTATGAGTAAGATTATGCGAATGACTTGAATTAATAAAGCTGATATTTCACTTGCACTTTTACTTGGCAAATGTTTGGCTACAGCTGCTAAATAAGGTGCAAAATCTCTACTTAGCATAAGAATCTAATTGTACTGTGTATATGTAATTTAGCACTGCTATTGCTAAATTCTTATTTTAAAGAATTGTTCAAATCACCCCGGACCCAAAGTGAGATAGATCCCACACCACTCTTAAGAGTAAGAACTACTCTTAATAAAGTAGCTCACAAGTATATATGCTTGACTCTGCTTAAATAGTTACAAAAGCAATATAAACTCACTGTAGCTACTTCAGTTCTGCCCTACCTCAAAGTTCACAACCAAGTGAAAAATAGGAAGAAACAAAGCATCTCCACATACCAGTTATCATTTCACCTCCATGATGGCCAGATTTCAAAAATCCAAAGACTGTTTTAGATTGATAGGCACAGTCCACGCAAGCCTGCACAGCCTGCTGAAGTACCACATTGACAGGACCTGGTCCAAAGTGATCTGGAAGCTGCTGAACCTTCTTCTTATCCAGGTGAGGCCCAGAATTTCCATGCTTGTTGACATAAACACACACTGAAAAAGAACAAGCCATATTTACTGCTGAGGAACTAAGACATGTTTCCAAGTTAGAACTGCAAACTGTCTTTTTAGTTTTAAACTTGAGGAAAAGATATACTGGTCAACTCAAGAAGCTGAACATGCACACATACTTTCCGAACATGCAAAAAGTGCCCCCTCTCTCTTCTATCAAGGTTCTCCTGCCCGAGTCCTAAATCCACTTCGTTCTAGTCTCTAAGGCCCTTCTCTACCCTGCTAACATAACAAAGCTGTCATAATCCCTGCTTATCTTTTATTTTGACTAATAATCCGTTCATACACTAGTTCCAGTAAAGAAAGAACTACTATCAGGTAACTCTGAACTACTCGGAGGCGATTCTGAAAAACTGGCCTTACCAAGTTACTGCCCTAATTTTTCTACTGTTTGAGAAGCTGCAACAAAGACAACCCTATGGTATGTACCTCCCACTGATGCTCATTCTTAAGCGCCAGTATAGGACTAACATTTGCATCTATAATGGTCCTATATGCATCTATAATGGCTATTGAAGGACATCTGTACTACAACATGTACCACTCATGTAGGATTTCCATAAGGCAACTTGGCTTTCTCTGCTAAGTAAAATAAATGTACTCCTCTATAAACACTGTAAGGTGGTTTAAAGCTTAGCACAAAACAATCAAATAGGGCTTTTGAAATTACTTTTTATAGAGACTATGCAAAATGGTCTTTCAAAGGAACGGCAAGCCAGAAAAACATGGGGAAAAAGCTGTAACAGAAGAATTTTTTTCTTCTTAGCCTTGGCTATCACATGACCAGAAATGCACCCAAGATATTATTAGAGCTTAATGAAAAAACATGCTGCTGTGGTGATCCGGCATACAACCTAAACATTCTCTTATACAGAAGAATGCCATATTCTTCTAAACTGTAGTATTATTTGGACTTAGTTAAAAACTTGGGGTTTTAAAAATGAAGTATTTCTATAAGTGTTTTAATGATCTTATGCCTTCATGCATATCTGCTCACTCTCTCATCTCTGCAAATTGGAGGAAACCTATTTGTACAAATAATCAAAGATACAAAGCAGCAAAAATAGTTTTCATGGCATCTTCTGTCTGGGCTCAACAACAACTGCCTCCTGAAAGGTTTATTTTTCTAGGAAACACATACATACTTTCCCCTCATCCATCACTGAAGTTGGGAGTAAGAAGAACCTGACAACTTCTATTGTAAAAACAGTTTCTTAAATGTAAAAAAGCACCCCAAACAACATTATCACAATTTGTGGAGGTTTTAGAAAGTTCTTGAGATTTCAGTTGACAACATACAAATTTGTTCACTACAGGGTTGCAAATTCCTCAACGAGTTAGTTCATTAACTAGCTTATTTCTCTTTTGCCAGCCCTTTTCAAGATATATTTCATTATTTTTCCAAAATAAGTAAACATAAGAGGAAGGAGGAGTGTATTTCCAACTGCCTTTACTTGGTTTAAACAGTCGGAGTTTCTTTTCATGTAAGGCTATAGAGAGACAAAATCTCCATTTTGTTCTATGCAGTACAGCCTGCATGACATCAGAACATCACATAGGTTTTCAGCTACATCTACTCCCATTTCATACATTAAGGACTGGGACAGACATGAAAGAACTGTACAGTTTCCTTCCTCAGGAACAAACTGCCAGGTCCAGCAAATCCATCAAAAGCCCCTGTGCTCCAGCACTTCTTGCTGTAATGCGGGCATCAAAACACTAGTTCTGCAAAGTAACACTGCCACCTACAAATATCTTTAAAAAATAAGGCAGCTGGATAATGATTTACTGTAATAAGTTTGCAGCATATTTGCCATAAAATGACAGTACTTATTTGCTTCAAATGGAAGCCATTTCACACTAAAAACGTCTTTTTTTCTTTTTTACCTGTCGATATAACTGCTGCAGTTGCACCAGACAAACTAATTCCATCTTTAATTATCTGTGTAGTGCCACTGTCCCCCTCAGGAGAGGAATGAGGAGAAGGTGATGCAGGAGTCAGTTGTTCCGGCAAGATTTTTTTCTGTTTAGAGACAAAAAAACAAAAGCCAAAATGTTTAATTTTTTTTTAAAGTACGCAAGATCTTTCTGCTATCTGTTACCACCTTACCGAAGATGTTTAATTTTTTTTTTAAAGTATGCAAGATCTTTCTGCTATCTGTTACCACCTTACCAAAGGTGTGTGGTTCCTTATTACAAAAGTACTACATAGAGCAGAGAAGATGAAGTCCAAGAAAGGAAGACCAGAAACTGTCAGTTCGCATTTACAGCTACTTAAGTAAGGCAGTGGATGATAAATGACTTAAGAAGGAAAGTACCTCTATCTGAAAAGTGGGAAAAGAATGAGCTTTATATACTAATTCATGACCCATCTAAACCTTAGGAAGCATAGAAGAGGTGCTTTGGATTATTTTCTTGTCCATATCCTTCCAATCATCTGGGTTTATCACAACTCAAACCAGTTAGTTGGGCTGTGTATATATATCCATATAAAACCTGAGTCACATTTAGATGTCAATTTTGCAGTGCACCTAGATTTTGCCTCAGCTTGTTTCAAAAGGGACTGAAATTCCCAATAAGTCACTTCTAGGAATTGGTGCTTTACACAAGGTATCAAATTAAACCCGTAGTTATAATCCAGTCACATCGGCTGCCAAAAACCTTTTCCTTTCCCACATCAAACTTATTTGCAGCATATCATATGACAGACAACCAGAGTTGGCAGCACAGAGATTTAGAAATTGGTCAACGTGCATTACCTTCCACCTAAGGAAAGGAGGATTTTGTTGTAATTTGGTTTGAAATGGGGTTTAGAAAAGAAGGAAGGCAGGCATTTCTAATGTACTCTGACATGTTGTGAAAATACATGGAAATAAAAAAAATAATGAATTGGAGAAAAGTTCATCACCTCTCCCTTCACCATTTATTATTCCATGAGAACAGATCATGTTCTCATTCTCTTACCTACTAAAAAAGTTTGGAATATAGGAGATTACCTGAGGTCTTGACACTGCTGAAGGCAGCAGAGACCTGGCTACTCACGTGGTAAGGATTTACTGCTAAAATTGATCTATAGTGAAATGAAAATCCAGTCAAGTTGCTAAGGGAGGCTAAGCCCTTTTACATTTATCACTATTCATCCTTCACCTTTTTAGAAGCAGCATATTTTCCAAATATAATACAAAAAATCGTGTAGAAAGCAATCAAAATTTATACCTTCCTAAAAGCTTAACTTCTTCACAACACCTATAAAGAATAAATTAACTTTCTTCTGAAGTCCAGGGCACGTTAAAAAAATATTTCCGTGCCCTTTACAGTTCAGAGAAGATGAGTTTGGCTAGAGAAACTACTTGACAATATGGCACTGGGTGGAATCGCTATGAACATAAGGAACAGACTGCCAAAGCTTGGCATTGCATTGTGAATGAGACATGGCAGCTCAGGTCAGACACTGAACCAAGCACTGATTTATTACTTGTCAGGAATTGCCTACGTATCTTAACACTGGGTGACAGAAAGGTCTCCCTCCATGCTTAATACAGAGAAGAAAAACGCACTTGGCAAGTTTGAGCTTTTGATCTCAAGTCTGACATTCCTGAAGGTTCCTCTGGAGCAGGGAATCTTTGGAGGCCCAGTTGTCTGTCACCACACTGCAAAATCCAGGTGGTCGAGTTGAGGGGAAAGAGGAGGAAATGGGGAGAAATGTAGACATCAAAACGGGATACAAACGCTGAACTGTAAGACAGAGGAGCTATCCTCCCTCCACACTAACGAGGCTAGCTGGCCATTTCCTACCTTCTTCTTCAGAAGGTGGAAAGAGCACAAGTCTTTCAAACATAGCATGTTATGCTTGCTCAGCCAGGGTTCTCATTTTGCAACCCCAAACTGAGGAGCAGCAAACTGCGACCCCAAAGCCATGTTTTTTCACGAGGCAGGCCACGTTCCCAGCAGGGCTCAGGACATTTGCTTGGTCAGGGTGTCACCGGCTGGCCCCTGCCAGCTGTGAGGGCACACCAGCTCCCTTTGCCTGCAGAGAGCTCCACACAGTCTGGCACCACATGGCCAACTTCACAGGCTTTACCCTGACGCTTAAAACCACTCTTCTTGTGGGGTCAAATGTGTGAGCCATGCTCAGACCAAGGCACTTCCTCAAGAAATTCTGGAAGGAATTCTTTGCGTTGTTACGCAAATTGTACTTTCAAAAATAATGAAAGAGATGTAAGAGCCGTAAAGATATTTCTTCTTCATTATGAGAGAGTAAAACTATACAGTGCAAAGTGAGGGAGACAAACCAAAGACAGAACCCAACATGCATCTCATGCATGACACAACAGCTCAACATTCCTAGCTGTATAAGGAAAGTTAATACCTGCACAATGATAAACATCACAGCATAACAAACATAAAAGGGCAAAGGAAGTCAGACAACTCTACAGTATATCAGGCACAGACCAATCTCCCCAAATACACAGGTTTTGAACTACTACATAGCCAGCTCACACCTGAAGCACAATAACTTAGCCTGAAAAGCTAGAGGGTTTTTTTTTTTGGATCGATCTTAAAAAAGAAAAAAAGAGGCACTTTTAAATCTCTAGGCACATACCACTTGCATTATATTTGCTTATGTATTGTGAGGTGTACAGGCTGTATGGCACTCCATGTCAGATACACCCTGTCTGTGCAGAACTCCCACAAAGCCATTTCCTCTCTTCAGCCTCATGCTAACAGGCGTCACAGTCCAAAGAGGAGCTTGCACATATGTATAACATCCTGGCAATTTAACCATGTACCAAAGCAGTAACAACCTTCCATGGATTCTCAAAAGGAGTTAATTGTTTAAGTTTTTTAATGCAAAAGTTAATGTAGTAAAACTCCAAGACAGATACCAAATTTAGATTCTGCAAAAATCTAACTCTTAGTTGCCTCATCCCACAGATGAAACCAGGAGCGTGCAGAGGTATCTCAGATTCACTGCCTTAAGACAGGGAGTGTCAGCAGTAACCCCCATTCCCCAAGCAAATTCCCCCAAGTACCTCACACAGACCAGGTGCCAAATGCAGCTCTCCAAGCAGATACTTTCAGACACCCAGTGTTCAGAGGCCAGAAGCCTCCTCTACAGGTGAGATGCCTCCAATCATTCTTCAAAGGATTACACAAAGTCTCTCAATTTCTTTTTCATGAGA
Organism: Calidris pugnax; assembly: GCF_001431845.1. Lineage (NCBI taxonomy): Eukaryota > Metazoa > Chordata > Aves > Charadriiformes > Scolopacidae > Calidris > Calidris pugnax. The sequence continues at coordinate 13,981,768 of NW_015091257.1, forward strand.
CACAGAGGAACAAAAGTCTTACATGAAAGCGCACATCCTGCCATACCCAAGTACATCCTTAAGATATGAAAATTCGGTGTTCAATGCTGTCCTTTAAAGCCCCCCAGGCTTATGGAGAACACCCCATCCACAAGCTAAGCCTGGATGGGAGCACCCTTCTACTGTTTAATCTATGTTTCTGTGCACTTTTATACACCAGAGATGTGTAAAGCCAGAAGCTAGAGACAAAGCTGGAGGCCACTTGCATCAGTAGCCTACCAGTTTGGATACCTGACTGGAAGGGACAGGCAGCAGAGGAGACAGCACTCGACCCCAGGATCATTTCTAACCTTGTGGTCATCATTTCAACAAAGTGCCTGCTTCCAGTTTTGTGCTAGAGCCTTCTAGGAATGCTCTAATAATGTTGCTTCACTAGCACTTTACACTGACCAGCTCTATCGCTGGAGAGAGACGTCCCACCTGTGCCATTACTCCACTCTTTCCCACACATCACTAGCAATAGATCCCATAGCCCACAGTGACGCAGAGCAGAGGAGAAAAAACCCAAAACTTCAACTTTTCAAAACTTGGGGGGCAGGGCAGTGGAAAAAAACCCACAACCTTAAATTCCAGAAAAAAAAAAACAATGCCCCCCACTCCCCTGTAGGTGCTAGTGCAAAGGAGAAAGAGCACAGGGACAGACACAACTTGTCTGGGGAAAGAGATGGCAGGGCTGCTACTCTTTGACAGCTTGCAGTGGGTGAACAAGACTCAGAAAGTAGGTTGTACTTCCATGCCAATTCAAGACTTGCCTAAATCTGCTCCGCTGTGACCCTGTCCTTCCTTGCAGCAGCATTTGTGCTTTTTGGGTGGGGTGGAGGAGACAAAGAAGACAGTAAGAGGGAGGGATGCTGGGTTAGTTGTCTACCAGTTTCGCTCCCTGAACTAGTTCATTCTGGGATCATCTACCCACCAGTGTTGGTGGGAGGGGTAAGTGGGGGTTTCAGCAGTGCCGGGGTGTACCTGGTCAAACAGCTCCAAAGGAGCTGCAGCTGGAGGCAGTTGCCAACCACCCAGGTCTGACTCAGCTTGGAATGGAGAGATGCAGAAAGACACCACGTCTTTCAGACCAGGGGCAGAATTAGGCCCACACCTGGAGAAACATATGGCCTGGGAAGAAGCTTCCTGCTTCGTGTTACATCTCCAGGATTAGAGGGTATCCAAGAGATCCATTGGGCAAATCCAGCTGTAAGCTTAAGATGCCTAAATTTTGCACCAAAACCCTGACTGTTCCTAATCCTTTGTTTCTAAACATAAAACAGAAAACCAAACAAAACAAAAAAAAATTAAGCAAACTATGTATATGGTTCAGTAACAAAATAACCCAAACTGAAAACCATAAAGGCCTCCTTGGCTCTTGGAATTTTACTGGGAATGGCTATTCCAGAATAGTAATTTCTAACACCAACAATTCACTCGTAAGGCAATTTGTAATCTTGTTCTGGAATAAAATAATCTGCAGAAGCTTATACTGAAATATTCCAGAATAACTATTCTAAACTTTTTCTTGCAATCAATTGATGAAAACACTAAAGCCCTGAAGGCTGAAGAGAAGACAGAAAATTAAATAATCATAATAAGAATAAAAATCTCTCTACAAAATTTTGCAATATAAAGTAAAGTAGTAGATAAGGACTAACCTTTTTTCCAGGTTTTAAACTTTTTTTCCTTGTTTTAAGATTTTCAGTGTGAGTGGTGCTTTTTGTCAAGGGAATATTTTTAGGAGACCTGCCCTTCTTGGGAACTGCAGACTGTCCAGGGGGTTTGCCCCGACCTGGTTTCCTGCCCCGTTGCGCTGGTACTGGAGCAGATTTCTGTGGAGACTGCATTGAACGCCGGGTCACTTTGGAAGGGGAAGATTGGATTTTTGCACTGCTCTTTGTAATGGAAACTGAGGAAAAACAAAAACAAAAGGGGAGGGGAGGAAAACCTCAAAATGAACGATGGAAAGTAATTTTTCTAACAAAGGCTTAAAAAATAAAAATGTAGTGCACAATTTATATTGTAAAATAATATACTTGGATATTTTGAACTTAAGTGGTTGGCATAAAACTATATAACCTCAATAAAGCCCAAGAGAGAACTCTCTATACCCGCTATTTTAGAGGGTCTTTCCTAAAAGAAAAACATTCATATAAAAATAAAAAACAATGAATCCACTCACCTTATAAATGCTTCCCATAATTTTCTTTACAATAAAATATTTGTAAAGTGCCATTCATCAAGAAGGCCTTCAAAATATTTCACAAATTATACAGCCCATAAAATATCTGTTCACTTCTAAGGACAGTTTCCACGATTACAAGACATGCCAACTACTTCTAGGGAGCTACAAACCTTTTGAGCAGTGAAGAAAATCATCTGACTGAAGAGAAGAAACTGATGATAGGCAAAGTATCATTAATGAGCATTTATCTGAGATGCCAGTTTAGAAAGTTAAGTTCACATGACTATACCCAGATTTTTCTACCTGCAGCCACCCAGACTTAAAATTTTATTTGGAAGAAGGACTTCCAAAAATCAAAAAAAGTATCATTTTTATTCATTCTTAACACTAAGCTGGTTCTATGTTGAATCTCCCAACCCGATACAAAACTGACCCAACATATGTATGATGTGACTATATTATAACCTGATGCAAAGCTGCAAGATTTAAACAGATTTCATTGAACTTCATAGTTAGCAACCTTTTCCACCCAACTCACTCTCCTCTGAAGCAATAATGATGATTTTATTTTAACAATTCCCTTCATATTGGACTGATTAGAACACCAGAAGGATGTCAAACAGAACCTACGGATAAGGACATACCCTCAATGAAAACATGCACCGCACCATGCTACAGCAGTACCTGTAGCCAACAAAAACCAAGTCCAAAAAGATCAACAAATATTCTATTTTTATTGGCCTGATTGCTGACAGACAGATGCAGATGCTGTGAAAGAGGTAAGTAGAAGATGAAAATGGGAAATTTTTGTGACATCAAACAACCCTTATTGTGAGATGTCTGAGAAAGGAACACACAACGTATTTGAAATCATTTGAAGTCTTTACACCGAAATTAGATGGCTTTCTAGTATCACAATGCCTCTACCACAGCCTTTTGCATCCTCCTGATGATGAAACTTCATGATTCACCCTAACCTTAAATACTATGAACTTAAAGTGACACAACTTAGAAGTATTGCAAGGTAGGGTTCAAGCAGGCTTTGACTGTGTCAGTCACCAGTGTCTGATCCAAAGCACAACTGCAGACAGAAAGTGGAGCATAGGGGGCTGCTAAATAGATAGTTTCCTGGATTTTTGTGAATTTGGGATATTTCTTTTCCCAAAATATTACTACGTTGAGGCTTTCTGGTGAGCAAATACAACAAAATAAAACTAGGAAGATATATTTGAAATGAGGTCTTGAGAAAAGAACAGACTTTAAGACTGAGTAACAGTTTTAATGTCTAGCTCTATGAGTGATATCCACCTTAACAGTTCAGCACCTAGCTTTACAGCTGTTACTCTAACTCTGAAATTTTATTCAGGACTTAACTGTTAAAAAGTATTTGCAATAGAAAATGTCACTGTAAGATGAAATACACACTGCAAACAGACTTCTTATAAAATATAAGTACTACTGACACACATTTTTAAAGCTGTAGCAGCATTTACATACATTGCTATTTGTCCGATTCGGTTACTAATCTAATATTCCTAAATGCCAGTTCAGAAGAAATCTCTTCATTATGGCTGGCTGCAATCCTAATACATCAAATACAAACATGATATCCCTAGGTATCTAAGAAGGACCACCTTCTGGATGTGCAAAGTGATCACCTTCCTTTTATTTATGTATGCCAAACTTATTTCATATGCAATGACAGAGGAATAGAATTTTAACCAAATGCAATGCTGGCATAGCATTACTCTAATGTCTCTGAACTGCTGAATGACAACTCACATTAAGCTGCTTGTCTAGAAAGCAGAACAATATCAACCGTATGCTGCACAATACAGTACTACATAGTGTATCCTGTATTATGTTTACACCAACGTAAAATGCAGCTATTTTTATTTATCTGTGCCACACAACTATGCATTTAACAAAACAATCATGACCTTGGAAAGAAATGTTGGTTCACAAATTCTTTGTGTCTTTGCCTACGTTGAAATCTACCAATTGCCTTTCCATTCTCGCACAGCAAAGACCCAGCTATGGTTAAATACATAGCCACTTGCAACGTCAACAGGTTCTAGGAGCACAGGTATGAGTTTCGGGACGCTGGGCAATCCCTACTCCCTTCCAGAAGGGCATTTACTAGACAAAGAATAACAATGCAAACAGTTCCAACCACTTCAGGCTGCCCTCTTGAAACACACACACCACATACCCTTATCTCAGCATCTTCCTACCTGTATACGCCAGAGGACCAAATATTAGCAGCATTAACCATTAAGGGAGGGGGGGGTCAGGTCCCATTTGGTATTTTTCCTTCTGCCAAGGGCTGAAGCCTCTTTTTTTCCATAGGCAGGACTGCAACAAAGCCCATGCTGCCTGGGCAGCCTCCCGGAGACCACAGCAAATGAGGAGGCTGCTATTTGCATTTGTTGATTTAAGAGAGGATGGGGGGGGAGCACAAGGGAGTGGGAGACTGCTAAAGTAATTCCCATATTGTCTGCAGGCTGTATTGACAGTGATCATCAGTCACCTGCTCTTACTTCCTTCACCCCGGCCTTCAGAGGGAGACCAAAGGTTACGCTGGGTCACAGGATCTGGAGGGAAATGAAAAGACATGCAAAATCGAGCTGGCAACCCACTGCATCTGTGGACAGAGTTATCCCCACTAGGCCACATGTTCCAAAAGCTAAGACGGTTTAATAGTCTCACGAGAACTTGTTAAAATATAACGATGAAGAGAATAGAGAGGAAAAATGCCAAGCTCTGCTTGCAATTACTGCAGTATTTAGCTGGGATATTTACAACCAAAAAAGCACATTTGCCTTTTCAGGATGCTGCTTTGCATCACAAAGGCCTTCTCATTTGCACAAACAAAATCAAGCATTTGTGTCATGTTGCTCTTCTACACAAATATCCACGGCTCCAGTTTCAGGAGTGGGATGCATTGCGTGGCATTCTTTCCCAAGTCTCTTACCTACACCCAAAAACCATACCGGCGTCCTTAATAACTAAAAAACAGAGAACATGCTACACAAACATACTTTACCATAATAACGTTAGCAACTAAATGGAGTTTTCAAAGGTCACAGAGCTCTAGTTATACTGTCATGTTAGCGAGGTGAATACCTTCATGCCACACGCAAACAGCTTTCATGCTTTCAATTACTGCTCCCTCAAAATATTCTCATTTTTTCCTTAAAACCATTCTATGAGACTCCAACACCTATAAACTGTGCATCCAATGTACGTAAGAGAAACGCCAAACCCAGTATCTTGGAACTCACAGCCGGAAGATGCATTGCCACAACTCAGCCCTCATTTGCACAAGCAGATCCACTGGAGTCAACTGAGCTTATTTGCATGAGAAGGACATGAAAGATTAGACTCCAGATGAGAGCCAAATTCTGCTTGCAAACGCAAGCAAACGGCCCAGACACACGCAGGACTGCAAAATTTCACCCCAACATCTCTTGCCAGAATAAGTCCGATATTTAAGACAAGGATGAAATCTGAAGCTACTTGAAACCTCCAGCGCTTGGCAAGGGGCTGGGGCAGATGACAGCTCAGAAGCCTGAATTCTCATGCAATTCTAATTAGTAAAATTCCCTCAGATAATCCACAGCGATGATTTCGCTCTATGTTTTTATGGAAAGCAAGGGGAAAATAGGTTCGGATTTGTCATATTTAAATATTAGAAATCTACCATTCAGTTACTGTCACAGAGCAGCAATTACAAGACAAGGCTTTAAAAAGCTGAACTAAAATTACACAAAGCAAGGTAGGTGCCCATTTTGCCATACATTCTGTGAACAAAGCATTGCTACCTCAGGTGAAGGTGCCAATTAGGACAGTAGAAACAGTAATTCAGTGTTTAAACCAGCATTTATTTCAAGACAGAGATGATTCTATTTGTACTGTGGTATTGTTCCTGTGCCTCCAGTGAAATGCAACCCAGATACTCTTCTGATAATATAAAATCCTGACCCTTCTCTCATCTATGGATTAAAAAAACTAAGGCGAAGAGATTTAGCAACTTACCCTAAATCCATGTGCACATTCCACGGTGGAAGTAATGAAAACATACCTCCTGAGTTCTAGCCCAGGATTTAAACTATAAAATTAACCTTCCTTAATACAGTAAGTTATTATCATGATGGTTTTGACAACTGGGAGAGGAGGTGGAAAAGATTAGCAATTTTTCAAAACAGCTTACTGCCAAGGATTATAAAAATTTATGTCCTTATGTCTCAGTTGAACAAGAGCACCATACAAAAGCATAAGTATCTGTAACACATGCCACCTCTTTCTATCTGTGTGTGGATTACTGCATTTCTGGTTAAGAGGTAGATACAAGATACTAATTGATATGTTGCTATGATACAAAACCAGTTATAAGTCATCATTTTGATGTCAAAAAAGCAACACTGCATTGGAAGCTTCAACATCCATCTACCTTGGAAAGACATGGACATCATGGCTTGAAATTTTCTTATTCCTAGATTTTAGATTCTGCTATGACAAAAGGGGAAAAAAAAGGCATTTTGTTGATTTTCTGAGAAGGAAGAAGCAAGTAAATACCCAATAAACTGTCAAAGCAGCACAAACTTGGGTTACCTTAAGATACTTTAGGTGTGCTGATGATGAATTTGTCAATAAGTCTGGCAAAGCCTAGCTCTACACAATAGCTAAGAGTTTTAACATCCTGATTCTTCACCTCATTACTGAGTCTGCCTAGGTTTTACCACTATTTTTCCCCAAATAGCATCAGCAAGATGAAAGATGGACCCAAAATGAAGCAATAAAATGCAACAAGCTTCAGGGGAAGACAAAAAGAAATGCAGAGCACAGTTAGTGCAATGCCACAATTTGTTTTGTCTCAATATTCGCATGATAGTACTGATATTCTTAACATAGCATATATGTACAAACACAGATTTGGAAAAAAATCCACTCAGTCCCATCCACTAGTTGGGCAACACAACCACTGTTGATGTTAGTATCCACAAGACCTGAAGAAAAGAAAGTTAAAAAAAATATTTTCCATGTAACAGTCACATATACACATGTTGGAGTACTTCCATCTTCAAAGAAAATTACCGCTACCTTATAAATAAATATGGTAAGACTGCGAGGAGACCAGACTCACAGTAAGGTCACAGCTTTGGGAAAGGCAAAACCTTTAGTTTTTCTTAAGTGATTACCACCCCGTAGCAGCACCACCTAGGCCTTGCTGCAAGATGCCAAGAAACATTAATACCATATAAAAAAAGCTTAACATGTGAGAGAATGTAGCAAATCAGATTTTAGCCTGAAGCACTGAGGAGTTTTTCATGTACAATTCTGAAGACAGCATAAATCTGCTTACTGTATGTGCCTGATTTAACTACTGTGACCTGCTTGTGAGAAGCAGCTGGCTGCACTGAGAGAAAAATGAAACTTCTAGCAGTACAAAATTGTACCATTTCAATATTTGTTTCTTTCTTTAATGAAACTTAAGAATTACCATGCCTATCTGGCTTTTTTTTTTGGCTACTTTAAACAACACAGAGTTTTTCCACAGATTTAACTGTGGCTCTGTCAAATATTCCAACACTTCTTTCATTTCATCTGCAAATGTTAGAGAGTAGTACTTAAGTTTATACTGATGTTACACATTTGTGAACAACACAGATGGAAATATAGCCCAGCTATTTTGACATCATTTCATTATCACAGAGAAGTGCACCTCCAGTAGCTCACTTGGAAAAATCTGCACAAAGTAATAACGAGAGTACATCTGAAAAGTAAATAAAACTAAACTAAGAAATCATAAACCAGACAAATAAGATACTTTTTAATCTCTGCTTGAGCCTGTACTACTCTTATTGCTGCAGACAGCTTTTGAAGGAGACCTTTAACATCACAGGCTGATTAGCGTAATGAAAGAAGATTGCTCTCACTGACAATAAATGCACAGAACTGGGAGAAAAGTGACGAGGTGACACACAATGTGGAAGGGGAGGGGAGAGGACGAACAGACGGAAGGAAGGGGACTAAGGATAAAAGCTACAGCGTATTACTGTTTTTATTTAGATTACGACATGACCTTCCTTTGGTTATAATTCTCTCCTGTAAAACACAGAGAGCTGTTCCTTCTTCACAAGTCCTTCCATCCTGTTTATGCATCAAAGATCCAGCTTTGTAAGACTGTGAGGATCAGGGACATATAAAAACTGATCCCTCTCCAGATGCTGTTCATATCTAAATGATAGATACTACTTTATGGTGAAATCAATGGCTTGTCCACAGTTGTTCTTTTGTTTTCTCTCTATTATGGAAAAGGTTTTATTTCTATTATAAATAGAAAGGTAACTTGCCTAAGTAATTGCCATTTACATGTAATGACTAAACAGTAAAATGAATTTATATAGAAACAGCAAACCGAAACTGCTCTGACAATCTCCAGTCATCTGCCACCTACTTCAATCATAACCATCAGATACAACCAGCTACAGAGCAATACAAGAATATTCTTAGGCATAGTGACAGCTTTCTATTATCCAATTGAGTAAAATAAAAACTACCATCTATGGTGGCTAAATAGAAAAGCATAATATGTTTGGCCTAGAAAAAGAATTAATAGAAAAACATTCAAAAGATAACAAACTTTAAAAAGCCTTTTTAAAGGCTATCAAAAGCAGAAGTTACATAGACCCAACAGATGATCAAATTTCAGAATGAGCAAACAGAAGATAATACCAAAGCAACAAGATTGAATGGTTTTTTGCATTCATACTCACTCCAAGGAAGCTCATTGCATTAGTTCCCACATCAGAAGCCCTCTTCACAGGGATCTGAAACAAGTTCTCTGACACAGTACCCATAATAGAGGTCAGGAAATGGAAACAAAACAAACAGCAGAGGGTTGGGAGGACATACAGCACTTAGGAGTTTTAAGGAAATCAAAAGATGAGATGTCCAATCTACTGATAGTGCTGTGCAAGTTTGTCCTCAAATTCAGAGATTTAGAGGTGGTTAATGCGATGCCAACCAACACTCTATCCAGCTAGCTATGGGCAGAGCATCTGATGTTTGTACTGGCCAAGTTGCTAAAAACTCTTCTACAGAACAGAGGTAGTGAACCCAAAGATAAACATGATGTGTTGTGGGAGAACCAAATCATAGCTTTTGTAGAAAAAAAGTCACATCTCACAAATCTAGTATTAGATTTTTTTAAGGAGTCAATAAGCAAGCAGACAATCTGAAGTCAACTGATGTATTCAGTGGATTTGCACTTGACAACATCTCACACCACAGCCTCTTAAAAAAAATCCTTAGCTGGCAATGGATACAAGGGAAGATCTTTGTGATCCTTCTAAAGAATTTCTTGGAAAAAACCACAGTGGCCAGGAATAACCAGACAAATTTCCACAGCTGAGAGAGGACTCTAGAGAAATCTTGATGAGATCTCTGCTTGGGCTTGTGCCATTTGATTCATATATGATTGAGGACAAAGTAAAGCATGAGATGGCAATTGCTGAACAATTGTTTGAGCCAGTAAAGATGTACAAAAAGATCTTGTAAAGCTGAGCAGTTGCTCAGCAGAGGAAGTAACAGATGAAATTCAGTGTCAAGTAATTAAAAATAATCCAGTTCTGTGATCAATGATGGGCTATTAGCTGATGTATTCAAAAATGACATCTTAGAATTAAAATAAATATTTCTATGACAGTATTAGTTCATTGCTCAGTAGTAGTCCAAAAATCCCAAATACCAATTCATGAATAGTTATAGAAGGAACAGGAAAAAACCCAAACCAGACACCACCACAATACCACTAAGTCTTAAATACCACGTGCACTTCTGGTTCCAGTGGCTCAAAAATGTCATAGCTGGAAACAGTACAGAAGAATAAGGGTGATCAAAGGAATTAAACTGATCCCACAAAAAGGAAAAATGAAACAGGACAGGATTTGACAAGTTTGGAATACAGATAGCTGAGGGAAGCTACAATATAGATCTACAAAATGTAGATGGATATGAAGAAGTCAATGAATGACTATTTACTGTCTCTTCCTGTACAAGTACTGGAAGTACAAGAATGCACTTCAGCACAGGAACACAAAGACAACAAATGAAACTACCAGCAAGAAAAAAGATACCTCCCTTTCCACAGAATGTATACTCAAGTACAGAACTCCTTACTACAGGATGTTGTTGGTGCTAGAAGTTGAGATGGCACCAAAATATAACTGAACAAAATAGATCAAGCTCGTCCAGGCGCCACTCAGCATAAAAGCATTATTCTGGGCTTGGAAGGTGCTGGATTGTACACAGCCAAGTATTAGGAATACTTCTACAAACCTCTCTCCTTTTTCACATATGTGCTTTCAGCCACTGCTGGAGAAAGCCTGCTAGAGTAGATGGTCCTTCAGATTGATGTATCATAGGCAAACTATCATGCCAACTTCTTTCACCAGCTGTATTTCACACCAATGTTTCTGAGTGGTAAGTCACCTCTAGAAGCACCCAAGTGACTAAGAGACATACAGAAAACAATCTACCATGTCCTTAAAACCTTTTTGCCAGAAGGCCAAGCCAACATCAAGCACTGTTGTCAAACCAGATATAACATAAGGTACTACTATCCGAGATATTTCTAATGACAGAAACTACAATATTAGCTAAGCAAAGCTTCTGCTAGTGTAAATATTGAACACTACATTTCATACCACTGTACTCACACCCTGACAGTCAGCCAGGTCCATCTACATCACATTTTCCGAAAAGGACCAGAGACAAAACATCAACACAAAGATTAAGGCCTGAATGTTAAAAGCCAGCTGGTCCAAAACAACTTTTCACCTACCGTCTCCATTTTATCTTCTATTAATCGTGTCTCAGTTCCCAAGCTTATCTTTCTAAAACCTATGCAAGTTACAGAAGATAAGGCTATAAAGACCATATAATCTGTTCTGAATAAATTCACCCACACTAAGAAGCCTATGTTTAAATTGTTCTTAAAAAGCTTCCATCACAGAGGTCCTACATTCTGTCTGGGCATCTTAAATGGCTAAGACAGTAAAAAGCCAAAAAAATCTTCCCTAATTTTCATATTGTCTACGCTACTGCATTTCATCTCCTTCAAAGGGCTAAATTAGACCCTAAAATATAAGTCATGGCAGGAAATTGTTGTCCTAGATACGGATGAAATTTAACCTCTTTACTTCTTTCGTAGTCAGACTGCAGGATACTGGTTTTGCTTGGTCACTAAAATCTGGGGGGGGATGGTGTTCAGTCCTTTAACTAGTGATTTAACACACTTAAATGCTTTCAGAAAAAGAAACTAACCTGCAGCAAAAAGTTCCAGACCAGAATAATACTATAATATTTCAAGCGAATCCCTGGAATATAGTATCTGTCATACTTTTTTCCTTAACAGGAAAAGTCAATGTTAATGTGACTTAATGAAGAATCCTGACAACATTATCATATTTCTGAATTGAAATGACTTGATTATACTCTCCTTGAAGCTATTATTTACATCTTAATAAAGGACTATCATTACAGTTCTTTAATGGCTCAAAAGCGATCAAATAACAGTTGAAAACATAACCTGAGAGCAAAAAATATTTCATCTAGCTATGCAAATTTGACAAGTGCATATAACATGCACAAACAGCACATAAAAAATAAGCACATGAAGCAAAATTGAAAGAACAAATTCTTTATGCTCAGAAAGGGGAAAAAAGAAGCACACACAATCTCAATGAAACAGAACAGTTAAATTTGGCCTCAGTTTAGAATTAGAAATAACAAAATCCTCAGCCTGCACTTCCCTGCTCCCAGTTTCTATCACATGTCTAAAATTCTCAGTTTTGACTACAAGTCTGCAAGAACCTTAATTCAGGTTTAATTAATGCCTGAAGTGTCATTGTTTTTCATAACAAAGCAATAGAATCCATAAAAATACCTGGATAGGTATTTCAAGCCTTCAGCAAATTTGAACATACTCAAGAATTTTGTTTGGTTTATTACCTGAACAACAGTAATACGTCATCAAATTTACTAACTAATTGTTAAAGAACACTTTGATCTCTATCAAGCACTAATCAGGCAAGAAAAATTCTGTACATATTATCTCAAAATATTACTGTTTTTTCAGTACTGAAACTGGAATAGACTACACAATTTAATAATGCTTCTTTCCAGAAGATGCAATTGGACTAAGCAATCTAAACTGTCACAAAAATATCTTCTAGAAATTTAACATCACTCATTTACACAGCCCTTTTTGTATAAAGTAATTTTATTTCACCGCAATTAATGTAATTAACTTACCATAATAGCATATTTCATTCATGACTTCTAAAGACAAGGTCAACCTTCTAAAGAAGCCGAGAAAGACACTTTACAGATTGGGAGCACAGAAAACATTAAGGGCGCAGTCAGCTTGGTACCTATTAGATGACTTCTGATTGAATATAGATTGTCCTCACTTGACTTCCCCCTGACTTCTCACTGCAGGTTTGTACTTGCAGATCATCCCGGATCTGCCAGTACAGCTACACACATAGCTGTTCCCCTGCTGAAATCCACCAAAACAGACTAAACTAGATTACAGGTACTATGACCATTGGCAGTAACTGCAGACAGTAACTACAGACGAGGATGCAGAGGTACCCGTAGCTAATTTCACTTTGATTTTCCATACGGTTCTTGACCTGCTGGCAAAAGATTGAGAAAAACAATGGGGATGGAGAGGGCAGGAAACATGATTGATTTCTTGCCTTCTGTTCCTTTGTAATTCCAGTGAGAGTTCTGTGATAGCAGCCAACTCATTCCTTACTCATTCCTCAAAAAAAAAACAGCTGTGAAAACGCTCACCGCGAGAACAAATTATTCTGGTCAACAATATTAAAGTAATTAATTAAAATATGGTTCCCCCGTTTAAAAACCTCTCTTTCTGTCAAATTTGAAGGGAGTGAGGATAGAAGAGCCCAAACAGTTTGACAGAAAAGCTTTACACTACAGATATATGACAGGAGGTCCCCAGAGTAGCAGAGGAATTACATTCAGGGATATCCCGCTTTATTCCATTTCCTTTCTCTCTATGCTAGATAGCTGAACATTATAAAGCACAGCAGCTATTAATTAAAGGGACTCTATAAGCCTATGTACAAAAATCCTTAAAGGTATGAGGACGATAAAGCATTCAGAATAGTCAGTTTCAAGACAGAATTCTGTGAGTATGAAGGAAGAAACACTAAGTTCATAGTTTAAACCTTCGATCACCACAGAAGCAAAGGCTACTTCACTTTCTTAGCAGTTAGCTTAATATAAAGTGCTGCTGCAGCAAATGTATTAGTATCATTAAAAACAACCATTTAACTATATAATACAAACAGCAAATCTAGTTTAAGTCCAAGATTCTTCACAAGCACACAAAAATTTCATCACACAAAGATTATCAAAAGCCCTCCTAACAGTATTAAACAAAACATGTTCCCAGAGTTACTATGAACAGACAAAAATCATTTCCTAGAAACTATCCTATTGGCTTTAAACTACATACAGAAAATTTAACAACATTTCATCCTCATCAACTACTCACAAATCAAATCTTCACTCTTATCTGCATACAGCCAGCTGGTTTTTAAAATTCTGCTGTAATTGAGGGGAAAAACAATTAAGCAATATTATTAGTCATCTTACCATTGTTCCCTGGTGGTTGTAATGCATCTCCTGTCAAGCTACACCATCCGACTGGGAAAATATCTCGAGAATCACATCTGCACCAATAGTCAAATGCTCCTCTCCAACCATCAAATGTAACAAAAACTTCGTCACCTTTAACATCTCCAATAGTTGCTGGGCAAATCAAGTATGGGTTCTTTCTATCTATAGCTTCAAGCTTCATTCCAACTTTAAAGCAGTTTGGCACAGGTTTTGGTGGTTCCTACAAAAGTAAGAGCAGCATAATATTCGTGTTTCTACAGCCTCTTAAAACAAAAAAACAAGTGAAAAACCACTATTTTTCTTCAACATCCTTACTTATACTCACTACTCTCAAAAAAGTCATAGTAGACATTCAAGGAAGCTTACTCGTATTTCAAATGTGCTTTTGCTCTTCCGTATTAAAAAAAATCTAGACTCTGTTCCCATAAACACAGCTAGGACAATTAGCAAAATTCTCCATGACAGAAAGACCCCACTAAAAGTATTTACGCAAGGAATACGTTGCACCCAATACATTATGTCTGGGCAGGGAGACAGCAAAGACACTAAAATGAAATTATTACATACTAATACAGAAGAGAAGCTTTGTAGGGAATGGATATTTCTGGGGACTGATAACTGTCTAGTAAAAGCTTCACTTCTCAATTAATCCATGAAAAATTCATTAGCATTGGACATTATTTATAGGCCTCTGTTAACTCAGTTGGCCTTAGTCCAATTCCAAGTGGACAAAAGAAAAACAAAAATCAAGTCAATGTGACCAGTGTAAGTGTAGCCCCACAACTGGAGTCGTGATCTGATGCAACTCAAATTACCACCTCAACCTCAGTATCCAAAAGCCATCGTAGATGTTCTGGTAGGCTAGCACAGAAAGCATGGCTTATGATGCCTCAGAAAATCTAAGTAATTTTACCTAAAAAATGCATACAGTTACAAAAAGTTAACATGCAAGCAATGTGATTGCAGGTCTGAACACAACTGTTTGATTTGCTGACATAACGTAAATGTCATTCTCAGTATCAAAAATGAAATAATTCAATGTGACAGCAAGGTTTTATCACCCTAACAAAAAATTGAACCAACAAATCATTTTAATATTACTGTTGTTTTTATGTAATTTTTCATGTTTCATAGTAACTTACTCAAGAGTCATGTTTAAAAAAACTAAACAGCTTTTTCTGCTATTTTCAACTACTTTCAACTACTTTCTCACTACATTTTAAATTATGAGCATTTGCCCAATGAACACATTTAACAAAACCTTTCCAAGCCCCACTGTATTCCAGTGGCTCTTACGCCCCACTAAATTTTTTTTACTCCTGTGCACAATCACATGAAAATTGTGCAATTAAGAAATGTGAGATGCAGCATATCTTAAATTCATGAAACATAAAAAAATGATCCAATACATTTTTTCTAAATAACCCACCATACTTCAAAGCCTCAGCTCAGGAAAAGAGATGTCCATCCAAAGGACTGGAAGCAGACCGCTTCCTGTCTAGCTTTGTAGCTTGTCAGTCCAGTTCAAAGTCATTTTAAATAATAGTCTTGCTTTCTCATGCTGCAGACAGCAGGGTAATATCTTGGCATCCTCATTAAAAAAATGTAAAAATGTAACCAGGGACCAATTGATAGAAAGCTGTTTATCAGCAGTGCCTTTCTTCTTACCTTCTTAAAGAATGCTGCAGGTGCCATTTCAGCTCCATTGAGAGTTCTTAAGAGAAACATTGGCCAAGACGACGCGTTCATCTGGAACCCTGAGTAACAAACAAATTATTTGTACATGATAGCCCTGCTTTCAGGTTATAAAACAAAACATGAGAAGGTTATAAAGTCTGCTTTGCTAGTGCCTCGTTCCCTCTATTTTGGACTTGGCCAAAATTAAAGTAGCCAAGAGGGAGCAGACAGGGTCACTGTCAGTGCAGAAAGCTGTGCAATGCCTTTCCATTCTGAGTGACTTGCCTGCACAGTCACACACCGTAACTTGGGACTTTACAGATAAATGTCTAGGACTTAATGATGTTCTAGTACAGATGGTCCGGTTGTCCCACATAGTCCCTGGTCTAGTGGAACTTCTCCAGCACAAGTGCCTATCTTACTTTTCAGGGCTGCTTTTTGCTCTTATTCTAAACCAACATCCTCCACTCCAGCTTCTCTATTTCTCTCATTCTGTTTTCAAGACTCTTGTAATTCTTTCTCCAGAACACAGGCCAAAAAAAGAACAATCAGTTTCTTCTCCCTCCCCCGTTAAAAAGAATGAATACATAAATAAATAGCCTTAAAACCCAAAGAACACATAACAAGGAAGAACAAAAATACAATTGTTTTAATAAATGCATGTATCATATTGAAAAACATAAACTGGAAGATGTTTCTGCTTTAATATTCTTCATTAACAACTGAATAAAAAGCACAAACTGTAATCAAATTTGTTTAGATGAACTATCTTATTTGAGCAGAACAAAGATTTGGCTAAAAACATTATCATTCCAGCTAACCTTCCCTCAGAATCAACTACTTTCCAGTTAAAAAAAAACAAAACAAAACAAAAATCCCTTTTGCTTTCTGTGCTTTCCAAATGGATGTTTCAAAGTAACGAGTAAGATAACAGACATAGTCGACATTTTTTCTGCATCTTTAGCAGTTATACGTCTGGCACAGTTCTACAGAAAAACAGACATAATAAAGCAAATTGGGAGTTTTTCCACAAAGCAAATAGTACCAGAATCTGCCAGGAACTCATGAGTTCCCTCATACCGAGCCTCAACGATTCTCTTCAAAAAATGTAACTAGAAAGATGGAATACATTTGCAATTCTGAATCAGTTAAATCATTAAGTCAACTAAAATTGGATTATGTGGTATAATTGTTCTTCAGCCTGTAGCTTTAAGCTATCTTTAGTTGAATAGACAGTTTTCCCGTTGGAACTACCTATGCAAAACCACATGAAAACAAAGCTCATGTCTGAGAAACAAGGACGTAACTTGAGGACTGCTGAGCTGATTATCAGTCCTGGTTTGATACCAGAGTCTTTACACAATCTAAGCATGTGTGGATACTGAACCACAGTATTCCTAGCCAGCTAGCCCAGAAAAGACATATATGCAGGACAGAGGAATAATAACTAAATAACAGTTTCAATTAACTTAAGTTGTCCTGGTAAAACCAGAGAAAAGGTTATCCCCATTGTAATTTGTTGAGAACACTAAGCTCTCACCAACAAAAACGCTCACCTATGAAAAACAGAGGCTGGAACAGGAACCCTTTGCTACATTAATCACTTTCTCAAAACCCTTATGTAACATGCATAATTAAACCTATGTAAAAATCAGGTAGGAGGGACTAGTTTAGCTTGTTATTATGAAAGAAGCAGAACATTAGTATCCAGAAGGTTCCCTACTACTCAGGAAAAAAAAAAAATAATCAGTTACTTAAATGTCTAACAGGAGGTAATTATACACCCAATTAGCTCCCAGCTTTGCCCAGGAACAGGATGCTGTAAAACTGCCAAAAAGGCTTTTTCAAAAATTTATCTAGGTATGCCAGAACGTTTGATTGTTGGAATTTAGCCTATCTCTAGAAAAATCTAGGGCAGGAGGGACAAAATAATGGCACTTACATTCTTTTCTGAATACCCAGCAATTGTTCAGAGGGCAGGTAAGAAAGAGCTGCTTGTTAGGTGCTGCACTGCAAGCAGCCTGACCCAACAGGAGCAAGAAACAGTATCCAAAGAGAAGCCATCAACCCTTCTACAGACGATTGTGGAAAGTTTCTCTTTTTATCAGAGTGACTGCCCCCCATTATACATAACCAGAGTTGTTTTATTCATCAGACTGGTCTAGAAACACGTTTAAAAAAGCACTATGCTCTGGAACTGAAGCCATGCAGCTGAAGGCACAGGTATACTCTTCTCTATTGCAACCCTCTTTCATACTGGTATCACTGCATTCATTCTACAAGGTTGAACCATGAACTTCAGAGAGGTGAAACTAAGTGATTTCTCACAAAAAAACCCCAACTTAGAATATTTTCCCCCAGGTGTCAAGAATTTCTAGTGCTTTCATTCAATACCCCTATAGATCCATGGAAAAGAAGGAAAAAAGCCCTTCTGGGCTCAAACTGTATCTATATCCCAAATTATGTTCTTCTAGACTGGCACCCTGGTTGGATTGCTTTTCTTTTGTTTCTAAACCAGCACAACAGCATAAAAAACCTACCCTTATAATCTATGTGAAGTGTCTTAATAGTTGTGCCAACTGCTCCTGTGTCCTTTTGCCCCTCTACAAGCAAATCGAGTTTTAGATTGTAGTGAAATTATACTTTTCACTTCATCTTCCAACAGAAGAACTGAAAGTTTTTTAACAAATTGGGATGACAAGTCCTTTGAGAGGCTACTAAAGAGAAAGCATACCTATTTTCACTAAGCCTCTGATGAGAAATCTATAAAATTTACTGAGACACTAAACCAGATGTAGGTTTAGAACAAGATGGGAAACCAGTAGTAAGCACTTTCTGCTTACAGTTTATTTCATATATTAAGAATGTTATTTCTTGCATCTTCTAAAAATTCCATAAGATAACAGGTTAACAGGGGAGGAGGTGTTGTTGTTGTGAGGGGTTTGGGGGCATGTTAAGATAAATTTTGGTCATTATTTTTCCTCCATTTTAAAAGCAGAACTGTTTTCAGACCAATGTGAAAAATGTGTTTCTTTAAAGATTTCCACACCTAGATGTTTAAGCTATAATAAATATGGTACAAGAATGCAGATCTAAATATACACGTTAATCACAGCAAAGAAAGCTAATATCACACTTTATTATTACCTCTAGTAGTCAAATTAGCTCTGACTATTCATCATATAGCAAGGAATTCCTTTGTACACTTCCCTATTTAATACACCTCGGCACTGGTGAGGCCCCACCTCGAGTACTGTGTCCAGTTTTGGGCTCCCTACCATAAAAAAAAAAAAGACATTGAGGTGCTGGAGCGGTTCCAGAGAAGAGCAACAAAGCTGGTGAGGGGTCTGGAGAGTGAGTCTTATGAGGAGAGGCTGAGGGAGCTGGGGTTATTCAGCCTGGAGAAGAGGAGGCTGAGGGGAGACCTTACTGCTCTCTACAACTACCTGAAAGGAGGGTGTAAAGAGGTGGGGGTCGGTCTCTTCTCTCAAGTCACAGGCGACAGGACAAGAGGAAATGGCCTCAAGTTACGCCAGGGGAGCCTCAGGCTGGATATTAGGAAAAAATTTTTCACCAAAAGGGTTATCAGCCATTGGAATGGGCTGCCCAGGGAGGTGGTTGAGGCACCATCCCTGGAGGTGTTCAAAAGACGGGTTGATGTAGCGCTGGGAGATATGGTTTAGTGATGGTGTTGCTTTTTGTTTGTTGTGTGGGTGTTTATTTTTGTCAAAATTAGGTTGACGGTTGGACAGGATGATCTTTAAGGTCCCTTTCAACCTAGAAGATTCTGTGATTCTGTAAGACTAAGCCCAAGCACTATTTCTCAGTTTGGGGAAACACATAACGTTGTCATCCATATTGTTTAGAGCTACCTCAGAGCAGAATCCTGCAGTACTGTCCTTAAGCCCCCCCCATGCTGCCCTCCCCAGACCACAACCAATTTTCTCGGTGCCGGAGAAAGAACCCTCAGACCGTCCTGAGCTGATGCCCAAATGAGCATTGCACAGGTCGGTTAACAGCGAGCGCCTTCTAGTGGGCTGCTCTGATTTACCGAAAAGGAAAAAGGCAAGCCGGCCTTCCCCGGCGCCTACAAAGGTCTGCTAAAAGCAGCACGCACAGCACCAAGCAAGATGTGCATCCATACATGTTCATACGGCAGGCTGTGTATGAGCCAACATCTTCAGAATGGCACATGAGAGCCTACCTCATCATTAAGAAAGATGTCTGACGCTCCCACTTAATGCTAAAGAACTATTAAAATACCCCCAAAAAACCAACCAGAACTCATTAATTATTCTGATGTAATAACTTACATCAAAAGAATCCAAAAGGAATAAAAAGCCACGAATCACTTACCCTGAATTAGCTTGCTTACCTATTTTTTCAAATAAATAATGGCTTGGTGAAATGTTAGTACCATCGAATTTGTCAAGACAAAAAGATAAAATCGACTTCATGAAAGCAATACTCCCCACACATTAGTTCAGAAGCTTTCTTCTTACCAAGTGGAGGCTGGAGCATGCCCCCTTTCTTTTCACAGGTCCCAATGGGCTGTATGTCCGAGGAATCCACAAGCCTCCAAAAATCATTTTTGTTGTCGCTTCCATCCAGCCGCAACCTTAGCCTGGCCCCAGTGATTCCAATTACTGTAGCGATACAAACCGAGGTAACGTTGCGAGGATCATGGGCTTCCAGTTTCATTCCAACTTTGAAATCGTTCGTAGGTGGAATTCTAGACTACAATAAAAGGTAAAAGACTTTTTCTTATTGTTGTTAGCATTGCTAACCAGCCAGTTGAACATACAGCTTTCATTCATCTAAACATATGATATAAATGGCAAATAACAAAGAAGACTTTGAACTTTGAGTTTTTAGCAGCAAGTGAGAAAAGGCAGCTGGATAACCTACCAACAGCTACCATTTCAAACACTTCATGTTCCTACTGCATAAATATGACTGATTTCTAAAAAGAGCACTACTAAGAAGATTAACAAGGGAATCCTGATGGAGATATGAACATAAAGGCTGGGAAGCAGTGATTAATACTTGAAGTGAAGGTAAAACAAGGACATCAGGAAACATGACATTGAACTCAAAAGAAAATCAAACCAACCAACAAAAAACAAACAAACAAACAAACCAGAAAAAAAACCACCACACAAACACAAAACCCTACACCCACAAAATTTATTACCTTTCAATTCAAAATAAATAGTTATTCTCATTATAGTAGTACCTTGGAAATTTAAACCAAATTTGGACTGCTTGAGGCACTACAAAAGCTCAAGGCAAGAAAGAGTTTCTGCCTCAAAAAAAGCTTACAATACAAAGAAAGAAGGGAGAAAAAGGAGTTAGAAAACAGTCCTAAAGTCACATAAAACTTCTGTGCTAAGAAAAAAATTGCAGCTTATGCTTATTCATAGAGAACTGAATACATTCATACACATACAATGAAAAGCCAATTTAATTAGCAGACATCAGATTTTTTGAAAAAGACTGGCACAGGGAAAAGAAACATGATGAATACAACGGGTCTGAGCAGGACTTTTTGTCACAAGCTGAAGATGAACAAGAGAGAAGGAGAGTATTTTTCACTCGTGTATCACCACACTACTGGCAGAGATCAACTGGACTAGAGGCTGATCACCTGCCTGCTGTAGTACTGCAGGCACTAACGCAATTGAATGACATTCAAAACTCAGTATTAACACTAACTGGGACTAAATGCCTCACCTAGTCATGTAGAAAGATTACTCCAGAATCTCACTATTCTATTAGGTATTTCCTTGTTTCTATCCTAAATTTATTAACAGAAATTTTTGCCAACGCTATAATTTAACTTAAATTCTTTTTGTACCTTTGCAAATAATAACAAAATCTACAGTGTATTTACAGAGTATTTACTGTATTTTCTGAGTATTTACCCAACCCTATCTCAGTAGTCTTTTAAAAAGCATAATTATAAGGATGACTATTCTCTTATCACCCTGGAAGCCCTATTCTGCAACTCTACCAGTACAAAGCTGCTCTTGAACGCAGACACCAAGAACTCTAGGCAGCCTTCCCCACGATATTTAAACGCAGCAGCTATCCCATACAGACTAATGCAATCTGAATCCTATTTCAGGAGGCAGGTAGAAAAACCAAAACCATTCACGTTCACAAGATTTCTATGTGCCTTTCCCTGCCTGCCTGACCAGGTTAGATGGGGATCCCATAGTAAGCAAACAAGGGTGCCCTTATCTGTCTGGGTATGCAGGAAAAGGCTGAAGAAATCTGCTCCTGCAACAAGTGCCAGTGATATTTTTGTCTCCACCACGTTTGATTTTTTTAAATACGTTTTGCTCTCCATGCTATGGTGTGCAGGTGCACTATTTGCAACACATCCTAGATCAACAGCAGGAGCCCTGGAGGAGCCCGAGCCGAAAAAACAAAGAGGCGAGCAACATTCAGTGAACGCTGAGTGTAGCATCTGCCTATGCTGCATTTAGACAGCAGGCTGTCTGAAAGGGGAGCCTGAGCATATTAAATTTAAAGGGCAATTCAATTTCAAGATATTGCTTGTCAAGCTGTTATTTTCTACAACCCTGAAAGGCAACTGAAAACGAGAAGTTGGGGAGTTTGTTTATTTGTTGGTAGAAAAGGTAAGCTTGCTTAAATACCAACAATTCAAGGCGTTCTACTAAAAAGGTAGCTTCTCCATGACAGTCCATCCTCACAGCAAAATAACAAAACCCGTTCAAGTAATGGCCTTTTCCAAGCTCTGTTCAAACCACAATGGACTCAGCTTTTTTATTTAAAATTTTCCACTGCCTGGAAAAAAGCTTCAGGGTGAGAGAAAGGGATGCTGAATGCATCGAAATTTTAAGTAGTAATTAAAAACAACTTAGAGCAACAGATGAAATACCTTCTAAATTAAAATAAATACTTTAATCAATTTCCATTAGCTGTCTGTGCCTGTATCTTAATTTATGGTAGAGGCCTTAATTTATTGCTCCCCAGGTCATTTTTAATTACTACAAAATTTAAACTTTGTAGAATTCCCATAGGTCACAAATTCTGAATATAATTTTCAAATTACGCTTCTCTCTGCTATTTGTTTTCTGGCTGGCCACAGCAGAGTATTTCTTTGCATTACACAGGGTGATAATGACACATATAATTCATGTGTAACCCAATAAAAGTCAAATTAGTCCTATATAAAGCTCAAGCATTTTAGTTTCTAAAATCTGCAAACATTATGTAGTGAAAGAAGCTAGCTCTGCACTAATTAACATTACATATCACTTTCTACTTAAAGGTCAACTCTTAGAAAAACTGATAATCTGCATATGTAAATTGTTTTGAAATTTACTATGCACAGAAATTAAAGCTCTTCTTTCCAACCTACAGACTCCCTAGACAAATCCAAGTGACCTGGATTGCTTATCTCAATCAACGCACGTCACTTAAGTGTCTTTATTTAAGGTTTTACTTGGTTGTTCATTTTGGACCTCTTGAGCATTAGATGGAAGAGGAAGATGCAAGAAAGGCACAAGGAAAGGCTTCTGAGCATCTTTCTGCAGTAGCTACATCTCTTGGGAGCGCACACCCCGGTAATGGTGGTTTATGGTCTATGGTATGGCATTAACCTCAGAATGACCAGGGGATATGCTACTGGCCTCTGCCTCTACCCAAGCGGAATTTGGGGTCTCTTCCTTGAGCTGGTATCTACTATGAAAAAGACATACTGCAGAATTAATTTCTGAAGCTCCACCCAAACACAGGTATGGACACTGCTCTTCTTAGCGGTCTCTCACTGAAAGCAGCACGCAAGGGCCCCTTTGTTCTTCATCTTCATCTCTGAAGAGCAAGCTGAGATTCAAGATCTAGAACAAGGAAATGCTACCACCTGCACTTCTCTCCCTCTATTCTCCATTCCTGCAACTACTTCAGGTTCAACGAGTGACTCTTCCTCTCCTCAGACTATTCTATTCTGTGTTGCTTTTTGTTTGGTCCCCACTGGAGGTCAGTATCATTTACAGTACCATCAGACTACCGACAAGCCCTAGAAGATAAGTATCTTAACATGCCCAATCCACTAAACTAGGCATGCACCGCTTGTCACACCTATTACAGTTCTATCAACCTGAACTATCCAATTCCTTCAGCATCTCTCTTCCTAACACACTGAAGGCTACAGACCAAAACTCATCCAATGCAACTCCATGCAGCTAAGATACTCCTCATCTTGGGATGAGGAGTGGCCCCCAGCTCCCTCTACAGAGAGAGAGAGATGCCTGCAGAGGTCGATTCAGTCTCCAGAGGGCTGAAAAACTGGAGGTCATTATCTCACATAAGACGGTAGATTTAAACCGCATCTGCAAATACATATTAAAACATCAGGCAGGGAAGAAATGAAACTTGTAGGGCACAATGTAAAATATAAAATAGTACATTAAACACCCTTCGTTACAAATCCAGTATTTCCTTTGTATTCCCATTTATTCCCTTGATTAGCCTTTTTTTTCTTTTTTAAACCTGAATATGTTACTCCTTCGTTAAAATCACCCTGCTCAGAAAGACAAAATTCAACATATTTAAGAGATCCAGAAAAGATAAACTCTACCACACGCAAACACACGCAACTTGTAGCTAGACAGAAATGAAAGAACTCTTCCAACAACAGGGCAGGATAAAGGCTCCTCTGACAATCAGCCAAATTTTATTTCTCACTAAAACCATGGTACCTCTAAGATTACCAAAAAAAGTAGAAATATTTTTGAACTCTGATAAGAGTTTTTATTAACTAGTCTCTTTTTTCAAAGGGAACAGAGTCCAAAGCTACAATTTTAATGAAACTCTCAAAGTTTGGCTTGAGGCAGAAACCAAGAATGAAAAACTTCAGTAGCTAGCATCTGCCAAAACTGTAAGCTACTGATAACTACAGATCAAAAGAAGTCAAATGGGAAGTTTGCAAGCAGTCTAAACATAAAAGTTGCTCCAGGATCACCCTGTCACATGCAGACACACACACACTTTTGCAAAACAGTATCTGGCATACCTGTCTGAAACAATGTAGAGGCGCAGCTATTGATTCGGTCTCTTTCAGATAATCATCCCAATTAAACTGTTCTGGAAGACATAAGAGAAAAAAAAGACCATACAGACAGTTTTTAAAGAGAACTTAAATTAAAAGGGAGGTTGGGGATAAACAGGGACAGAAAAACCCAATGATCTTGTAGAATATATTTTTTTTTCAAGAACAGGATTACTCTCAAATTGAAACTCCACCTTTGAAAAACGCAAAACCCTTGAGGTAACTTTAAGAGTACTGCTAATTCATAGGGGCAATCACACAATAGGCAAAACCAACATAAACCTCCCCCAAATTCTTTTCTTTTGTGGTCCACATACAAAGATACAAGTCAGGATATCTAGATTCAATTCTCTGCATCAGGACCTCCCGAGCATCCTTGTGCAGATCACAATAGCCTTTCCGTATCTTAGTTCCACTAACAGCAGGACTGATATGATAACCTCATAGGAGTACTGGGATGATATATGTTGAAAAACAGAGACACGTAGATTCTGGTGAAACGTGTCTTGAGAATACTATCCCCAGTCCACTAGAAAGCAAAAAGGATTAGCCCAGCCTTCCAACTGCATCTTTGTCTCTTTTCATCTGAAGTCTGATAAAGGTTTCTCTTAGTAGGATAAATACTATGGCAGTGTTCAGCAACAGAATCATGGTATTTTTCCGAGTGTTAACATCGGCATTGTTTATGTGCATGGGTGAGTGAGTGTATTCTGCATTTGATTTAATCAGCGCTATCCGTTTTGCATGAATGGAACAGTATGAAGTACTAACATCAAAGATACAAGCAAGCATTACTTAAATTAATACAAAGCACAAGAGAAAAACCACAACGGCACAGCTAATGTGTTTTTCCTAAATGCGAGCGAGCTCTTTTGCTTATTTTGTTTTAGTTTGGGCAGCTGGCATCACGCTGATGTTCCTGAGGAGTAAATCACCCCTGAGCCCCAAAACGATGCAGTGATGCCACCCAGCGGCTCAGCAATGGCCGTTCACACAGCCTACAGCAAAATCCTCAGGGATGATGGAGAAACCACACCGGGTTTATCAGCAATACTTCCAAAAACGCTGCTGGGCACAGTTAAACACATTTCTGCAATTTTCAGGAGAGAGGAGAAGCAAAGAAACAATCAGGAAATGGCAGCATTTTCCATCACTCACACACAGCATTTCCAAAAGCATGGCAGCTCAAACCCAGAGTCTGCCTGCATTAGCACAGCATTTAGCTGAAAATACACAGTGCTTCAAGCAGAAGAGAAGTGCCCCCCTGGCCTACTGAGATCCTCTTTTCATTATTTTTTTGCATAACAGACTCAGAAGGGTAGGAGTAATTTGCCCTCGGCACTGCAGAGGGCATGTGATTGTTGGCTACGTAACAAGCCAGCAAAATCCCAGAAGCTGTTAACTTGGTGGTGTGGACTGTACGTAGGCTGGTAACAAAGATGTTTCCATACAACATCTTGGAATTCCACCTATTTTGGAATGAAAATTTTATCCACACATTTATACAATTTTGTATTACCAAAGACAGGGTACATTAACTTAAGCATACGTTAAATACTTGTATTTCGGGAAGACATGCTCAGGAAATAGCTCTTCAGAGCTTTCTCCAGAAAGTAGCATCCAGATCCATTGCTCTTCTCATTGGCAGGCCAAGGAGGCTGCAAATATTAAATATGATGAACTGCTAGCAAAGTTTCATCTTCTTAAAAATTCTTCTTTGAGTCTAATAATAAAGTTGTCACTTCAGGTTGACTTTTGATTTTTAAAAAATATGTTGTTTTTTAATCAGAGCTTACCTTAGTAAACTTTAAAGTACCCAATTCAATAAAAGTAAACCTAGCAAAAAGAAAACATTAGTGATGTCCCAGCTGTCTCGGATCTAACATGATGTAAAAGTTGTAATCATGAATCAGAGCCTCTGTGTGTTAAAGACGGTGTAAGGTAGATATTCAGAGACGGTGCCTTTCAGCAGGAGACACCCTCATTCATCTCCTCTGAAAAAATTATCTTCATATACCATTATTTCCCAAATGATTTCAACTGTTATAACAGGACTGTAAATTTTGTGGGGTGACCCAAAAGTACAGAGGGAAACAAACAGTTTTGTTTTTTTTTTTTTTCCAGGGAGCATGTATTAGAAAGGCACATAAAGTAATACAAGCAGCCAGCTGCAGATAAAGCCAAGAGGAAAACAATATTGCCTGGCTCTTCGCTTAAAATCCTGGCTATCAAAAACTCTTTCATCAGGCAGAAATGACCTGAAGTTTAAATTAGAACCTCCCCAGTTATGAAGATACACTGTGTTAAATTAAAGCCAAGCTCACAGAGATGGTGCTAATTATCATTTAATTACTGCAGCCATAGAAATAAGACATGAGTATATGTTTGCAACATGGAAGATGCATGTTTAAGATAATCACATTGGAAAAAATCTCCATACAAAAAGCTTCTCTGTATCCTCAGTGAGCACAGGTAAAGAAGCAGTGGTTTTATATATATTCCTACTTCTGAAAACATGCAACTTCTGAGAAATAGAAATCCTAAAGAAAATTAGCTCGCACTAAATGATTTAACATGCATCTCTCTTCCCACTCAAACCTGCAGGCTGAATTAAACAGCTTAAGAAAAACCCATTATGCAACAAGCATAACTTGATAACCCGCCAGCAAAGTGAAAACTAGAGAGAAAAAGGAATTTTTATGCTGAAGAACTGGCATATACCAAAAGCAGGAAAAAAAAAAAAAAGTCACACTAGAAGCTAATTAGGGCCTTTTGTAAAAAAATTAAAACAGTTTGTAACCAACACAGGAATGAGACTCTAAAACAGTGATCGAAGACAATCCAATGGGCAAACAGCCTGACTAATTTAAAGATGAAGGAATTAAGTCTATGCCTGTATTAGCGGCAATGACAAATGGGTCAATGACCCTTGATGTTCTCTGCAACGCTGTATCAATACCCTGCCACTTCTTGTCAAACCCCAAAAAGTAATTACAAAGTAATTCAAGCTAAAAAGGACCCCAGGGGATCTCTAGTTCAGCCTCCCGTTCCTCCAGAGTTCCATCACCCTCAATGTGAAGATTTTTTTTTTCCCCTTCCATCAAGCAGGTATTTGTTGCTTCCCATCCTTCTACAGTGCCTCAGAGGAGCCTGGCTCTGTCCCCTCCAGAGTCACCTGTCAGGTAACTGAAGACAGCAAGACAATTTCCCATAAGCTGTCTTCTTTCAGCTGAAGAAACCATTTTTCTAGTTTCAGCACCAGTCTTCTGCTTACATCTTGCACTCCAGCTCCTTCGTTTTTTTTGGTGGACTGCCAGCCAGCTTGCTCCAGTATAGCACTGTTTTTCTTGTACTGGGGAGCTCAAAACTGAACAGACTACTCCAGATACGGTCTCAGAAATACCCAAAAGAAGCAAATCCCTTCTCTCGGCTTGCTGCCTACACTTTTCCTGATATGTCTCGGTTTGCAGTTGACGTCTTTCACCACAAGAGCACACTGCTGGCCCACGCTCAGCTCGCTGCCTGCCAGGACTCCAGGGCCTTTCCTGCAAAACTGCTTTCCAGGCAGCCAGCTTCCTGCCCAGGCACAGGACTCTTCCATTTGCCTTGAAATCTTACAGGGTTCCTGTCAGGCCTTTTCTCTTGCTACTTTTCTCAGCTACTTCTTCCACTTAGACGTTGCCAATTCTGTCCAATCTTCTCCATCTGTCACTAAGGCATAAAATAGCACCAGCCCTAGTACTGACCTCTGAGAAATGCCACTAGCTACCAGCTGCCAGGTGGACTTCGTGTCTGGCAGTTCAGACAATTTTCCATCCACCTATCCAAACCACATCTCACCAGTTTGGTAGGAAGGACACTACAGAAACTGTACAGAAAGCCTTGCTGAAGCTGAGACAAACAATATCCACTGCTCTCCCCTTGTTTACAGAATCAGTTATCACAAAATGCAGTCACGCGTGGTTCACACTTGGAAATCCATCTCAGCTGTAACTAACTGCATCTTTGTCCTTTATTTGCTCGGACATGGCTTCCAAAAAGATTTTCTCCATAGTCTTTCTGAAGATTGAGGTCAGGCAGGCCAGTCTATCATTCTCCCAGTGCTTCCTTCTTGTCCATCTTGACACTGGGCACGCTGTTTGCCCATTTCCAGTCATCATGAAGCTTCCCCAACCACTATGACCTCTCCAAAATGAAAGAGAAACCTCATAGTGACATCAGACAACTAGTTCAGCACCCTTGAAGGCAACCGATCTGTTCCCAACAACATGTGACTGCCCAGTTTGCTGAAGTGCTCCCTTTCTTCTTCTACTCTACATAATTCTTCAGTAAGTCAAAGCTTTAAAAAATTTAAATTGAAGATTCAAACTGTGAGTTAAGTGTCACTTGTAGATAGGTAGAATTTAAGGTCCTGGTTTATTCAGGTTAGTTTAACACAGTATCAACACAGCCTAAACACTAAGCAGACAAAGCACCCCCTCTCTTCTCATCTCATCCCTAGGTTCCCTTGACATGGATCTGAGACTTTTGACACAGAGTCTTTTCTAGTCTTCATCCCACAATCTTTCTTTGTCAAAGATGAGGTTTCCTTTGAATTTTGGTTTACATACTCTTGCAGACGTAGTAGCTTAAGTGTAAGGTATTTCATACCCTGCTTTATACCTTGTACCTCCTTCTATATGTTGTGATAATTCAAGTAGAATTTTTCTCCTCCTCCTGTTTTTCTCTACTTACTTTAGTCTATTTTTTCACCTGTTCTTCTCACATCCCTGTATGTGTCCTCCTCTTCAGCTTTTGCTATCACACATCCCCCTGAAAGCCCGGGAGGCTTCCTGGATGCTAGCCCAACACATTGTAAGACATCCTGCTTCATCCAGCTTCAAGAGGTTCTTTCTTCTTCCATGCCACCAACAAGCAACAACACAGGATTAAAATTATCATCTCATCTATAGAAAAATCAGAGATCTTGCATGATCTTGAGCACTCTTGAGTGTCTGACAGAATGCAATCTAGATTTCATGAGTAAATTCAGCGCTCTGACACTAGATTAACAGTGTAGTCCCAAGTGGAAGAACACAGATGACAGAATAAAGATTTCCTGCTTAGCACTGCTTCTCCACAAAGCTTTTTCAACACCTTGCTCTCTACTGAAGGAGGAGGCAGGGTCGCTTTCCAGTGACTCATGAAATATGTTTATCTTATCCACATACGAAAAGCACTTTGCTGGTGGGGGGTGTCTTATGGGGCTCCATCTGTCATGTCAGACAACATTATTTTAAAACACCAACGTGCTGAGTCCAGTTTAACTGGGGCTCCTCTTACACTGCAGAAGGGGCAAAACAAGACAAAAATACACTTCCTTTCATGTCTCAAAGTAATGGGGAAGAATAACAAGCATCACTGCTAGGATCCCAAGAAATGGAATCACTAGCATCACTGCTAGGATCCCAAGAAATGGAAGAATTAATTCTGGCAAATACAACAGCAGACAGTTGTACAATGACTGGTGGTAACAGGGTGTTATATCTTTTATGCAAAGTCATCACCTCAAATACCCAGCTACCCTGTTAGTATCTTAGCACATTTATTCAGTGACTACATCACTTGTAAGGACAAGAAAAGCTTTGAATCAGACCATCTATTAGGAGTCAGAGGGCACAGAAATGTAAGCAGAAGGAGAGCTTAAGTAATCCAGTGACATTTTATCAAGAACAACTGAAGAGATTTTCTGACTGCCCCAAATTCAAGCAGCCAACATGAACATACGAAGGATATATAAGGATGCTGTTGCCCTCTCACTGTAGCCCACAAAAGCTAAACTGCCAGCAATCCCATGTATATGCTGTCCTATGGCACTTGCTGAGGATAGCAAAAGCTGTCGAAGTTTGATAAGAAGCTGGATCATTTCTGCCAAGTGTGTAGTTTCCTCATTATAAAATGAGGAAATTAGAAATGATATTATAAAACCACAATTGATTTGTAAACAGAATTTGTTTAAAATAAAATTAGAATCCTAGGCAATTTAATCCAGTTACCAGTCCTAAAAACTCAGACTATTAAACTGAAAATCCTTTCTTTGGCACCAGCAAACACATTAAGGAAGAGAAAATAACTGCGGCAGACAAGACATTAAACTGGGAAATCATGATGAGAAGAACAGACAAATCAGTAATGAACTAAAAAAATTAATGTTTACACAGCATCTTTGATTATATATACAAAGAGTATTTGTCTTGGCTAGTAAAACTATCAGGCTCAAGTCAAGCAGTTTCAACCATTATTTTCTATACCAAGAGATACTTTCCTAATAGAGTCAGAGAAAAGCAATGGTATGTTTTAACTACCCACGAGTAATAGCCAAAGAGATTGGGGGGGGGGAGGGAGTCGGGCAG